>NW_026778196.1:0-625000 GCF_025265405.1 Mesoplodon densirostris | reverse complement strand
GGACCGGTCGGAAGTGATACTTCTTTGTAGTGCAGATTTGCATTGCTCGCTTGCTTGCTTGGTCAAAAAGGGCATATGCGTTTTCTCCTGAATATATTCAGGAGAAAACTCATACGCCCTTTTTGGCCAAGTTCATCATTGTCGAAGTTGTGCCGCTCTTCCTGTGCTTTACAGGCGATTCCTACGTACCTCTTGAAATCTGTTTCCTGATATTCTGCATCAATTTCACGTCCGCCTCATTGCCTTCCGTCAACAGATTTTTGGACGATAGTTGTCCTTTATTACTCTGCCAGTTTGTGAATTGCTGTGCCCCCGAGCTCCAGTTTTCAACTCGTTTTTTTGTGAGCTGAACGCAAGTCCAAAATTTTGGTTCAGGACCTATACTGGTTCCCGATGGGTGGCTGAGAATTTGGTTAATTCTTCTTCCTGCCGGGAAATTAGAGTGACATGTGCCCGTCTAAATGCCTAACAGCTACTCTCTCATTGGTTCTCCTATTCTCTTCCATCCTCTGCCAAATTGGCAACCTGTGTGTACCAGGAGATTAAAGGGGCTGTCTCTCCAAGTTGGCAGATTGATAGTAAAGCAGTTGTAAAGTTAAACCGGAGCACCGCGAGAGGGACTCTTCGTGGAGTTTTAGAAACCTTTCGTATTCACAGTGTGTCCATTCTCTAGGTTTCCCGTACATGTTATAGCTGTAGTAATATTCCCTTCAACCTGGAGAGTTGGGACAGATGGCATGGGGGCCTTGCATTATTGCATTAAAGGGTCTGCATTTGCTCACCCAATCTCACCAATCCTCTTGGTCCCAAGTGTCCAGCCTTATGCCACATCCAGCTGTCATTGTAGATAGGGCCATTCCAGGTTTCATCAGAGACCCTGAAGGAATTGTTAAGAATTTCCCTGTTTTTTTGTTTTGTGTTTGAAATTCCTTTTTATAGTGGGTTTGAGCTGATTCTCACTGCCATATATAAGCCAGTCTAGACACACTTGATTCCCTTATGGAGACATATCAATACATAGGTTTTAAGATTCTTACTAGTCAGATCTATTCTTCTGCGGGAAATATGGGGTTTGAGTCCCTTTCACTGAGGAAGGTGTAGGTCTTGTCTATTCCATAGTTGGTTTTTGGAACGGTACCTGTGCTTATATCAAACTTTGGTTTTATGGATCACCCCACCTCTCCTTCCCCCTTAAGCAGGCATAAGAGTGTTTTCTAAATGTGAGACTCTGCTCTCTTTCCTAACTCAGTTCATGTGTAGCCATGTTTACAGGAACTTCATAAGTGATATCTTATGATAAGTTTCTTTTTCTGTGTGACTTATTTCACCTAGAATCATCGTACCTGAATCCACTCACTTTGCTGCTACTGGTCTTATGACATTGATTTCATGGCAGAGGGATATTCCATCATACGTAAGTACCACTATTTTTTGAACTATTTTTACATTTCCTGGGATATTTAAGGTTTACCGAAGTTGAGGTTCTTGTAAGCAGTGCAGCCCTAAATTTGGGGGTGGCTCTGTCTTATTGATTTTCAGGTTTCCCAAGGTATATTCCCTAGACTGGAAGTGCCCATGGCTCTGTAGCTCTGTTGTTTACTTGTTTTAGGGAACACAATGCACTCCTCCAGTGAGGCAGTGGGCAATTTACATCCCGCCCATCATCATAACAAGGCTACCTGTTCTCCAGGGCCTGTCTTTCCTTTCTGGTTTTTACCCATTTTGTGGATTTCCCTTTGGACAGGTGGGAAGTGATACTTCTTTGTAATGCAGATTTGCATTGCCCGCTTGCTTGCTTGGCCAAAAAGGGCGTATGCGTTTTCTCCTGAATATATTCACGAGAAAACGCATATGCTCTTTTTGGCCCAGTGCATCATTTTCGAAGTTGTGTCCCTCTTCCTGTGCTTTACAGGCAATTCCTATGTACTTCTTGAAATCTGTTTCCTGCTATTCTGCCTAGCTTTCAAGTCGGCCTCGTTGCCTTCCCTCAACAGATTTTTGGACGATAGTTGTCCTTTTTTACTCTGCCATTTTATGAACTGCTGTGCCCCTGAGCTCCATTTTTCAACTCGATTTTTGTGAGCTGAACGCAAGTCCAAAATTTTGGTTCAGGACGTATACTGGTTCCCCATGGGTGGCTGAGACTTTGGTTAATTCTTCTTCCTGCCTGGAAATTAGAGTGACATGTGCCCGTCCAAATGCCTAACAGCTACTCTCTCATTGGTTCTCCCTCTTCCCTTCCATCCTCTGCCAATTTGGCAACATGTGCGAACCACGAGGTTAAAGGGGCTGTCTCTCCAAGTAGGGAGATTGATAGTAAAGCAGTTGGAAAGGCAAACCGGAGCACCACGAGAGGGACTATTCGTTTAGTTTTAGAAACCATTCGAATTCAGAGTGTGTCCATTCTCTAGGTTTCCCGTACATGTTATAGCTGTAGTAATATTCCCTTCAAGCTGGAGAGTTGGGAACCAAGGATTCGGGGCCATGAATTATTGCTTGAAAGGGTCTGCATTTGCTCACCCAATCTCACCAATCCTCTCAGTCCCAAGTGTCCAGCCTTATGCCACATCCAGCTGTCATTGTAGATAGGGTCATTCCAGGTTTCATCAGAGACCCTGAAGGAATTGTAAAGAATTTCCCTGTTTTTTTGTTTTGTTTTTGAAATTCCTTTTTATAGTGGTTTGAGCTGATTTTCGCTGCCATGTTTATGCCAGTCTAGACACACTTGATTCCCTTACGGAGACATATCAATACATAGGTTTTAATATTCTTACTAGTCAGATCTATTCCTCTGCGGGAAATATGCGGTTTTGAATCCCTTTCACCGAGGAAGGTGTAGGTCTTTTCTATTCCATAATTGGTTTTTGGAACGGTACCTGTGCTTATATCAAACTCTGGTTTTATGCATCACCCCACCTCTCCTTCCCCCTTAAGCAGGCATAAGAGTGTTTTCTAAATGTGAGACTCTGTTCTCTTTCCTAACTCCGTTCATGTGTAGCCATGATTACAGGAACTTCATAAGTGATATCTTATGATAAGTTTCTTTTTCTGTGTGACTTATTTCATTTAGAATCATCGTACCTGAATCCACTCACTTTGCTGCTACTGGTCTGTTGACATTGATTTCATAGCTGAGGGATATTCCTTCGTATGTAAGTACCACAATTTTTGAACCATTTTTATATTTCCTGGGATATTTAAGGTGTACCCACTTTGAGGTTCTTGTAAGCAGTGCAGCCCTAAATTTGGGGGTGGCTCTGTCTTATTGATTTTCAGTTTTCCCAAGGTATATTCCCGAGACTTGAAGTGCCCTTGGATCTGTAGCTCTGTTGTTTACTTGTTTTAGGGAACACAATGCACTCCTGCAGTGAGGCAGAGGGCAATTTACATCCCGCCCATCATCATAACAAGGCTACGTGTTCTCCAGGGCCTGTCTTGCCTTTCTGGTGTTTACCCGTTTTGTGGATGTCCCTTTGGACCGGTGGGAATTGATACATCTTTGTAGTGCAGATTTGCATTGCCCACTTGCTTGCTTGGCCAAAAAGGTCGTGTGCGTTTTCTCCTGAATATATTCACACGAAAACCCACACTCCCTTTTTGGCCAAGTTCATCATTGTCGAAGTTCTGCCCCTCTTCCTGTGCTTTACAGGCGATTCCTACGTACCTCTTGAAATCTGTTTCCTGCTATTCGGCCTAGCTTTCAAGTCGGCCTCGTTGCCTTCCATCAACAAATTTTTGGACGATAGTTGTCCTTTATTACTCTGCCAGTTTGTGAATCGCTGTGCCCCTGAGCTCCATTTTTCAACTCATTTTTTGTGAGCTGAAGGCAAGTCCAAAATTTTGGTTCAGGACGTATACTGGTTCCCGATGGGTGGCTGAGACTTTGGTTAATTCTTCTTCCTGCCGGAAAATTAGAGTGGCATGTGCCCGTCAAAAGGCATAACAGCCACTCTCTCATTGGTTCTCCCTCTTCCCTTCCATCCTCTGCAAAATTGGCAACCTGTGAGAACCAGGAGGTTAAAGGGGTTGTCTCTCCAAGTTGGGAGATTGATAGTAAAGCAGTTGGAAAGTCAAACCGGAGCACCACGACAGTGACTATTCGTTGAGTTTTAGAAACCTTTTGTATTCAGAGTGTGTCCATTCTCTAGGTTTCTCATATATGTTATAGCTGTAGTAATATTCCCTTCAACGTGGAGAGTTGGGACCCATGGAATGGGGGCCTTGCATTATTGCTTTAAAGGGTCTGCGTTTGCTCACCCAACCTCATCAATCCTCTCAGTCCCAAGTGTCCAGCCTTATGCCACATCCAGCTGTCATTGTAGATAGGGTCATTCCAGGTTTCATCAGAGACCCTGAAGGAAATGTAAAGAATTTCACTGTTTTTTGTTTTGTTTTTGAAATTCCTTTTTATAGTGGGTTTGAGCTGATTCTCACTGCCATGTTTATGCCAGTCTAGACACACTTGATTCCCTTACGGAGACATATCAATACATAGGTTTTAAGATTCTTACTAGTCAGATCAATTCCTCTGCGGGAAATATGGGGTTTTGAGTCCCTTTCACTGAGGAAGGTGTAGGTCTTGTCTATTCCATAGTTGGGTTTTGGAATGGTACCTGTGCTTATATCAAACTCTGGTTTTATGCATCACCCCACCTCTCCTTCCCCCTTAAGCAGGCATAAGAGTGTTTTCTAAATGTGAGACTCTGCTCTCTTTCCCAACTCAGTTCATGTGTAGCCATGTTTACAGGATCTTCATAAGTGATATCTTAAGATAAGTTTCTTTTTCTGTGTGACTTATTTCACTTAGAATCATCGTACCTGAATCCACTCACTTTGCTGCTACTGATCTTATGACATTGATTTCATGGCTGAGGGGTATTCCATCGTACGTAAGTACCACAATTTTTTGAACCATTTTTATATTTCCTGGGATATTTAAGGTGTACCCAAGTTGAGGTTTTGTAAGCAGTGCAGCCCTAAATTTGGGGGTGGCTCTGTCTTATTCATTTTCAGTTTTCCCAAGGTATATTCCCTAGACTGCAAGTGACCTTGGCTCTGTAGCTCTGTTGTTTTCTTGTTTTAGGGAACACAATGCACTCCTCCAGTGAGGCAGTTGGCAATTTACATCCCGCCCATCATCATAACAAGGCTACCTGTTCTCCACGGCCTGTCTTGCCTTTCTGGTTTTTACACATATTGTGGATGTCCCTTTGGACCGGTCGGAAGTGATACTTCTTTGTAGTGCATATTTGCATTGCTCCCTTGCTTGCTTGGTCAAAAAGGGCGTATGCATTTTCTCCTGAATATATTCAGGAGAAAACTCATACGCCCTTTTTGTCCAACTGCATCATTGTCGAAGTTGTGCCCCTCTTCCTGTGCTTTACAGGCAATTCCTACGTACCTCTTGAAATCTGTTTCCTGATATTCTGCATCAATTTCTCGTCCGCCTCATTGCTTTCCGTCAACAGATTTTTGGACGATAGTTGTCCTTTATTACTCTGCCAGTTTGTGAATTGCTGTGCCCCCGAGCTCCAGTTTTCAACTCGTTTTTTGTGAGCTGAACGCAAGTCCAAAATTTTGGTTCAGGACCTATACTCGTTCCCGATGGGTGGCTGAGAATTTGGTTAATTCTTCTTCCTGCCGGGAAATTAGAGTGACATGTGCCCGCCTAAATGCCTAACAGCTACTCTCTCATTGGTTCTCCTATTCCCTTCCATCCTCTGCCAAATTGGCAACCTGTGTGTACCAGGAGGTTAAAGGGGCTGTCTCTCCAATTTGGCAGATTGATAGTAAAGCAGTTGTAAAGTTAAAACGGAGCACCGCGAGAGGGACTCTTCGTGGAGTTTTAGAAACCTTTCGTATTCACAGTGAGTCCATTCTCTAGGTTTCCCGTACATGTTATAGCTGTAGTAATATTCCCTTCAACCTGGAGAGTTGGGACAGATGGCATGGGGGCCTTGCATTATTGCAATAAAGGGTCTGCATTTGCTCACCCAATCTCACCAATCCTCTTGGTCCCAAGTGTCCAGCCTTATGCCACATCCAGCTGTCATTGTAGATAGGGCCATTCCAGGTTTCATCAGAGACCCTAAAGGAATTGTTAAGAATTTCCCTGTTTTTTTGTTTTGTGTTTGAAATTCCTTTTTATAGTGGGTTTGAGCTGATTCTCACTGCCATATATAAGCCACTCTAGACACACTTGATTCCCTTATGGAGACATATCAATACATAGGTTTTAAGATTCTTACTAGTCAGATCTATTCTTCTGCGGGAAATATGGGGTTTGAGTCCCTTTCACTGAGGAAGGTGTAGGTCTTGTCTATTCCATAGTTGTTTTATGGAACGGTACCTGTGCTTATATCAAACTTTGGTTTTATGCATCACCCCACCTCTCCTTCCCCCTTAAGCAGGCATAAGAGTGTTTTCTAAATGTGAGAATCTGCTCTCTTTCCTAACTCAGTTCATGTGTAGCCATGTTTACAGGAACTTCATAAGTGATATCTTATGATAAGTTTCTTTTTCTGTGTGACTTATTTCACTTAGAATCATCGTACCTGAATCCACTCACTTTGCTCCTACTGGTCTTATGACATTGATTTCATGGCTGAAGGATATTCCATCATACGTAAGTACCACTATTTTTTGAACCATTTTTACATTTCCTGGGATATTTAAGGTGTACCGAAGTTGAGGTTCTTGTAAGCAGTGCAGCCCTAAATTTGGGGGTGGCTCTGTCTTATTGATTTTCAGTTTTCCCAAGGTATATTCCCTAGACTGGAAGTGCCCTTGGCTCTGTAGCTCTGTTGTTTACTTGTTTTAGGGAACACAATGCACTTCTGCAGTGAGGCAGTTGGCAATTTACATCCCGCCCATCATCAAAACAAGGCTACCGGTTCTCCAGGGCCTGTCTTGCCTTTCTGTTTTTTACACATTTTGTGGATGTCCCTTTGGACCGGTGGGAATTGATACTTCTTTGTAGTGCAGATTTGCATTGCCCGCTTGCTTGCTTGGCCAAAAAGTGCGTATGCGTTTTCTCCTGAATATATTCAGGAGAAAGCACATACACCCTCTTTGGGCAAGTACATCATTTTCGAAGTTGTGCCCCTCTTCCTGTGCTTTTCAGGCGATTCCTATGTACCTTTTGAAATCTGTTTCTTGCTATTCTGCTTAGATTTCAAGTCGGCCTCGTTGCCTTCCCTCAACAGATTTTTGGACGATCGTTGTCCTTTCTTACTCTGCCATTTTGTGTAATGCTGTGCCCCTGAGCTACATTTTTCAACTCATTTTTTTGTGAACTGAACGCAAGCCCAAAATTTTGGTTCAGGACGTATACTGGTTCCCGGTGGGTGGCTGAGACTTTGGTTAATTCTTCTTCCTGCTGGGAAATTAGAGTGACATGTGACCGTCCAAATGCCTAACAGCTACTCTCTCATTGGTTCTCCCTCTTCCCTTCCATCCTCTGCCAAATTGGCAACCTGTGCGAACCAGGAGGTTAAAGGAACTGTCTCTCCAAGTTGGGAGATTGATAGCAAATCAGTCGGAAAGTCAAACCGGAGCACCACGAGAGGGACTATTCTTTGAGTTTTAGAAACCTTTCGTATTCAGAGTGTGTCCATTCTCTAGGTTTCCCGGACATGTTATAGCTGTAGTAATATCCCCTTCAACCTGGAGAGTTGGGACCCATGGAATGGGGGCCACGCATTATTGCTTTAAAGGGTCTGCATTTGCTCACCAATCTCACCAATCCTCTCAGTCCCAAGTGTCCAGCCTTATGCCACATCTAGCTGTCATTGTAGATAGGGTCATTCCAGGTTTCATCAGAGACCCTGAAGGAATTGTAAAGGATTTCCCTGTTTTTTTGTTTTGTGTTTGAAATTCCTTTTTATAGTGGGTTTGAGCTGATTCTCGCTGCCATGTTTATGCCAGTCTAGACACACTTGATTCCCTTACGGTGACATATCAATACATAGGTTTTAAGATTCTTACTAGTCAGATCAATTCCTCTGCGGGAAATATGTGTTTTTCAGTCCCTTTCACTAAGGAAGGTGTAGGTCTTGTCTCTTCCTCAGTTGGTTTTTGGAACACTATCTGTGCTTATATCAAACTCTGATTTTATGCATCACCCCACCTCTCCTTCCCCCTTAAGCAGGCATAAGAGTGTTTTGTAAATGTGAGACTCTGTTCTCTTTCCTAACTCAGTTCATGTGTAGCCATGTTTACAGGATCTTCATAAGTGATATCTTATGATAAGTTTCTTTTTCTGTGTGACTTATTTCACTTAGAATCATCGTACCTGAATCCACTCACTTTGCTGCTACTGATCTTATGACATTGATTTCATGGCTGAGGGGTATTCCATCATACGTAATTACCACAATGTTTTGAACCATTTTTATATTTCCTGGGCTTTTTAAGGTGTACCCAAGTTGAGGTTCTTGTAAGCAGTGCAGCCCTAAATTTGGGGGTGGCTCTGTCTTATTGATTTTCAGTTTTCCCAAGGTATGTTCCCTAGACTGGAAGTGCCCTTGGCTCTGTAGCTCTGTTGTTTACTTGTTTTAGGGAACACAATGCACTCCTGCAGTGAGGCAGTTGGCAATTTACATCCCGCCCATCATCATAACAAGGCTACCTGTTCTGCAGGGCCTGTCTTGCCTTTTAGGTTTTTACCCATTTTGTGGATGTCACATTTGACCGGTGGGAAGAGATACTTCTTTGTAGTGCAGATTTTCATTTCCCGCTTGCTTGCTTGGCAAACAGGGCTTATGCGTTTTCTCCTGAATATATTCAGGAGAAAACGCATAAGCCCTGTTTGGCCAAGTGCATCATTGTCAAAGTTGTGCCCCTCTTCCTGTGCTTTACAGGAGATTCCTACGTACCTCTTGAAATCTGTTTCCTGCTATTCTGCCTAGCTTTCAAGTCGGCCCCGTTGCCTTCCCTCAAAAGATTTTTGGACGATAGTTATCCTTTATTACACTGCCAGTTTGTGTATTGCTGTGCCCCTCAGCTCCATTTTTCAACTCGTTTTTTGTGAGCTGAACGCAAGTCCAAAATTTTGGTTCAGGACGTATACTGGTTCCCCATGGGTGGCTGAGACTTTGGTTAATTCTTCTTCCTGCCAGGAAATTAGAGTGACATGTGCCCGTCCAAATGCCTAACAGCTACTGTCTCATTGGTTCTCCTATTCCCTTCCATCCTCTGCCAAATTGGCAACCTGTGTGAACCAGGAGGTTAAAGGGGCTGTCTCTCCAAGTTTGCAGATTGATGGTAAAGCAGTTGTAAAGTTAAACCGGAGCACCGCGAAGGGACTCTTCGTGGAGTTTTAGAAACCTTTCGTATTCACAGTGTGTCCATTCTCTAGGTTTCCCGTACATGTTACAGATGTAGTAAAATTCCCTTCAACCTGGAGAGTTGGGAGAGATTGCATGGGGGCCATGCATTACTGCATTAAAGGGTCTGCATTTGCTCACCCAATCTCACCAATCCTCTCGGTCCCAAGTGTCCAGCCTTATGCCACATCCAGCTGTCACTGTAGATAGGGTCATTCCAGGTTTCATCAGAGACCCTGAAGGAATTGTAAAGAATTTCCCTGTTTTTTGTTTTGTGTTTGAAATTCCTTTTTATAGTGGGTTTGAGCTGATTCTCGCTGCCATGTTTATGCCAGTCTAGACACACGTGACTCACTTACGGAGACATATCAATACATAGGTTTTAAGATTCTTACTAGTCAGATCAATTCCTCTGTGGGAAATATGGGGTTTTGAGTCCCTTTCACTGAGGAAGGTGTAGGTCTTGTCTATTCCATAGTTGGGTTTTGGAACGGTACCTGTGCTTATATCAAACTCTGGTTTTATGCATCACCCCACCTCTCATTCCCCCTTAAGCAGGCATAAGAGTGTTTTCTAAATGTGAGACTCTGCTCTCTTTCCCAACTCAGTTCATGTGTAGCCATGTTTACAGGATCTTCATAAGTGATATCTTAAGATAAGTTTCTTTTTCTGTGTGACTTATTTCACTTAGAATCATCGTACCTGAATCCACTCACTTTGCTGCTACTGATCTTATGACATTGATTTCATGGCTGAGCGGTATTCCATCATACGTAAGTACCACAATTTTTGGAACCTTTTTTATATTTCCTGGGATATTTAAGGTGTACCCGAGTTGAGGTTCATGTAAGCAGTGCAGCCCTAAATTTGGGGGTGGCTCTGTCTTATTGATTTTCAGTTTTCCCAAGGTATGTTCCCTAGACTGGAAGTGCCCTTGGCTCTGTAGCTCTGTTGTTTACTTGTTTTAGGGAACACAATGCACTCTTGCAGTGAGGCAGTTGGCAATTTACATCCCGCCCATCATCAAAACAAGGCTACCGGTTCTCCAGGGCCTGTCTTGCCTTTCTGTTTTTTACACATTTTGTGGATGTCCCTTTGGACCGGTGGGAATTGATACTTCTTTATAGTGCAGATTTGCATTGCCCGCTTGCTTGCTTGGCCAAAAAGTGCGTATGCGTTTTCTCCTGAATATATTCAGGAGAAAACGCATACACCCTGTTTGGGCAAGTACATCATTTTCGAAGTTGTGCCCCTCTTCCTGTGCTTTTCAGGCGATTCCTATGTACCTTTTGAAATCTGTTTCTTGCTATTCTGCCTAGATTTCAAGTCGGCCTCGTTGCCTTCCCTCAACAGATTTTTGGACGATCGTTGTCCTTTCTTACTCTGCCATTTTGTGTAATGCTGTGCCCCTGAGCTACATTTTTCAACTCATTTTTTGTGAACTGAACGCAAGCCCAAAATTTTGGTTCAGGACGTATACTGGTTCCCGGTGGGTGGCTGAGACTTTGGTTAATTCTTCTTCCTGTCGGGAAATTAGAGTGACATGAGCCGGTCCAAATGCCTAACAGCTACTCTCTCATTTGTTCTCCCTCTTCCCTTCCATCCTCTGCCAAATTGGCAACCTGTGCGAACAAGGAGGTTAAAGGGGCTGTCTCTCCAAGTTGGGAGATTGATAGTAAAGCAGTTGGAAAGTCAAACCGGAGCACCACGAGAGGGACTACTCGTTGAGTTTTAGAAACATTTTGTATTCACAGTGTGTCCATTCTCTAGGTTTTCCGTACATGTTATAGCTGTAGTAATATTCCCTACCACCTGTATAGTTGGGACCCATGGAATGGGTGCCATGCATTATTGCTTTAAAGGGTCTGCATTTGCTCAACCAATCTCACCAATCCTCTCAGTCCCAAGTGTCCAGCCTTATGCCACATCCAGCTCTCATTGTAGATAGGGTCATTCCAGGTTTCATCAGATACCCTGAAGGAATTGTAAAGAATTTCCCTGTTTTTTTTTTTGTTTTGTTTTTGAAATTCCTTTTTATAGTGGGTTTGAGCTGATTCTCGCTGCCATGTTTATGCCCGTCTAGACACACTTGATTCCCTTATGGAGACATATCAATACATAGGATTTAAGATTCTTACTAGTCAGATCTATTCCTCTGCGGGAAATATGGGTTTTTGAGTCCATTTCACTGCGCAAGGTGTAGGTCTTGTCTATTCCATAGTTGGTTTTTGGAACGGTACCTGTGCTTATATCAAACTCTGGTTGAATGCATCACCCCACCTCTCCTTCCCCCTTAAGCAGGCATAAGAGTGTTTTCTAAATGTGAGACTCTGTTCTCTTTCCTAACTCAGTTCATGTGTAGCCATGTTTACAGGATCTTCATAAGTGATATCTTATGATAAGTTTCTTTTTCTGTGTGACTTATTTCACTTAGAATCATGGTACCTGAATCCACTCACTTTGCTGCTACTGGTCTTATGACATTGATTTCATGGCTGAGGGATATTCCATCGTACGTAATTACCACAATTTTTTGAACCATTTTTATATTTCCTGGGATATTTAAGGTGTACCCAAGTTGAGGTTCTTGTAAGCAGTGCAGCACTAAATTTGGGGGTGGCTCTGTCTTATTGATTTTCAGTTTTCACAAGGTATATTCCCTAGACTGGAAGTGCCCTTGGCTCTGTAGATCTGTTGTTTACTTGTTTTAGGGAACACAATGCACTCCTCCAGTGAGGCAGTTGGCAGTTTACATCCCGCCCATCAGCATAACAAGGCCCCCTGTTCTCCAGGGCCTGTCATCCCTTTCTAGTTTTTACACATTTTATGGATGTCCCTTTGGACCAGTGGGAAGTGAAACTTCTTTGTAGTGCAGATTAGCATTGCCCGCTTGCTTGTTTGGCCAAAAGGGCGTATGCGTTTTCTCCTGAATATATTCAGGAGAAAACGCATACGCCCTTTTTGACCAAGTGCTTCATTGGCGAAGTTTTGCCCCTCTTCCTGTGCTTTACAGGTGATTCCTAAGTAACTCTTGAAATCTGTTTCCTGCTATTCGGCCTTGCTTTCAAGTCCGCCTCGGTGCCTTCCTTCAACAGATTTTTGGATGCTAGTTGTCTTTTATACTCTGCCAGTTTGTGAATTGCTGTGCCCCTGAGGTCCAGTTTTCAACTCGTTTTTTGTGAGCTGAACGCAAGTCCAAAATATTGCTTCACGACCTATGCTGGTACATAGTGCGTGGCTGAGACTTTGGTTAATTCTGCTTCCGGCCGGGAAATTAGAGTGATATGTGCCCGTCCAAATGCCTAACAGCTACTCTCTCATTGGTTCCCCCTCTTCCCTTTCATCCTCTGCCAATTTGGCAACCTGTGAGAAGCAGGAGGTTAAAGGGGCAGTCTCTCCAAGTTGGGAGATTGACAGTAATGCAGTTGGAAATTTAACCACAGCACCAGGAGAGGGACTATTCGTTGAGTTTTAGAAACCTTTCGTATTCACAGTGTGTCCATTCTCTAGGTTTCCCGTACATGTTATACCTGTAGTAATATTGCTTTCAACCAGCAGAGTTGGGACCAATGGAATGGTTGCCACTCATTATTGCTTTAAAGGATCTGCATTTGCTCACCCAATCTCACCAATCCTCTTGGTCCCAAGTGTCCAGCCTTATGCCACATCCAGCTGTCATTGTAGATAGGGTCATTCCCGGTTTCATCAGAGACCCTGAAGGAATTGTAAGAAATTTCCCTTTTTTTTGTTTTTTTTTTTGAAATTCCTTTTTATAGTGGGTTTGAGCTGATTCTCACTGCCATGTTTATGCCAGTCTAGACACACTTGTTTCCCTTATGGAGACATATCAATACATAGGTATTAAGATTCTTACTAGTATGATACATTACTCTGTGGTGAATATGAGGTGTTGAGTCCCTTTCACTGAGGAAGGAGTAGGTCTTTTCTATTCCATATTTGGTTTTTGGAACGGTACATGTACTAATATCAAACTCTTGTTTTATGCATCACCCCACCTCTCCTTCCCCCTTAAGAAGGCATAAGGGTGTTTTCTAAATGTGAGACTCTCGTTTCTTTCCTAACTCAGTTCATGTGTAGCCATGTTTACAGGATCTTCATAAGTGATATCTTATGATAAGTTTCTTTTTCTGTGTGACTTATTTCACTTAGAATTATCATACCTGAATCCACTCATTTTGCTGCTACTGGCCTTATGACATTGATTTTATGGCTCAGGGATATTCTATCATACGTAAGTACCACAATTTCCTGAACCATTTTTGTCTTTCCTGGGATATTTAAGGTGTACCCAAGTTGAGGTTTTTGTAAGCAGTGCAGCCCTGAATTTTTCTGTGGATCTGTCTTATTGATTTTCAGTTTTCCCAAGGTATATTCCCTAGATTGGAAGTTCCCTTGGCTCCGTAGCTTTGTTTTTTACTTGTTTTAGGGAACACAATGCACTCCTCCAGAGAGGCAGTTGGCAATTTACATCCCGCCCATCAGCCTAACAAGGCTCCCTGTTCTCCAGGGCCTGTCTTGCCTTTCTGGTTTTTACATATTTTGCGGATGTCCTGTTTGACCGGTGGGAAGTGATACTTCATTGTAGTGCAGATTTGCATTGCCCCCTTGCTTGCTTGTCTGAAAAGGGCATATGCGTTTTCTCCTGAATATATTCACGTGAAATCCCATATGCCCTTTATGGCCATTTCCATAATTTTCGAAGTTGTGATGCTTTTCCTGTGTTTAAAGGTGATTCCAATGGACCTCTTGAAATCTGTTTCATGCCATTCTGCCTCATTTTCACTTCTGCCTCGTGGCTTTCCATCAACAGATTTTTGGAAGAGAGTTGTCCTTTATAACTCTGCAGGTTAGTGAATTGCTGTGGCCCTGAGCTCCATTTTTCAACTTGCGTTTTTGTTAGCTGACCGCAGATCCACAATTTTGCTTCTGGAACTATACTGGTTCTGGGGGGGCAGGCTGTGACTTTGGTTAATTCCTCTTCGTGACGGGAAATTAGAGTGACATGTGGCCATCCAAATGCCTACAGCTACTCTCTCTTTGGTTCTCTCTCTTCCCTTATATCCTCTGCAGAATTTGCCAACTGTGTGAACCATGAGGTTATAGGGGCTGACTCTCCAAGTTGTGAGAGTGATAGTAAAGCAGTTGGAATGTCAAACTGGAGCACAAGGAGAGAAAAAAGTAGTAGAGTTTTAGAAACCTTTCACCATAAGTCGGTTTCCATTCTCTAGGTTCCCATACATGTTATAACTGTAGTGATATTCCCTTCTACCTGGAGAGATGGGAACCATGGAATGGGTGGCAGGCATTATTGCTTTAAAGGATCGGCATTTTTTCACCCAATCTCACCAATCCTCTCAGTCCCAAGTGACCAGCCTTATGCCACAGCCAGCTGTCATTGTAGATAGGGTCATTCCAGGTTTTATCAGAACCCCTGAAGGTATTGTGTAAGAATTTTACTGTTTTTATCTTTTGTTTTGAAATTCATTTTTATAGTGTGTTTGAGCTGATTCTCACTGCCATGTTTATGTCGTTCTAGACACACTTCATTCCCTTATGGAGACATATCAATACATAGGTTTTAAAATTCTTACTAGTCAGATATATTTCTCTGCGGGGAATAGGGATGTTGAGTTCCATTCACTGAGGAAGGAGTAGGGCTTGTCTCTTCTCTTTTTGGATTATGGAACATTACCTGTGCTAATATCAAACTTCTGTTTTGTGCATCTCCCCACCTCTCTTTCCCCTTAAGCAAGCGTTAGAGTGTTTTCTAAATCTGAGACTCTGTTCTCTTCCCTAATTCATTTCATATGTAGCCATGTTTACATTCCCTTCATAAGTGATATCTTATGTCAGAATGCACTATGGCTCTTGTCATAATAATGCTCCATGACCCCTGTCATCACAATGCTCCATGCCCTGGTTATCACAATTCTCCATGTCCCTTGTCATCACAATTCTCCACGTCCTTGACATCACAATGCTACATGACACTTCTCATCACAATGTTTCATGCTCTTGTCATCACAATTCTCCATGTACTTGACATTGCAATGCTCCATGCACTTGTCATCACAATGCTCCATGCACTTGTCATCACAATTCTCAATACACATGTCATCACAATGCTCCCTGACACTTGTCGTCAGAATGCTCCTTGAACCCTGTCACGAAAAGGCTCCATGCATTTTCATCACAATGCCCCATGCCATTTTCATCACAATGCTCCATGCCATTGTCATCAAAATACTCCACAAGCTTGTCATCAGAATGCTCCATGACCCATGTCATCACAATTCTCCATGCACTTGTCAGCACAATGCTCCCTGAACCTTGTCATCACAATGCTCCAAGCCATTGTCATCACAGTGCTCCATTAACTTTGTCATCAGAATCCTCCAGGACACTTGGCATCACAATGCTCCATTCCATTGTCATCACAATGGGCCATTACATATGTCATCACAATGCTCCCTGACACCTCTCTTCACAATACTGCATGACCTCGTCATCAAAATGCTCCATGACCCCTGACATCACAGTGTTCCATAACAACTGTCATCAAAATGTTCCATAAAACTTTTCATTAAATTGCTCCATGACCCTGTCATCAGGATGCTCCCTGCCCTTCTCATTACAATGCACAACGCCCTTGCCATCAAAATGCTCCTGACCTTTGTAATCACAAAGATTCATGACACTTGGCATCACACTGCTCCATGTCAATGTCATCACAATGCTCCATGTACCCTCTCATAACATTGCTCAATGCCCTTGTCATCACAAAGCTCCATGACACTTGTCATCACAATGCTCGATGTCCTTCTAATCACAATGATCCATGCCCTTGTCATTACAGTCCTGCATGACCCATGTATCACAGTGTTCCGTGCCCTTTTCATCACAATGCTCCATGCCCACTCTCATCACAATAATCCATGAAACATTTCAGACCAAAGTTCCATACCCTTCTCATCACAATGCTCCATTACCCCTGTCATAACAATGCACCATGACCCCTGCCATCACAATATTCCACTGCCTAGTCATCACCAAGTTCCATGACACTTCTCATCACAATGCTCAAGACCCCTGAAATCACAATGCTACATTCCCTTGTCATCACAAAGCTCCATGACGCATGCCATCTTAATGTTCCATGGCCTTCTCATCACAATGCTCCATACCTTTGTCATCACAATGCTCCAAGACCCCCGTAATCACAATGCTCCATGCCCCATTTCATCTCAGTGCTTCATGAACCCTGTCATCACAGTGAACCATGCCCATCATCATAAAGCTTCAGGCTATTGTTATCACAATTAAATCAATATTCTCCATGACCTCTGTGTTCCTAATGCTCCAAACCCTTGTGATCACAATGTTGCATAACAATTATCATCACAAAGCTCCATGACATTTGTCATCACAATGCTCGATGCCCTTCTAATCACAATGCTCCATGCCCTTGTCATTACAGTTCTGCATGACCCATGTATCACAGTGTTCCGAGCCCTTGTCATCACAATGCTCCATGCCCACTCTCATCACAATAATCCATGAAACATTTCAGAACCACGTTCCATACCCTTCTCATCACAATGCTCCATTAACCCTGTCATAACAATGCACCATGATCCCTGCCATCACAATGTTCCACGGCCTAGTTATCACAAGGTTCCATGACACTTCTCATCACAATGCTCAAGACCCCTGAAATCACAATGCTACATTCCCTTGTCATCACAAAGCTCCATGACGCATGTCATCAGAATGTTCCATGGTCTTCTCATCACAATGCTCCATGATCTTTGTCATCACAATGCTCAATACACTTGTCATCACAATGCTCCCTGACCCTTGTCATCAGTATGCTCCTTGAACCCTGTCATGACAAGGCTCCATGCCTTTTTCATCACAATGATCCATGACCATTTCATCGCAATCCCCCAGGATCCCTGTAATCACAATGCTCCATGCCCTTGTCATCACAAAACTCCATGACGCATGTCATCAGAATGCTCCATGGCCTTCTCATCACAATGCTCCATGCCCTTGTCATCACAATGCTCCAAGACCCCTGTAATCACAAAGCTCTATGCCCCTTTTCATCAGAATGCTCTATGAGACTTGTCATCACATGTCTCCATGGTCATCTCATCACAATGCTCCAGGACCTTGTCATCACCATGCTCCATTCCCTTGTCATCACAATGCTCCATGACCCCGGTCATCACAATAATCCATGAACATTTTCAGCCCAATGCTCCACGACGTTCTCATCACAATGCTCCATGGCCAATATCATCACAATGCTCGATGACCACTGTCATCACAACACTCCATGACACCTGACAACACAATGATCCGGGACACTTCTCATCACAATGCTCCATTCCGTATTCATCACAATGCTCCATGAACCCAGTCATCACAACACTCCATGAACATTTTCATCCCAATGCTCCATGACCCTTGTCATCAAAATGATCCATGCCCTTGTCATCCCAATGCTCCATGACCCTTGTGTTTACAATGCTCCGTGAAGCTTGTCATCACAATGCTCCATGACACATGTCATCACAATGCTCCATGCCTTTGTCAGCAAAATGCTACAAGACCTTGTCATTACAGACTTCTATGGGCTTGTCATCACAATACTCCATTTCCATTGTCATCACAATATTCCATGAACCTTGGGATCACATTGCTTCATGCCCTTGTCATCACAATGCTCCATGCTCCTTGAAGTCAAAATGATACAAACCTCTGTCATCACAATGCTCCAAACCCTTGTGATCACAATGTTCCATAACACTTGTCATCACAACGCTACATTATGCCTGTCATCACAATCCTCCATGCCCTTTTCATTACAAAGCTCCATGACCTTTTCATCACAATTCTCAATACAATTGTCATCACAATGCTCCCTGACAGTTGTAATCAGAATGCTCCTTGAACCCTGTCACAATAAGTATTCATGCCTTTTTCATCACAATGCCCATTCCATTTTCATCACAATACTCCATGCCATTGTCATCAAAATACTCCACAAGCTTGTCATCAGAATGCTCCATGACCCTTGTCATCACAATTCTCCATGCACTTGTCAGCACAATGCTCCCTGACCCTTGTCATCACAATGCTCCAAGCCATTGTCATCACAATGCTCCATTACCTTTGTCATCAGAATCCTCCATGACACTTGGCATCACAATGCTCCATGCCATCCTCATCACAATGGGCCATTATATATGTGATCACAATGCTCCCTGACACCTGTCTTCACAATACGGCATGACCTGGTCATCACAATGCTCCATGCCCTTGTCATCACAGTGTGCCATTCCAACTGTCATTGCAATACTCCATGAAAGTTATTAGACCAATGTTCCATGCCCTTGTCATCACAATGCTCCATGCCCTTGTTATCACAATGCTCCATGACCCCTGTCATCACAATGCTCCGTGACTCCAGTCATCACAATGCTTCATGACCTTTGTCATCCCAATGGTCCATGCCCTCGTCATCAACAGTCTCTGTGACCTTTTTAACCACAATGGTCCATGAAATTTTCATCACAATGCTCTTTGACCCTTGTCATCACAATGCTCTATGCCTTTCTCAGCACAATGGTCCATGACCCTTGTCAGCACAAAGCTCCATGCGCTTGTCAGCACAATGCTCCTTGACACATGTCATTACAATGCACCATGCGCTTGTCATCACAGTGCTCCACAATCTTGTCATCACAATTCCCCATAAAATTTGTCATCACAATGCTCCGTGACTCCAGTCATCACAATGCTTCATAACGTTTGTCATCACAATGGTCCATGCCCGCGTCATCACAAGGCTCTGTGACCTTTGTAACCACAATGCTCCATGAACTTTTCATCACAATTCTCTGTGACCCTTGTCATCACAAAGCTCCATGACACCTTTCATCACAATGCTCGATGCCCTTCTCATCACAATTCTCCATGCCCTTGTCATTACAGTCCTGCATGACCCATGTATCACAGTGGTCTGTGCCCTTGTCATCACAAAACTCCATGCCCACTCTCATCACAATAATCCATGAAACATTTCAGAGCAGAGTTCCATACCCTTCTCATCACAATGCTCCATTACCCCTGTCATAACAATGCACCATGACCCCTGCCATCACAATGTCCCACGGCCTAGTCATCACAAGGTTCCATGACACTTCTCCTCACAATGCTCAAAACCCATGAAATCACAATGCTCCATGCCCTTGTCATCACAAAGCTCCATGACGCATGTCATCAGAATTTTCCATGGCCTTCTCATCACAGTGCTCCATTCCCTTGTCATCACAATACTCCAAAATCCTTGTAATCACAATGCTCCATGCCCGTTTTCATCTCAATGCTCCATGAACCCTGTCATCACAATGCACCATGCCCATCATCATAATTCTTCAGGCTATTGTCATCACAGTGAAATCAATATTCTCCATGACCTCTGTCATCATAATGCTCTAAACCCTTGTGATCACAATGTTGCATAACACTTATCATCGCAACACACCATGACGCTCATCATCACAATTTTCCATGGTCTTCTCATCACAATGCTCCATGATCTTTGTCATCCCAATGCTCAATACACTTGTCATCACAATGCTCCCTGACACTTGTCGTCAGTATGCTCCTTGAACCCAGTCATGACAAGGCTCCATGCCTTTTTCTTCACAATGATCCATAACTTTTTCATCACAATACTCCAAGATCCCTGAAATCACAATGCTCCATGCCCTTGTCATCACAAAACTCCATGACGCATGTCAACAGAATGCTCCATGGCTTTCTCATCACAATGCTTCATGCCCTAGTCATCACAATGCTTCAAGACCCTTTTAAACACAATGCTCCATGCCCCATTTCTTCAGAATGCTCCATGAGGATTGACATCACAATGTTCCCGGACCCTTGTCATCACAATGCTCCAAGCCATTGTCATCACAATGCTCAATACACTTATCATCAAAATCCTCCATGACACTTGGCATCACAATGCTCCATGCCGTTGTCATCACAATGGGCAATTACATATGTCATCACAATGCTCCCTGACACCTGTCTTCACAGTACTGCATGACCTGCTCATCACAATGCTCCATGCCCTTGTCAACACAATGCGCCATTCCAACTGTCATCGCGAAAATCCATGAAAGTTATTTGACCATTGTTCCATGCCCTTGTCATCACAATGCTCCATGCCCTTGTTATCACAATGCTCCATGACCCTTGTCATCATGATGCTCCGTGACTCCAGTCATCACAATGCTTCTTGACCTTTGTCATCACAATGGTCCATGCCCTCGTCATCAACAGTCTCTGTGACCTTTTTAAGCACAATGCTCCATGAAGTTTTCATCACAATGGTCTTTGACCCTTGTCATCACAATGCTCTATGCCCTTCTCAGCACAATGCTCCATGACCCTTGTCATCACAATGCTCCATGCGCTTGTCAGCACAATGCTCCATGACACATGTCATCACAATGCACCATGTGCTTGTCATCACAGTGCTCCACAATCTTGTCATCACAATGCACCATAAAATTTGTCATCACAATGCTCCATGCACTTCTCATCAAAATGTTCTCTCACCACTGATATCACAATGCTACATCACTATTTGTCACAATACTCCGTCACCCCTGTCATCACAATGTTCCATGACTCCTGTCATCACAATGCTACATGCACTTATCATCAGAATGTTCGATGACCCCTGACATCACAATGTTCCATAACACCTGTCATCAAAATGTTCCATGACACTTTTCATCAAATTGCTTAATGACCCTGTCATCACAATGCTCCCTGCCCTTCTCAACACAATGTACAACGACCTTGCCATCAAAATGCTCCTTGACCTTTGTCATCACAAAGATCTATGACACTTGGCATCACAGTGCTCCATGTCATTGTCATCACAATGCTCCATGAACGCTCTCTTCACATTGCTCCATGCCCTTGTCTTCACAAAGCTCCATGACACATGTCACCAGAATGCACCCTGCCCTTCTCATCACAATGCTCCATGCCCTTGCCATGACAATGCTCCATTACAGCTGTCATAACAATGCTCCATGACCCCTGCCATCACGATGTCCCATGGCCTTGTCATCACAAGGCTCCATGACCCTTCTCATCACAATGCTCCAAGAACCCTGTAATCACAATGCTGTATGCCCCTTTTCATCTCAATGATCCATGAAACCTGTCATCACAATGCACCATGCCCATCATCATAATGCTTCATGCTATTGTCATCACAATGAAATCAAAATGCTCCATGACCTCTGTCATCACAAGGCTCCAAACCCTTGTGATCACAATATTCCATAACACTTGTCATCACTATGCCCCATGACGCTCGTCATCACAATTATCCATGGTCTTCTCATCACAATGCTCCATGACATTCGTCATCACAATGCTCAATACACTTGTCATCAAAATGCTCCCAGACACTTGTTGTTTGTATGCTCCTTGAACCCTGTCATGACAAGGCTCCATGCCTTTTTCATCACAATGCTCCCTGCCCATTCTCATCACAATAATCCATGAAACAGTTCAGACCAAAGTTCCATATCCTTTTCATCACAATGCTCCATTACCCCTGTCATAACAATGCAAAATGACCCCTGCCATCACAATGTTCCACGGCCTAGTCATCACAAGGTTCCATGATACTTCTCATCACAATGCTCAAGACCCCTAAAATCACAGTGCTCCATGCCCTTGTCATCACAATGATCCATGCCCTTGTCATCCCAATGCGCCATGACCCCTGTATTCACAATGCTCCTTGACGCTTGTCATCACAGTGCTCCACGACACATGTCTTCACAATGCTTCATGCCTTTGTCAGCAAAATTCTACATGACCTTGTCATTACAATCCTCTATGCGCTTGTCATCACAGTACTCCATTTCCATTGTCATCATAATCCTCCATGAACTTTGGGATCACATTTCTTCATGCCCTACTTATCACAATGCTCCATGCTCCTTGAAATAAAAATGATCCATGACCTGTGTCATCACAATGCTCCAAACCCTTGTGATCACAATGTTCCATAACACTGGTCATCACAACGCTCCATGATGCCTGTCATCACAATACTCCTTGCCCTTTTCATCACAATGCTCCATGACCTTTGTCATCACAATTCTCAATACACTTGTCATCACAATGCTCCCTGACACTTGTCGTCAGAATGCTCCTTGAACACTGTCATGAAAAGGCTCCATGCCTTTTTCATCACAATGCCCCATGCCGTTTTCATCACAATGCTCCATGCCATTGTCATCAGAATACTCCACAAGCTTGTCATCAGAATGCTCCATGACCCTTGTCATCACAATTCTCCATGCACTTGTCAGCACAATGCTCCCTGACCCTTGTCATCACAATGCTCCAAGCCATTGTCATCACAATGCTCCATTACCTTTGTCATAAGAATCCTCCATGACACTTGGCATCACAATGCTCCATGCCATTGTCATCACAATGGGCAATTACTTATGTCATCACAATGCTCCCGGACACCTCTCTTCACAATACTGCATGACCTGGTCATCACAATGCTCCATGCCCTTGTCATCACAATGCGCCATTCCAACTGTCATCGCAATAATCCATGAAACTTATTAGACCAATGTTCCATGCCCTTGTCATCACAATGCTCCATGCCCTTTTTATCACAATGATCCATGACCCCTGTCACCACAATGCTCCGTGACTCCAGTCATCACAATGCTTCATGACATTTGTCATCACAATGGTCCATGCCCTCATCATCAACAGTCTCTGTGACATTTTAACCACAATGCTCCATGAATTTTTCATCACAATGCTCTTTGTCCCTTGTCATCACAATGCTCCATGCACTTGTCAGCACAATGCTCCATGACCCTTGTCATCACAATGCACCATGCGCTTGTCATCACAGTGCTCCACAATCTTGTCATCACAATGCTCCTTAAAATTTGTCATCACAATGCTCCATGCACTTCTCATCAAAATGCTCTCTCACCACTGATATCACAATTCTAAATCACTATTTGTCACAATACTCCCACACCGCTGTCATCACAATGTTCCATGACTCCTGTCATCACAATGCTACATGCACTTATCATCACAATGTTCAATGACCCCTGACATCACAATGTTCCATAACAACTGTCATCAAAATGTTCCATGACACTTTTCATCAAATTGCTCCATGACCCTGTCATCAGAATACTCCCTGCCCTTCTCATCAAAATGCACAATGCCCTTGCCATCAAAATGCTCCATGACCTTTGTCATCACAAAGATCCATGACCCTTGGCATCACAGTGCTCCATGTCATTTTCTTCACAATGCTCCATGAACGCTCTCTTCACATTGCTCCATGCCCTTGTCTTCACAAAGCTCCATGCCACATGTCATAAGAATGCTCTATGGCCTTCTCATCACAATGTGTCATGCCCTTGCCATCACGATATTCCATGGCCTTGTCATCACAAAGCTCCATGACCCTTCTCATCACAATGCTCCAAGAACACAGTAATCACAAAATTCTATGCCCATTTTCATCTCAATGATCCATGAACCCTGTGATCACAATGCACCATGCCCATCATCATAATGCTTCATGCTATTGTCATCACAATGAAATCAAAATGCTCCATGACCTCCGTCATAACAATGCTCCAAACCCTTGTGATCACAATATTCCATAACAGTTGTCATCACAATGCCCCATGACGCTCATCATCACAATTATCCATGGTCATCTCATCACAATGCTCCATGCCCTTGTCATCACAAAACTCCATGACACTTGTCATCACAATGCTCGATGCCCTTCTCATCACAATGTTCCATGCCATTGTCATTACAATCCTGCATGACACATGTATCACAGTGTTCCGTGCCCTTGTCATCATAATGCTCCATGCCCACTCTCATCACAATAATTCATGAAATATTTCACACCAATGTTCCATGACCTTCTCATCAAAATGCTCCATTACCCCTGTCATAACAATGCACCATGACCCTTGCCATCACAGTGTTCCACGGCCTAGTCATCACAAGATTCCATGACACTTGTCATCACAATGCTGAAGACCCCTGTAATCACAATCCTCCATGCCCTTTTCATCACAAAGCTCCATGACGCATGTCATCAGAATGTTCCATGGCATTCTCATCACAATGCTCCATGCCCTTGTCATCACAATGCTCCACGCCCTTGTTATCACAATGTTCCAAGACCCCTGTAATCAGAATGCTCCATGCCCTTTTACATCATTATGCTCCATGAGACCTGTCATCACAAGGCTCCATGGATTTCTCATCACAATGCTCCAGGAAATTGTCATGACAATGATTCACGACATTGTCATGGGAATTCTCAACGGCCCTTGTCATCATAATGCTCCTTGCCCTAGTCATCACAATGCTCCATTATATTTGTCATCACAATACTCCCTTACATTTGGAATCACAATGCTACATGCCATTGTCATCGCAATGGGCCATGACATATGTCATCACAATGCTCCCTGACACCTGTCTTCACAATAATCCATGCCCTTGTCATCACAATGCTCCATGCCCTTGTCATCACCATGCACCATGTCCACTGTCATCACAATAATCTGTGAAACTTTTCAGACGAATGCTCCATGACCCTGTCATCACAATGCTCCATGCCCTTGTCATCACAAAGCTCCATGACGCATGTGATCAGAATGTTCCATGGCCTTCACATCACAATGCTCCATACCCTAGTCATCATAATGCTCTAAGACCCCTGTAAACACAATGCTCCATGCTCCTTTTCATCTCAATGCTCCATGAACCCTGTCATCACAGTGCACCATGCCCATCATCATAATGCTTCAGGCTATTGTCATCACAATGAAATCAATATTCTGCATGACCCCTGTCATCATAATGCTCCAATCCCTTGTGATCACAATGTTGCATAACACGTATCATCACAACACCCCACGACGCTCATCATCACAATTATCCATGGTCTTCTCATCACAATGCTCCATGATCTTTGTCATCACAATGCTCAATACACTTGTCATCACAATGCTCCCTGACACTTGTCGTCAGTATGCTCATTGAACCCTGTCATGACAAGGCTCCATGCCTTTTTCATCACAATAATCCTTGCCCTTTTCATCACAATGCTCCAAGATCCCTGTAATCACAATGCTCCAAGCCCTAGTCATCAAGAAATCCATAACGCATGTCATCAGAATGCTTCATGGCCTTCTCATCACAATGCACCATGCCCTTGTCATCACAGTGCTCCAAGACCCCTGTAATCACAATGCTCCATGCCCCTTTTCATCAGAATGCTCCATGAGACTTGTCATCTCAAGTCTCCATGGTCTTCTCATCACAATGCTCCACGACCTTGTCATCACCATGCTCCGTTCCGTTGTCATCAGAATGCTCCATGGCCCCTGTCATCACAATAATCCATGAATATTTTCAGCCCAATGCTCCACGACTTTCTCATCACAATGCTCCATGGCCAATATCATCACAATGCTCCATGACCACTGTCATCACAACACTCCATGACACCTGACAACAAAATGATCCAGGACTCTTGTCATCACAATGCTCCATTCCCTAGTCATCACAATGTTCCATGACCCCTGTCATCACAACACTTTATGAACATATTCAGCCCAGTGCTCCATGACCCATGTCATCACAATGATCCATGACCTTGTCATCCCAATGCTCCATGACCCATGTATTCACAATGCTCTGTGACGCTTGTCATCACAGTGCTCCATGACACATGTCATCACAATGCTCCATGCCATTGTCTGCAAAATGGTACATGACCTTGTCATTACAATGCTCTATTCGCTTGTCATCACAATACTCCATTAACATTGTCATCACAATCCTCCATGAACCTTGGGATCACATTGCTCCATGCCCTGGTCATCACACTGCTCCATGCTCCTTGAAATCAAAATGATCCATGACCTCTGTCATCACAATGCTCCAAACCCTTGTGATCACAGTGTTCCATAACACTTGTTATCACAACGCTCCATGATGCCTGTCATCACAATACTCCATGCCGTTTTCATCACAATGCTCCATGACCTTTGTCATCACAATTCTCAATACACTTGTCATCAAAATGCTCCCTGACATTTGTCATCAGAATGCTCCTTGAAACCTGTCACGAAAAGGCTCTATGGTTTTTAATCACAGTGCCCCATGCCATTTTCATCCCAATGTTCCATGCCATTGTCATCAAAATACTCCACAAGCTTGTCATCAGAATGCTCCATGACCCTTGTCATCACAATTCTCCATGCACTTGTCAGCACAATGCTCCCTGACCCTTGTCATCACAATGCTCCAAGCCATTGTCATCACAATGCACCATTACCTTTGTCATCAGAATCCTCCATGACACTTGGCATCACAATGCTCCATGCCATTGTCATCACAATGGGCCATAACATATGTCATCACCATGCTCCCTGACACCTGTCTTCACAATACTGCATGACCTGGTCATCACTACGCTCCATGCCCTTTTCATCACTATGCGCCATTCCAACTGTCATCGCAATAATCCATGAAACATATTAGACCAATGCTCCATGCCCTTGTCATCACAATGCTCCATGCCCTTGTTCTCACAATGTTCCAAGACCCCTGTAATCAGAAAGCTCCATGCCCCTTTTCATCAGTATGCTCTATGAGACTTGTCATCACAAGGCTCCATGGTTTTCTCATCACAGTGCTCCAGGAACTTGTCATCACAATGCTTCACGACCTTGTCATGAAAACTCTCAATGGCCCTTGTCATCATAATGCTCCAAGCCCTAGTCATCACAATGCTCCATTATATTTGTCATCACAAAACTCCATTACATTTGGCATCACAATGCTCCATGCCATTGTCATCGCAATGAACCATGACATATGTCATCACAATGCTCCCTGACACCTGTCTTCACAATACTCCATGCCCTTGTCATCACAATGCACCATGTACACTGTCATGACAATAATCTATAAAACTTGTCAGACCAATGCTCCATACCCCTTTCATCACAATGCTCCATGCCCTTGTCATCACAATGCTTCATGACCCCTGTCATCACATTGCTCCTTGACTCCAGTCATCACAATGCTTCATAAAGTTTGTCATCACAACGGTCCATGCCCGCATCATCACAAGGCTCTGTGACCTATGTAACCACAATGCTCCATGAACTTTTAATCACAATGCTCCGTGACCCTTGTCATCACAATGCTCCATGCCATTGTCAGAACAATGCTCCATGACATCTGTCATCAGAATGCTCCGTGACCCCAGTCATCACAATGCTTCATAACGTTGCTCAGCACAACGGTCCATGCCCGCGTCATCGCAAAGCTCTGTGACCTTTGTAAACACAATGCTCCATGAATTTTTGATCACAATGCTCCATGACCCTTGTCATCACAATGTGCCATGCGCTTTTCATCACAATGATCCACAACCTTGTCATCGCTATGCTCCATAAACCTTGTAATCACAATGCTCCATGCACTTCTCATCCAAATGCTCTCTCACATGAGATATCACAATGTTCCATCACAGGTCATCACAATCCTCCCTCACCCCTGTTATCGCAATGTTCCATGACCCCTGTCATCACAGTGCTACATCCACTTATCAGCACAATTTTCCATGACCCCTGACATCACAATTTTCCATAACCCCTGTCATCAAAATGCTCCATGACCCTTTTCATACCAAAGCTCCATGACCCCTGGCATCACAATGTTCTATAACCTCTGTCATTAAAATGTTCCATGACACTTTTCATCAAATTACTACATGACCCTGTCATAAAAAGGCTCCCTGCCCTTCTCATCACAATGCACCACACCCTTGTCATCAAAATGCTTCATGACCATTGTCATCACAAAGCTCCATGACCCTTGGCATCACAATGCTCCATGTCATTGTCATCACAATGCTCCATGAACACTCTCATCACATTGCTACATGCCCCTGTCATCACAAAGCTCCATGACACTTATCATCACAATGCTCGATGCCCTTCTCATCACAATGCTCGATGCCCTTGTCATTACAATCCTCCATGACCAATGTATCACAGTGCACCGTGCCCTTGTCATCAAAATGCTCCATGCCCACTCTCATCACAATAATCCATGAAACATTTCAGACCAATTCACAATGCCCTTCTCCTTACAATGCTCCATTACCTCTGTCATAGCAATGCTCCATGACCGCTGCCATCAAAATGTTCCACGGCCTTGTCATCACAAGGCTTCATGACCCTTGTCATCACAATGCTCCAAGACCCATGTAATCACAATGCTCCATGCCCTTGTCATCACAAAGCTCTATGACGCATGTCATTCGAATGTTCCATGGCCTTCTCCTCACAATGCTCCATGCCCTTGTCATCACAATACTCCAAGACCCCTGTAATCACAGTGCTCCATGCCCCTTTTCAACAGAATGCTCCATGAGACTTGTCATCACATGTCTCCATTGTCATCTCATCACAATGCTCCAAGACCTTGTCATCACCATGCTCCATTCCCTTGTCATCACAATGCTCCATGACCCATGTCATCACAATACTCCATGAACATTTTCAGCGCAATGCTCCATGACCTTCTCATGACAGTGCTCCATGACCAATATCATCACAATGCTCCATGACCACTGTCATCACAACACTCCATAACACCTGATAACACAATGATCTGGGACTCTTGTAATCACAATGCTCCAAGACCCCTGTCATCACATACTCCATGAACATTTTCAGCCCAGTGTTCCATGCCCCTTTTCATCACAATGCTCCATGAACGCTGGCATCACAATGAACCATGCCCATCATCATAATGCTTCAGGCTATTGTCATAACAATGAAATCAAAATGCTCCATGACCTCTGTCATCACAATGCTCCAAACCCTGGTGATCACAATGTTGCATAACACTTATCATCACAAAACACCATGACGCTAATCATCACTATTATCCATGGTCTTCTCATCACAAGGCTCCATGACCTTTGTCATCACAATTCTCAATACTCTTTTCATCACAATGCTCCCTGACACTTGTCTTCAGTATGCTCCATGAACTCTGTCATGACAAGGCTCCATGACTTTTTCATCACAATGATCCATGCCCTTTTCATCACAATGCTCCAAGACCCCTGTAATCACAATGCTCCATGCCCTTGCCATCCAAAGCTCCATGAGGCATGTCATCAGAATGTACCATGGACTTCTCATCACAATGCTCCCTGCTCTTGTCATCACAAAGCACTAAGACCCCTGTAATCACAATGCTCCATGCCCCTTTTCATCTCAATGCTCCTATGAACCCTGTCAGCACAATGAACAATGCCCATCATCATAATGCTTCAGGCAATTGTCATCACAATCAAATCAAAATGCTCCATGACCTCTGTCATCACAATGCTCCAAACCCTTGTGATCACATTGTTCCATAACACTTGTCATCACAACGCTCCATGATGCCTGTCATCACAATACTCCATGCCCTTTTCATCACAATGCTCCATGACCTTTGTCATCACAATTCTCAATACACTTGTGATCACAATGCTCCCTGACACTTGTCATCAGAATGCTCCTTGAAACCCATCACCAAAAGGCTCCATGCTTTTTTCATCACAATGCCCCATGCCATTTTCATCACAATGTTCCATACCATTGTCATCAAAATACTCCACAAGCTTGTCATCAGAATGCTCCTGGACCCTTGTCATCACAATGCTCCATTACCTTTCTCATCAGAATCCTCCATGACACTTGGCATCACAGTGCTACATGCCATTGTCATCACAATTGGCCATTACATATGTCATCACAATGCTCCCTGACACTTATCTTCACAATACTGCATGACCTGGTCATCACAATGCTCCATGCCCTTGTCATCACAATAGGCCATTCCAACTGTCATCGCAACAAACCATGAAAGTTATTAGACCAATGTTCCATGCCCTTGTCATCACAATGCTCCATGCCCTTGTTATCACAATGCTCCAAGACCCCTGTCATCACAATGCTCCGTTACTCCAGTCATCACAATGCTTCATGAACTTTGTCATCACAGTGGTCCATGCCCTAACCATCAACAGTCTCTGTGACCTTTTTAACCCCAATGCTCCATGAACTTTTCATCACAATGCTCTTTGACCCTTGTCATCACAGTGCTCTATGCCTTTCTCAGCACAATGCTCCATGACCCTGGTCATCAAAATGCTCCATGCCCCTTTTCATCTCAATGCTCCCTGAACCCTGTCATCACAGTGCACGATGCCAATCATCATAATACTTCAGTCTATTGTCATCACAATGAAATTAATATTCTCCATGACCTCTGACATCATAATGCTACAAACCCTTGTGATCACAATGTTCCATAAAACTTATCATCACAGCACCCCATGACGCTCATCATCACAATTATCCATGGTCTTATTATCACAATGCTCCATGATCTTTCTCATCACGATGCTCAATACACTTTTCATCACAATGCTCCCTGACACTTGTCGTCAGTATGCTCCATGAACCCTGTCATGACAAGGCTCCATGCCTTTATCATCACAATGATCCATGCCTTTTCATCGCAATGCTCCAAGACCCCTGCAATCACAATGCTCCATGCACTTCTCATCCAATGCTCTCTCACATGAGATATCACAATGTTCCATCACTAGTCATCACATTCCTCCCTCAACCCTGTTATCACAATGTTCCATGACCCCTGTTATCACAATGCTACATCCCCTTATCAGCACAATGTTCCATGACCCCTGACATCACAATGTTCCATAACCACTGTCATCAAAATGCTCCATGACCCTTTTCATCCCAAAGCTCCATGACCCCTGGAATCACAGTATTCTATAACCACTGTCATCAAAATGTTCCATTGCACTTTTCATCAAATTGCTGCATGACCCTGTCATCAAAATGCTCCCTGCCCTACTCATAACAATGCACCACACGCTGGTCATCAAAATGCTCCATGACCTTTGTCATCACAAATCTCCATGACCCTTGGCATCACAATGCTCCATGTCATTGTCATCACAATGCTCCATGAAACCTCTCTTCACATTGCTCCATGCCCTTGTCATCACAAATCTCCATGACACTTGTCATCAAAATGCTCGATGCCCTTCTCATCATAATGCTCCATGTCCTTGTCATTACAATCCTCCATGACCCATGTATCACAGTGTACTGTGCCCTTGTCCTCACAATGCTCCATGCCCACTCTCATCACAATAATCCATGAAACATTTCAGACCAATGCTCAATGCCCTTCTCATCACAATGCTCCATTACCTCTATCAACAGTGCTCCATGCCCCCTGCCATCACAATGTTCCACGGCCTTGTGATCACAAGGCTCCATGACCATTGTCATCACATTGCTCCAAGACCCATGTAATCACAATGCTCCATGCCCTTGTCATCACAAAGCTCCTTGACACATGTCATCAGAATGTTCCATGGCCTTCTCCTCACAATGATCCATGCCCTTGTCATCACAAAGCTCCAAGACACTCGTAATCACAATGCTCCATGCCCCTTTTCATCAGAAGGCTCCATGATACTTGTCATCACAAGTCTCCATGGTCAACTCATCACAATGCTCCAAGACGTTGTCATCACCATGCTCCATTCTCTTGTCATCACAATGCTCCCTGACACTTGTCGTCAGTATGCTCCATGAACTCTGTCATGACAAGGCTCCATGCCTTTTTCATCACAATGATCCATGCCCTTTTCATCACAGTGCTCCAAGACCACTGTAATCATAATGCTCCTTGCCCTTGTCATCACAAAGCTCCATGATGCATATCATCAGAATGTTCCATGCACTTCTCATCACAATGCTCCATATCATTGTCATCACAATGCTCCAAGACCCCTGTAATCACAATGCTCCATGCCCCTTTTCATCTCAATGCTCCATGAACACTGTCATAACAATGCACCATGCCCATCATCATAATGCTTCAGGCTATTGTCATCACAGTGAAATCAAAATGCTCCATGACCTTTGTCATCACAAAGCTCCATGACCCTTGGCATCACAATGCTCCATGTCATTGTCATCACAATGCTCCATGAAACCTCTCTTCACATTGCTCCATGTCCTTGTCATCACAAATCTCCATGACACTTGTCATCACAATGCTCGATGCCCTTCTCATCATAATGCTCCATGTCCTTGTCATTACAATCCTCCATGACCCATGTATCACAGTGTACCGTGCCCTTGTCATCACAATGCTCCATGCCCACTCTCATCACAATAATCCATGAAACATTTCAGACCAATGCTCAATGCCCTTCTCATCACAATGCTCCATTACCTCTATCAACAATGCTCCATGACCACTGCCATCACAATGTTCCACGGCCTTGTGATCACAAGGCTCCATGACCATTGTCATCACAATGCTCCAAGAGCCATGTAATCACAATGCTCCATGTCCTTGTCATCACAAAGCTCCATGACACATGTCATCAGAATGTTCCATGGCCTTCTCCTCACAATGCTCCATGCCCTTGTCATCACAATGCTCCATTCCCTCGTAATCACAATGATCCATGCCCCTTTTCATCAGAATGCTCCATGAGACTTGTCATCACAAGTCTCCATGGTCATCTCATCACAATGCTCCAAGACCTTGTCATCACCATGCTCCATTCCCTGGTCCTCACAATGCTCCATGACCCCTGTCATCACAAGGCTCCATGACCCTTCTCATCACAATGCTCCAAACCCCTGTAATCACAATGCTCCATGCCCCTTTTCATCACAATGCTCCATGAACCCTGTCATCACAATGAACCATGCCCATCATCATAATGCTTCAGGCTATTGTCATCACAATGAAATCAAAATGCTCCATGACCTCTGTCATCACAATGCTCCAAACCCTGGTGATCACAATGTTGCATAACACTTATCATCACAAAACCCCATGACGCTAATCATCACTATTGTCCATGGTCTTCTCATCACAAGGCTCCATGACCTTTGTCATCACAATTCTAAATACTCCTTTCATCACAATGCTCCCTTACACTTGTCGTCAGTATGCTCCATGAACTCTGTCATGACAAGGCTTCATGCCTATTTCATCACAATGATCCATGCCCTTTTCATCACAGTGCTCTAAGACCACTGTAATCATAATGCTCCTTGCCCTTGTCATCACAAAGCTCCATGATGCATATCATCAGAATGTTCCATGCACTTCTCATCACAATGCTCCATGCCCTTGTCATCACAATGCTCCAAGACCCCTGTAATCACAATGCTCCATGCCCCTTTTCATCTCAATGCTCCATGAACACTGTCATAACAATGCACCATGCCCATCATCATAATGCTTCAGGCTATTGTCATCACAGTGAAATCAAAATGCTCCATGACCTCTGTCATCACAATGCTCCAAACCCTGGTGATCACACTGTTGCAAAACACTTATCATCACTACACCCCATGACGCTCATCATCACAATTATCCATGGTCTTCTCATCACAATGCTCCATGACCTTTGTCATCACAATTCTCAATACACTTGTCATCACAATGCTCCCTGACACTTGTCGTCAGAATGCACCTTGAACCCTGTCACGAAAAGGCTCCATGCCTTTTCCATCACAAAGCCCCATGCTGTTTTCATCCCAAAGCTCCATGCCATTGTCATCAAAATACTACACAAGCTTGTCATCAGAATGCTCCATGACCCTTGTCATCACAATTCTCCATGCACTTGTCAGCACAATGCTCCCTGACCCTTGTCATCACAATGATCCAAGCCATTGTCATCACAATGCTCCATTACCTTTGCCATTAGAATCCTCCATGACACTTGGAATCACAATGCTCCAAGCCATTGTCATCACAATGGGCCATTATATATGTAATCACAATGCTCCCTGACACCTCTCTTCACAATACTGCATGATCTGGTCATCACAATGCTCCATGCTCTTGTCTTCATAATGCGCCATTCCAACTGTCATCACAATAATCCATGAAACTTATTAGACGAATGCTCCATGCCCTTGTCATCACATTGCTCCATGCTCTTGTTATCACAATGTTTAAGACCCCTGTAATGAGAATGCCCCTTGCCCCTTTTCATCAGTATGCTCCATGAGACTTGTCATCGCAAGGCTCCATGGTTTTCTCATCACAATGCTCCAGGACCTTGTCATCACAATGGTTCACGACATTGTCATGAAAATTCTCAATGGCCCTTGTCTTCATAATGCTCCAAGCCCTAGTCATCACAGTGCTCCATTATATTTGTCATCACAATCCTCCCTTGCATTTGGCATCACTATGCTCCATGCTATTGTCATCGCAATGGACCATGACATATTTCATCACAATGCCCCCTGACACCTGTCTTCACAATACTCCATGCCCTTGTCATCACAATGCTCCATGCCCTGGTCATCACAATGCACCATGTCCACTGTCATCACAATAATCTATGAAACTTGTAAGACCAATGCTCCATGCCCCTGTCATAACAATGCTCCATGACCTTGTCATCACAATGCTCCATGACCCCTGTCATCACAATACTCCATGTACATTTTCAGCCCAGTGCTCCATGACCCTTGTCATCACAATGATCCATGCACTTGTCATCCCAGTGTTCCATGACGCTTGTAATCACAGTGCTCCATGACATCTGTCATCACAGTGCTCCATGCCTTTGTCAGCAAAATGCTACATGACCTTGTCATTACAATGCTCTATGCGCATGTCATCACAATACTCCATTACCATTGTCATCACAATCCTCCAGGAACCTTGGGATCACATTGCTTCAGACCCTTGTCATCAAAATGCTCCATGCTCCTTGAAATCAAAATGATCCATGACCTCTGTCATCACAATGCTCCAAACCCTTGTGATCAAAATGTTCAATAACACTTGTCCTCACAACGCTCCATGATGCCTGTCATCACAATACTCCATGCCCTTTTCATCACAATCCTCCATGAACTTTGTCATCACAATTCTCCATACACTTGTCATCAAAATGCTCCCTGACACTTGTCGTCAGAATGCTCCTTGAACTGTGTCACGAAAAGGCTCCATGTCATTTTCATCACAAATCCACATGCCGTTTTCATCCCAGTGCTCCATGCCATTGTCATCAAAATACTCCACAAGCTTGTCATCAGAATGCTCCATGACGCTTGTCATCACAATTCTCCGTGCACTTGTCAGCAAAATGCTCCCTGACCCTTATCATCACAATGCTCCAAGCCATTGTCATCACAATGCTCCATTACCTTTGTCATCAGAATCCTCCATGACAATTGGCATCACAATGCTCCAAGCCATTGTCATCACAATGCTCCATTACCTTTGTCATCAGAATCCTCCATGACACTTGGCATCACAATGCTCCATGCCATTGTCATCACAATGGGCCATTACATATGTCATCACAATGCTCCCTGACACCTCTCTTCACAATACTGCATAACCTGGTCATCACAATGCTCCATGCCCTTGTCATCACAATGTGCCATTCCAACTCTCATCAAAATAATCCATCAAACTTATTAGACCAATGCTCCTTGCCCTTGTTATCACAATGTTCCAAGACCCCTGTAATCAGAATGCTCCATGCCCCTTTTCATCAGAATGCTCCATATGACATGTCATCAGAAGGCTCCATGGATTTCTCATCACAATGCTCCATGACCTTTGTCATCACAATGCTCTAAGACCCATGTAATCACAATGCTTCATGCCCCTGTCATCGCAATGGACCATGACATTTGGCATCACAATGCTCCATGCCATTGTCTTTGAAATTGACCATGACATATGTCATCACAATGCCCCCTTACACCTGTTTTCACAATAATCCATGCCCTTGTCATCACAATGCTCCATGGCCTTGTCATCACAATGCACCAGGTCCAATGTCATCACATTAATCTATTAAACTTCTCAGACCAATGCTCCATGCCCCTGTCATCACCATGTTCCATGCCCTTGTCATCACAATGCTCCATGACCCTTGTCATCACAATGCTCCGTGACTCCAGTCATCACAATGCTTCATAACGTTTGTCATCACAACGGTCCATGCCTGCGTCATCGCAAGGCTCTGTGACCTTTGTAACCACAATGCTCCATGAACTTTTCATCACAATTCTCCGTGACCCTTGTCATCACAATGCTCCATGCCTTTTTCAGAACAATGCTCCATGACCCTTGTCATCACAATGTGCCATGTGCTTTTCATCACAATGATCCACAACCTTGTCATCGCTATGCTCCATAAACCTTGTAATCACAATGCTCCATGCACTTCTCATCCAAATGCTCTCTCACATGAGATATCACAATGTTCCATCACTTGTCATCACAATCCTCCCTCACCCCTGTTATCACAATGTTCCATGACCCCTGTCATCACAATGCTACATCCCCTTATCAGCACAATGTTCCATGACCCCTGACATCACAATGTTCCATAACCCCTGTCATCAAAATGCTCCATGACCATTTTCATCCCAAAGCTCTATGACCCCTGGCATCACAATGTTCTATAACCCCTGTCATCAAAATGTTCCATTGCACTTTTCATCAAATTGCTGCATGACCCTGTCATCAAAATGCTCCCTGCCCTACTCATAACAATGCACCACACGCTGGTCATCAAAATGCTCCATGACCTTTGTCATCACAAAGCTCCATGACCCTTGGCATCACAATGCTCCATGTCATTGTCATCACAATGCTCCATGAAACCTCTCTTCACATTGCTCCATGCCCTTGTCATCACAAATCTCCATGACACTTGTCATCACAATGCTCGATGCCCTTGTCATTACAATCCTCCATGACCAATGTATCACAGTGCACCGTGCCCTTGTCATCAAAATGCTCCATGCCCACTCTCATCACAATAATCCATGAAACATTTCAGACCAATTCACAATGCCCTTCTCCTTACAATGCTCCATTACCTCTGTCATAGCAATGCTCCATGACCGCTGCCATCAAAATGTTCCACGGCCTTGTCATCACAAGGCTTCATGACCCTTGTCATCACAATGCTCCAAGACCCATGTAATCACAATGCTCCATGCCCTTGTCATCACAAAGCTCTATGACGCATGTCATTCGAATGTTCCATGGCCTTCTCCTCACAATGCTCCATGCCCTTGTCATCACAATACTCCAAGACCCCTGTAATCACAGTGCTCCATGCCCCTTTTCAACAGAATGCTCCATGAGACTTGTCATCACATGTCTCCATTGTCATCTCATCACAATGCTCCAAGACCTTGTCATCACCATGCTCCATTCCCTTGTCATCACAATGCTCCATGACCCATGTCATCACAATACTCCATGAACATTTTCAGCGCAATGCTCCATGACCTTCTCATGACAGTGCTCCATGACCAATATCATCACAATGCTCCATGACCACTGTCATCACAACACTCCATAACACCTGATAACACAATGATCTGGGACTCTTGTAATCACAATGCTCCAAGACCCCTGTCATCACATACTCCATGAACATTTTCAGCCCAGTGTTCCATGCCCCTTTTCATCACAATGCTCCATGAACGCTGGCATCACAATGAACCATGCCCATCATCATAATGCTTCAGGCTATTGTCATAACAATGAAATCAAAATGCTCCATGACCTCTGTCATCACAATGCTCCAAACCCTGGTGATCACAATGTTGCATAACACTTATCATCACAAAACACCATGACGCTAATCATCACTATTATCCATGGTCTTCTCATCACAAGGCTCCATGACCTTTGTCATCACAATTCTCAATACTCTTTTCATCACAATGCTCCCTGACACTTGTCTTCAGTATGCTCCATGAACTCTGTCATGACAAGGCTCCATGCATTTTTCATCACAATGATCCATGCCCTTTTCATCACAATGCTCCAAGACCCCTGTAATCACAATGCTCCATGCCCTTGCCATCCAAAGCTCCATGAGGCATGTCATCAGAATGTACCATGGACTTCTCATCACAATGCTCCCTGCTCTTGTCATCACAAAGCACTAAGACCCCTGTAATCACAATGCTCCATGCCCCTTTTCATCTCAATGCTCCTATGAACCCTGTCAGCACAATGAACAATGCCCATCATCATAATGCTTCAGGCAATTGTCATCACAATCAAATCAAAATGCTCCATGACCTCTGTCATCACAATGCTCCAAACCCTTGTGATCACATTGTTCCATAACACTTGTCATCACAACGCTCCATGATGCCTGTCATCACAATACTCCATGCCCTTTTCATCACAATGCTCCATGACCTTTTTCATCACAATTCTCAATACACTTGTGATCACAATGCTCCCTGACACTTGTCATCAGAATGCTCCTTGAAACCCATCACCAAAAGGCTCCATGCTTTTTTCATCACAATGTCCCATGCCATTTTCATCACAATGTTCCATACCATTGTCATCAAAATACTCCACAAGCTTGTCATCAGAATGCTCCTGGACCCTTGTCATCACAATGCTCCATTACCTTTCTCATCAGAATCCTCCATGACACTTGGCATCACAGTGCTACATGCCATTGTCATCACAATTGGCCATTACATATGTCATCACAATGCTCCCTGACACTTATCTTCACAATACTGCATGACCTGGTCATCACAATGCTCCATGCCCTTGTCATCACAATAGGCCATTCCAACTGTCATCGCAACAAACCATGAAAGTTATTAGACCAATGTTCCATGCCCTTGTCATCACAATGCTCCATGCCCTTGTTATCACAATGCTCCAAGACCCCTGTCATCACAATGCTCCGTTACTCCAGTCATCACAATGCTTCATGAACTTTGTCATCACAGTGGTCCATGCCCTAACCATCAACAGTCTCTGTGACCTTTTTAACCCCAATGCTCCATGAACTTTTCATCACAATGCTCTTTGACCCTTGTCATCACAGTGCTCTATGCCTTTCTCAGCACAATGCTCCATGACCCTGGTCATCACAATGCTCCATGCTCCTTTTCATCTCAATGCTCCCTGAACCCTGTCATCACAGTGCACGATGCCAATCATCATAATACTTCAGTCTATTGTCATCACAATGAAATTAATATTCTCCATGACCTCTGACATCATAATGCTACAAACCCTTGTGATCACAATGTTCCATAAAACTTATCATCACAGCACCCCATGACGCTCATCATCACAATTATCCATGGTCTTATTATCACAATGCTCCATGATCTTTCTCATCACGATGCTCAATACACTTTTCATCACAATGCTCCCTGACACTTGTCGTCAGTATGCTCCATGAACCCTGTCATGACAAGGCTCCATGCCTTTATCATCACAATGATCCATGCCTTTTCATCGCAATGCTCCAAGACCCCTGCAATCACAATGCTCCATGCACTTCTCATCCAATGCTCTCTCACATGAGATATCACAATGTTCCATCACTAGTCATCACATTCCTCCCTCAACCCTGTTATCACAATGTTTCATGACCCCTGTTATCACAATGCTACATCCCCTTATCAGCACAATGTTCCATGACCCCTGACATCACAATGTTCCATAACCACTGTCATCAAAATGCTCCATGACCCTTTTCATCCCAAAGCTCCATGACCCCTGGAATCACAGTATTCTATAACCACTGTCATCAAAATGTTCCATTGCACTTTTCATCAAATTGCTGCATGACCCTGTCATCAAAATGCTCCCTGCCCTACTCATAACAATGCACCACACGCTGGTCATCAAAATGCTCCATGACCTTTGTCATCACAAATCTCCATGACCCTTGGCATCACAATGCTCCATGTCATTGTCATCACAATGCTCCATGAAACCTCTCTTCACATTGCTCCATGCCCTTGTCATCACAAATCTCCATGACACTTGTCATCAAAATGCTCGATGCCCTTCTCATCATAATGCTCCATGTCCTTGTCATTACAATCCTCCATGACCCATGTATCACAGTGTACTGTGCCCTTGTCCTCACAATGCTCCATGCCCACTCTCATCACAATAATCCATGAAACATTTCAGACCAATGCTCAATGCCCTTCTCATCACAATGCTCCATTACCTCTATCAACAGTGCTCCATGCCCCCTGCCATCACAATGTTCCACGGCCTTGTGATCACAATGCTCCATGCCCTTGTCATCACAAGGTGCCATTCCAACTCTCAACACAATAATCCATGAAACTTATTAGACCAATGCTCCATGCCCTTGTTATCACCATGCTCCATGCCCTTGTTATCACAATGTTCAAAACAACTATAATTAGAATGCTCCATGCCCCTTTTCATCAGTATGCTCCATGAGACTTGTCATCACAAGGCTCCATGGTTTTCTCATCACAATGCTCCAGGAACTTGTCATCACAATGCTTCACGACATTGTCATGAAAATTCTCAATGGCCCTTGTCATCATAATGCTCCAAGCCCTAGTCATCACAATGCTCCATTATATTTGTCATCACAATCCTCCATTACATTTGGCATCACAATGCTCCATGCCATTGTCATCGCAATGGACCATGACATATGTCATCACAATGCTCCCTGACACCTGTCTTCAAAATACTCCATGCCCTTGTCATCACAATGTTCCATGGCCTTGTCATCACAATGCACCATGTCCAATGTCATCACAATAATCTATGAAACATGTCAGACCAATGCTCCATGACCCTGTCATCACAATGCTCCATTCCCTTGTCATCACAATGCTCCATGACCCCTCTCATCACAACGCTCCGTGACTCCAGGCATAACAATGCTTCATAACGTTTGTCATCACAACGGTTCATGTCCGCGTCATCAAAAGGCTCTGTGACCTTTGTAACCACAATGCTCGATGAATATTTCATCAAAATGCTTCGTGACCCTTGTCATCACAATGCTCCATGCCGTTGTCAAAACAATTCACCATGACCCTTGTCATCACAATGTGCCATGCGCTTTTCATCACAATATGCCATGCGCTTTTCATCACAATGATCCACAACCTTGTCATCGCTATGCTCCATAAACCTTGTAATCACAATGTTCCATGCACTTCTCATCTAAATGCTCTCTCACATGAGATATCACAATGTTCCATCACTAGTCATCACAATCCTCCCTCACCCCTGTTATCACAGTGTTCCCTGACCCCTGTCATCACAATGCTACATCCCCTTATCAGCACAATGTTCCATGAACCCTGACATCACAATGTTCCATAACCTATGTCATCAAAATTCTCCATGACCCTTTTCATCCCAAAGCTCCATGACCACTGGCATCACAATGTTCTATAACCCCTGTCATCAAAATGTTCCATTACACTTTTCATCAAATTGCTGCATGACCCTGTCATCAAAATGCTCCCTGCCCTTATCATCACAATGCACCACACACTTGTCATCAATATGCTCCATGATCTTTGTCATCACAAAGCTCCATGACCCATGGCATCACAATGCTCCATGTCATTGTCATCACAATGCTCCATGAAGCCTCTCATCACATTTCTCCATGCCCTTGTCATCACAAAGCTCCATGACACTTGTCATAACAATGCTCCATGCCCTTCTCATCACAATGCTCCATGCCCTTGTCATTACAATCCGCCATGACCCATGTATCACAGTTTACCGTGCCCTTGTCAGCACAATGCTCCCTGACCCTTGTCATCACAGTGCTCCAAGCCATTGTCATCACAATGCTCCATTACCTTTGTCATTAGAATCCTCCATGACTCTTGGCATCACAATGCTCCATGCCATTGTCATCACAATGGGCCATGAGCTTTTCATCACAATGATCCACAACCTTGTCATCGCTATGCTCATAAACCTTGTAATCACAATGCTCCACGCACTTCTGATCCAAATGCTCTCTCACATGAGATATCACAATGTTCCATCACTAGTCATCACAATCCTCCCTCACCCCTGTTATCACAATGTTCCATGACCCCTGTCATCAAAATGCTACATCCCCTTATCAACACAATGTTCCATGACCACTGACATCACAATGTTCTGTAAGCCCTGTCATCAAAATGCTCCATGACCATTTTCATCCCAAAGCTCCATGACCCCTGGCATCACAATGTTCTATAACCCCTGTCATCAAAATGTTCCATTACACTTTTCATCAAACTGCCGCATGACACTGTCATCAAAATGCTCCCTGCCCTTCTCATCACAATGCACCACGCCCTTGTCATTAAAATGCTCCATGACATTTGTCATCACAAAGCTGCATGACCCTTCGCATCACAATGCTCCATGTCGTTGTCATCACAATGCTCCATGAACCCTCTCATCACATTGCTCCATGCCCTTGTCATCACAAAGCTCCATGACACTTGTCATCACAATGCTCGATGCCCTTCTCATCACAATGCTCCATGCCATTGTCATCACAATGGGCCATTACATATGTCATCACAATGCTCCCTGACACCTCTCTTCACAATACTGCATGACCTGGTCATCACAATGCTCCAGGCCCTTGGCATCACAATGCACCATTGCAACTGTCATCACAATAACCCATGAAACTTATTAGACCAATGCTCCATGCCCTTGTCATCACAATGCTCCATGCCCTTGTTATCACAATGTTCCAAGACCCTTGTAATCAGAATGCTCCATTCCCCTTTTAATCAGTATGCTCCATGAGACTTGTCATCACAAGGCTCCATGGTTTTCTCATCACAGTGCTCCAGGAACTTGTCATCACAATGTTTCACGACATTGTCATGAAAATTCTCAATGGCCCTTGTCATCATAATGCTCCAAGCCCTAGTCATCACAATGCTCCATTATATTTGTCATCACAATACTCCATTACATTTGGCATCACAATGCTCCATGCCATTGTCATCGCAATGGACCATGACATATGTCATCACAATGCTCCCTGACACATGTCTTCAAAATACTCCATGCCCTTGTCATCACAATGTTCCATGCCCATGTCATCACAATGCACCATGTCCAATGTCATCACAATAATCTATGAAACATGTCAGACCAATGCTCCATAACCCTGTCATCACAATGCTCCATTCCCTTGTCATCACAATGCTCCATGACCCCTCTCATCACAACGCTCCGTGACTCCAGGCATAACAATGCTTCATAACCTTTCTCATCACAATGGTCCATGCACGCATCATCACAAGGTTCTGTGACATTTGTAACCACAATGCTCCATGAACTTTTCATCACAATGCTCCGTTACCCTTGTCATCACCATGCTCCATGCCTTTGTCAGAACAATGCTCCATGACATTTGTCATCACAATGTGCCATGCGCTTTTCATCACAATGATCCACAACCTTGTCATCGCTATGCTCCATAAACATTGTAATCACAATGCTCCATGCATTTCTCATCCAAATGCTCTCTCACATGAGATATCACAATGTTCCATCACTAGTCATCACAATCCTCCCTCACCCCTGTTATCACAATGTTCCATGACCCCTGTCATCACAATGCTACATCCCCTTATCAGCACAATGTTCATGACCCCTGACATCACAATGTTCCATAACCACTGTCATCAAAATGCTCCATGACCCTTTTCATCCCAAAGCTCCATGAACCCTGGCATCACAATGTTCTACAACCCCTGTCATCAAAACGTTCCATTACATTTTGCATCAAATTGCTGCATGAACCTGTCATCAAAATGCTCCCTGCCCTTCTCATCACAATGCACCACAACCTTGTCATCAGAATGCTCCATCACCCATGTCATCATAATTCTCCATGCACTTGTCAGCACAATGCTCCCTGACCCTTGTCATCACAATGCTCCATGTCATTGTGATCACAATGCTCCATGAACACTCTCATCACATTGCTCCATGTCCTTGTCATCACAAAGCTCCATGACACTTGTCACCACAATGCTCGATGCCCTTCTCATCACAATGCTCCATGCCCTTGTCATTACAATCCTCCATGACCCATGAATCACAGTGTACCGTGCCCTTGTCATCAAATTGCTCCATGCCTACTCTCATCACAATAATCCATGAAATATTTCAGACCAATGCTCAATATCCTTCTCATCACAATGCTCCATTACCGCTGTCATAACAATGCTCCATGACCCCTGCCATCACAATGTTCCACGGCCTTGTCATCACAAGGCTCCATGACCCTTGTCATCACAGTGCTCCAAGACCCATGTAATCACAATGCTCCATGCCCTTGTCATCACAAAGCTCCATGACGCATGTCATCAGAATGTTCCATGGCTTTCTCCTCACAATGCTCCATGCCTTTGTCATCACAATGCTCAAAGACCCTCGTAATCACAAGGCTCCATGCCCCATTTCATCAGAATGCTCCATTAGACTTGTCATCACAAGTCTCCATGGTCATCTCATCACAATGCTCCAGGACCTTGTCATCACCATGCTCCATTGCCTTGTCATCACAATGCTCCATGACCCCTGTCATCACAATACTCCATGAATAGTTTCAGCCCAGTGCTCCATGACCATCTCATCACAATGCTCCATGACCAATATCATCAAAATGCTCCATGACCACTGTCATCACTGCACTCGATGACACCTGACAACACAATGATCCGGGACTCTTGTCATCACAATGCTCCAAGACCCCTGTAATCACAATGCTCCATGACACCTGTCATCACAATACTCCATGAACATTTTCAGCCCAATGCTCCATGATCCTTGTCATCACAATGATCCATGCCCTTGTCATCCCAATGTTCCATGACCCCTGTATACACATGCTCTGTGACGCTTGTCATCACAGTTCTACATGACACCTGTCATCTCAATGCTCCATGCCTTTGTCAGCAAAATGCTACATGACCTTGTCATTACAATGCTCTATGCGCTTGTCATCACAATACACTATTACCATTGTCATCACAATCCTCCATGAACCTTGGGATCACATTGCTTCATGCCCTTGTCATCACAATGCTCCATGCTCCTTGAAATCAAAATGATCCATGACCTCTGTCATCACAATGCTCCAAACCCTTGTGATCACAATGTTCCATAACACTGGTCATCACAACGCTCCATGATGCCTGTCATCACAATACTCCATACACTTTTCATCACAATTCTCCATGACATTTGTCATCACAATTCTCAATACACTTGTCATCACAATGCTCCCTGACACTTGTCATCAGAATGCTCCTTGAAACCTGTCACGAAAAGGCTCCATGCCTTTTTCATCACAAAGCCCCATGCCATTTTCATCACAATGCTCCATGCCATTGTCATCAAAATACTCCACAAGCTTGTCATCAGAATGCTCCATGACCCTTGTCATCACAATTCTCCATGCACTTGTCAGCACAATGCTCCCTGACCCTTGTCATCACAATGCTCCAAGCCATTGTCATCACAATGCTCCATTAACTTTGTTATCAGAATCCTCCACGACACTTGGCATCACAATGCTCCATGCCATCCTCATCACAATGGGCCATTACATATGTCATCGCAATGCTCCCTGACACCTCTCTTCACAATAATGCATGACCTGGTCATCACAATGCTCCATGCCCTTGTCATCACAATGCGCCATTCCAACTGTCATCGCAATAATCCATGAAACTTATTAGACCAATGTTCCATGCCCTTGTCATCACAATGCTCCGTGCCCTTGTTATCACAATGCTCCATGACCCCTGTCATCACAATGCTCCGTGACTCCAGTCATCACAATTCTTCATGACCTTTGTCATCACAATGGTCCATGCCCTCGTCATCAACAGTCTCTGTGACCTTGTTAACCACAATGCTCCATGAACTTTTCATCACAATGCTCTTTGACCCTTGTCATCACAATGCTCCATGTGCTTGTCCGCACAGTGCTCCATGACACATGTCATTACAGTGCACCATGCGCTTGTCATCACAGTGCTCCAGAACATTGTCATCACAATGCTCCTTAAAATTTGTCATCACAGTGCTCCATGCACCTCTCATCAAACTCTCTCTCACCACTGATATCACAATGCTACATCACTATTTGTCACAATACTCCCTCACCCCTGTGATCACAATGTACCATGACTCCTGTCATCACAATGCTACATGCACTTATCATCACAATGTTCGATGACCCCTGACATCACAATGTTCCATTACACCTGTCATCAAAATGTTCCTTGACACTTTTCATCAAATTGTCCAATGACCCTGTCATCAGAATGCTCCCTGCCCTTCTCATCACAATGCACAACGCCCTTGCCATCAAAATGCTCCATGCCCATTGTCATCACAAAGATCCATGACCCTTGGCATCACAATGCTCCATGTCATTGTCATCACAATGCTCCATAAAGGCTCTCATCACATTGCTCCATGCCCTTGTCTTCACAAAGCTCCATGACACATGTCATCAGAATGCTCCATGGCCTTCTCATCACAATGCTCCCTGCCCTTGCCATCACAATGATGAATTACCACAGTCATAACAATGCTCCATGACCCCTGCTATCACGATATTCCATGGCCTTGTCATCACAAAGCTCCATGACCCTTCTCATCACAATGCTCCAAGAACCCTGTAATCACAATGATCTATGCCCCCTTTAATCTCAATGATCCATGAACCCTGTCATCACAATGCACCATGCCCATCATCATAAAGCTTCATGCTATTGTCATCACAATGAAATCAAAATGCTCCATGATCTCTGTCATAACAATGCTCCAACCCTTGTGATCACAATATTGCATAACACGTGTCATCATAATGCCCCATGAAGCTCGTCATCACAATTATCCATGGTCTTCTTATCACAATGCTCCATGACCTGTTTCATCACAATGCTCAATACACTTGTCATCAAAATGCTTCCTGACACTTGTTGATTGTATGCTCCTTGAACCCTGTCATGACAAGGCTCCATGCCTTTTTCATCACAATGATCCATGACCTTTTCATCACAATGCTCCAAGACCCATGTAATCACAATGCTCCATGCCCTTGTCATCACAAAGCTCCATGACGCATGTCATCCGAATGTTCCATGACCTTCTCCTCACAATGCTCCATGCCCTTGTCATCACAATGCCCCAAGACCCCCGTAATCACAATGCTCCATGCCCCTTTTCATCAGAATGCTCCATGAGACATGTCATCACAAGTCTCCATGGTCATCTCATGACAATGCTCAAAGACCTTGTCATCACCATGCTCCATTCCCTTGTCATCACAATGCTCCATGACCCATGTCATCACAATACTCCATGAATATTTTCAGCCCAATGCTACATGACCTTCTCATGACAGTGCTCCATGACCAATATCATCACAATGCTCCATGACCACTGTCATCACAACACTCCATAACACCTGACAACACAATGATCCGGGACTCTTGTCATCACAATGCTCCAGGACCCCTGTCATCACAATACTTCATGAACATTTTCAGCCCAGTGCTCCATGACCCTTGTCATCACATTTATCCATGCCCTTGTCATCTCAATGTTTCATGACGCTTGTCATCACAGTGCTCCATGACACCTGTCATCACAATGCTCCATGCCTTTCTCAGCAAAATGCTACATGACCTTGTCATTACAATGCTCTATGCGCTTGTCATCACAATACTCCATTACCATTGTCATCACAATCCTCCATGAACCTTGGGATCACAGTGCTTCATGCCCTTGTCATCACAATGCTCCATGCCCTTGTTATCACAATGTTCCAAGAATCCTGTAATCAGAATGCTCCATGCCCCTTTTCATCAGTATGCTCCATGAGACTTGTCTTCACAAGGCTCCATGGATTTCTCATCACAATGCTCCAGGACATTGTCATCACAATGCTTCACGACATTGTCATGAAAATTCTCAAAGGCCCTTCTCATCATAATGCTCCAAGCGCTAGTCATCACAGTGCTCCATAATATTTGTCATCACAATCCTCCCTTACTTTTGGCATCACCATGCTCCATGCCATTGTCATCGCAATGGACCATGACATATGTCATAACAATGCCCCATGACACCTGTCTTCACAATACTCCATGCCTTTGTCATCACAATGCTCCATGCCCTTGTCATCACAATGCACCATGTCCACTGTCATAGCAGTAATCTATGAAACTTGTCAGACCAATGCACCATGCCCGTGTCATCACAATGCTCCATGCCCTTGTCATCACAATGCTCCATGACCCCGGTCATCACAATTCTCCTTGACTCCAGTCATCACAATGCTTCATAACGTTTGTCATCACAACGGTCCATGCCCGTGTCATCACAAGGCTCTCTGACCTTTGTAACCACAATGCTCCATGAACTTTTCATCACAATGCTCCGTGACCCTTGTCATCACAATGCTCCATGCCTTTGTCAGAACAATGCTCCATGACCCTTTTCATCACAATGTGCCATGTGGTTTTCATCACAATGATCCACAACCTTGTCATCACTATGCTCCATAAACCTTGTAATCACAATGCTCCATGCACTTGTCATCCAAATGCTCTCTCACATGAGATATCACAGTGTTCCATCACTAGTCATCACAATCCTCCCTCACCCCTGTTATCACAATGTTTCATGACCCCTGTCATCACAATGTTCCATAACCCCTGTCATCAAAATGCTCCATGACCCTTTTCATCCCAAAGTTCCATGACCCCTGGCATCACAATGTTCTATAACCCCTGTCATCAAAATATTCCATTACACTTTTCATCAAATTGTTGCATGACCCTGTCATCAAAACGCTCCCTGACCTTCTCATCACAATGCACCACACACTTGTCATCAAAATGCTCCATGACCATTGTCATCACAAAGCTCTATGACCTTTGGCATCACAATGCTCCATGTCATGGTCATCACAATGCTCCTTGAACACTCTCATCACATTGCTCCGTTCCCTTGTCATCACAAAGCTCCATGACACTTGGCATCACAATGCTCGATGCCCTTCTCATCACAATGCTCCATGACATTGTCATTACAATCCTCCATGACCCATGTATCACAGTGTACCGTGCCCTTGTCATCACAATGTGCCGTGCCCATTCTCATCACAATAATCCAAGAAACATTTCAGACCAATGCTCAATGCCCTTCTCATCACAATGCTCCATTACCACTGTAATACCAATGCTCCATGACCCCTGCTATCAAAATTTTCCACGGCCTACTCATCACAAGGCTCCATGACCCTTGTCATCACAATGCTCCAAGACCCATGTAATCACAATGCTCCATGCCCTTGTAATCACAAAGCACCATGACACATTTCATCAGAATGTTCCATGGCCTTCTCACAATGCTCCATGCCCTTGTCATCACAATGCCCCAAGACCCCCGTAATCACAATGCTCCATGCCCCTTTTCATCAGAATGCTCCATGAGACTTGTCATCACAAGTCTCCATGGTCATCTCATGACAATGCTCAAAGACCTTGTCATCACCATGCTCCATTCCCTTGTCATCACATTGCTCCATGAACAATGTCATCACAATACTCCATGAATATTTTCAGCCCAATGCTACATGACCTTCTCATGACAGTGCTCCATGACCAATATCATCACAATGCTCCATGACCACTGTCATCACAACACTCCATAACACCTGACAACACAATGATCCGGGACTCTTGTCATCACAATGCTCCAGGACCCCTGTCATCACAATACTCCATGAACATTTTCAGCCCAGTGCTCCATGACACTTGTCATCACAACTATCCATGCCCTTGTCATCCCAGTGTTCCATGACGCTTGTCGTCACAGTGCTCCATGACACCTGTCATCACAATGCTCCATGCCTTTGTGAGCAAAATGCTACATGACCTTGTCATTACAATGCTCTATGCGCTTGTCATCACAATACTCCATTACCATTGTCATCACAATCCTCCATGAAGCTTGGGATCACAGTGCTTCATGCCCTTGTCATCACAATGCTCCATGACCTTTGTCATCACAATTCTCAATACACTTGTCATCACAATGCTCCCTGACACTTGTCGTCAGAATGCTCCTTGAACCGTGTCACAAAAAGGCTCCATGCATTTTTCATCACAAATACCCATGCCGTTTTCTTCCCAGTGCTCCAAGCCATGGTCATCAAAATACTCCACAAGCCTGTCATCAGAATGCTCCATGACACTTGTCATCACAATTCTCCATGCACTTGTCAGCACAATGCTCCCTGACCCTTGTCATCACAATGATCCAAGTCATTGTCATCACAATGCTCCATTACCTCTGTCATCAGAATCCTCCATGACTTGGCATCTCAATGCTCCATGCCATTGTCATCACAATGGGCCATTACATATGTCATCACAATGCTCCCTGACACCTCTCTTCACAATACTGCATGACCTGGTCATCAAAATGCTCCATGCCCTTGTCATCACAATGCACCATTCCAACTGTCATCACAATAATCCATGAAACTTATTAGAACAATGCTCCATGCCCTTGTCATCACAATGCTCCATGCCTTTGTTATCACAGTGTTCCACGAACCCTGTAATCGGAATGCTCCTTGCCCCTTTTCATCAGAATGCTCCATGAGACTGGTCATCACAAGGCTCCATGGTTTTCTCATCACAATGCTCCAGGACCTTGTCATCACAATGCTTCACGACATTGTCATGAAAATTCTCAATGGCCCTTGTCATCACAATGCTGCAAGACCCATGTAATCACAATGCTCCAGGCCCTTGTCTTTCCAATGGACCATGACATTTGGAATCACAATGCTCCATGCCATTGTCATTGCAATGGACCATGACATATGTCATCACAATGCTCCCTGACAACTGTCTTCACAATACTCCATGCCCTTGTCATCACAATGCTCCATGCCCTTGTCATCACAATGAACAATGTCCAATGTCATCACAAAAATCTATGAAACTTGTCAAACCAATGCTCCATGCCCCTGTCATCACAATGCTCCATGCCCTTATAATCACAATAATCCAAGACCCTCGTAATCAAAAGGCTCCATGCCCCTTTTCATCAGAATGCTCCATGAGACTTCTCAATACAAGTCTCCATGGTAATCTCATCACAATTCTCCAGGAACTTGTCATCACCATGCTCCATTCCCTTGTCATCACAATGCTCCATGACCACTCTCATCACAATACTCCATGAACATTTTCAGGCAAATGCTCCATGACCTTCTCATCACAATGCTCCATGACCACTGTCATCACAACACTCCATGACACCTGACAACACAATGATCCGGGACACTTGTCATCACAATGCTCCAAGACCCCTGTAATCACAATGCTCCATGACCCCTGTCATCACAATACTCCATGAACATTTTCAGCCCAATGCTCCATGACCCTTGTCATCACAATGATCCATGCCCTTGTCATCACAAACCTCCATGACACTTGTCATCACAATGCTCGATGCCCTTCTCATCACAATGCTCCATGCCCTTGTCATCACAATGCTCCATGCCCTGGTTATCACAATGTTCCAAGACCCCTGTAATCAGAATGTTCCATGCCCCTTTTCATCAGTATGCTCCATGAGACTTGTCATCACAAGGCTCCATGGATTTCTCACCACAATGCTCCAGGACCTTGTCCTCACAATGCTTCACGACATTGTCATGAAAATTCTCAATGGCCCTTGTCATCATAATGCTCCAAGCCCTAGTCATCACAATGCTCCATAATATTTGTGATCAGAATCCTCCCTTACTTTTGGCATCACTATGCTCCATGCCATTATCATTGCAATGGACCATGACATATGTCATAACAATGCCCCCTGACACCTTTCTTCACAATACTGCATGCCCTTGTCATCACAATGCTCCATGCCCTTGTCATCACAATGCACCATGTCCAATGTCATCACAATAATCTATGAAACTTGTCAGACCAATGCTCCATGCCGCTGTCATCACAATGCTCCATGCCCTTGTCATCACAATGCTCCATGTCCCCTGTCTTCACCATGCTCCGTGACTCCAGTCATCACAATGCTTCATAACGTTTGTCATCACCACGGTCCGTGCCCGTGTCATTACAAGGCTCTGTGACCTTTGTAACCACAATGCTCCATGAACTTTTCATCACAATGCTCCATGACCCTTGTCATCACAATGCTCCATCCCTTTGTCAGAACAATGCTCCATGACCCTTGTCATCACAATGTGCCATGCTCTTTTCATCAAAATGATCCACAACCTTGTCATCGCTATGCTCCATAAGCTTTGTAATCACAATGCTCCATGCACTTCTCATCCAAATGCTCTCTCACATGAGATATCACAATGTTCCATCACTAGTCATCACAATCCAACCTCACCCCTGTTATCACAATGTTCCATGACCCCTGTCATCACAATGCTACATCCCCTTATCAGCACAATGTTCCATGACCCCTGACATCACAATGTTCCATAACCTCTGTCATCAAAATGCTCCATGACCCTTTTCATCCCAAAGCTCCATGATCCCTGGCATCACAATGTTCTATAACCCCTGTCATCAAAATATTCCATTACACTTTTCATCAAATTGCTGCATGACCCTGTCATCAAAATGCTCCCTGCCATTCTCATCTCAATGCACCACACCCTTGTCATCAAAAAGCTCCATGAGCATTGTCATCACTAAGATCCATGACCCTTGGCATCACAATGCTCCATGTCATTGTCATCACAATGCTCCATGAACCCTCTCATCTCATTGCTCCATGCCCTTGTCATCACAAAGCTCCATGACACTTGTCATCACAATGCTCGATGCCCTTCTCATCACAATGTTCCATGCCCTTGTCATTACAATCCTCCATGACCCATGTATCACCATGTACCGTGCCCTTGGCATCACAATGCTCCATACCATCCTCATCACAATGGGCCATTACATATGTGATCACAATGCTCCCTGACACCTGTCTTCACAATACGACATGACCTAGTCATCACAATGATCTATGCCCTTGTCATGACAGTGTGCCATTCCAACTCTCATCGCACTATTCCATGAAAGTTATTAGACCAATGTTCCATGCCCTTGTCATCACAGTGCTCCATGTCCTTGTTATCACAATGCTCCATGACCCCTGTCATCACAATGCTCCGTGACTCCAGTCATCACAATGCTTCATGACCTTTGTCATCACAATGGTCCATGCCCTCGTCATCAACAGTCTGTGTGACCTTTTTAACCACAATGCTCCATGAACTTTTCATCACAATGCTCTTTGACCCTTGTCATCACAATGCTCTATTCCTTTCTCAGCACAATGCTCCATGACCATTGTCATCACAAAGCTCCATGCGCTTGTCAGCACAATGCTCCATGACACATGTCATCTCAATGCACCATGTGCTTGTCATAACAGTGCTCCACAACATTGTCATCACAATGCTCCATAAAATTTGTCATCACAATGCTCCATGCAGTTCTCATCAAAATGCTCTCTCACCACTGATATCACAATGCTACATCACTATTTGTCACAATACTCCCTCACCCGTGTCATCACAATGTTCCATGACTCCTGTCATCACAATGCTACATGCACTTATCATCACAATGTTCGATGACCCCTGACATCACAATGTTCCATAACACCTGTCATCAAAATGTTCCATGACACTTTTCATCAAATTGCTCCATGACCCTGTCATCAGAATGCTCCCTGCCCTTCTCATCACAATGCACAGCGCCCTTGCCATCAAAATGCTCCATGACCTTTGTCATCACAAAGATCCATGACCCTTGGCATCACAATGCTCCATGTCATTGTCATCACAATGCTCCATGAACGCTCTCATCACATTGCTCCATGCCCTTGTCTTCACATAGCTCCATGACACATGTCATCAGAATGCTCCATGGCCTTCTCATCACAATGCTCCATGCCCTTGGCATCACAATGCTCATTTACCCCTGTCATAACAATGCTCCATGAACCCTGCTATCACGATGTTCCTTGGCCTTGTCATCACAAGGCTCCATGACCCTTCTCATCACAATGCTCCAAGAACACTGGAATCACAATGCTCTATGCCCCTTTTCATCTCAATGATCCATGAACCCTGTCATCACAATGCACCATGCCCATCATCATAATGATTCATGCTATTGTCATAACAACGAAATCAAAATGTTCCATGACCTCTGTCATAACAATGCTCCAAACCCTTGTGATCACAATATTCCATAACACTTGTCATCACAATGCCCCAGGATGCTCGTCATCACAATTATCGATGGTCTTCTCATCACAATGCTCCATGACCTTCGTCATCACAATGCTCAATACACTTGTCATCAACATGCTCCCTGACACTTGTTGTCTGTATGCTCCTTGAACCCTGTCATGACAAGGCTCCATGCCTTTTTCATCACAATGATCCATGCCCTTTTCATCACAATGCTCCAAGTCCCATATAATCACAATGGTCCATGCCATTGTCATCACAAAGCTCAATGACGCATGCCATCAGAATGCTCCTTGGTCTTCTCCTCACAATGCTCCATGCCCATGTCATCACTATGCACCATGCCCACTCTCATCACAATAATCTATGAAACTTGTCAGACCAATGCTCCATGACACTGTCATCACAATGCTCCATGCCCCTGTCATCACAATGCTCCATGACTCCAGTCATCAGAATGCTTCATAACGTTTGTCATCCCAATGGTCCATGCCCGCGTCATCACAAGGCTCTGTGACCTTTCTAACCACAATGCTCCATTAACTTTTCATCACAATTCTCTGAGAAACTTGTCATCACAATGCTCCATATATTTGTCTGAACAATGCTCCATGACCATTGTCATCACAATGTGTCACTCGCATGTTATCACAACGTTCCAAACCTTGTCATTGCAATGCTCCATAAACCTTGTAATCACAATGCTCCATGCACTTCTCATCAAAATGATCTGTCACCAGAGATATCACAATATTCCATCACTAGTCATCACAATACACCCTCACCCTTGAAACCACAATGTTCCATGACCCTGTCATCACAATGCTACATCCCCTTATCATCACAATGTTCCATGACCCCTGCCATCACAATGATCCATAAGACCTGTCATCAAAATGCTCCATGACCCTTTCCATCCCAAAGCTCCAAGATCCCTGACATCACAATGTTCTATAACCACTGCCATCAAAATGTTCCATTACACTTTTTATCAAATTGCTGCATGACCCGGTCATCAAAATGCTCCCTGCCATTCTCATCAAAATGCTCCATGACTTGTCATCACAAAGCTCCAAGACCCTTGGCATCACAATGTTCCATGTCATTGTCATCACAATGCTCCATGAACCCTCTCATCACATTGCTCAATGCCCTTGTCATCACAAAGCTCCATGATACTTGTCATCACAATGCTCGATGCCCTTCTCATCACAATGCTCCATGCCCTTGTCATTACAGTCCTGCATGACCCATGTATCACAGTGTTCCCTTTCCTTGTCATCACAATGCTCCATGCCCACTCTCATCACAATAATCCATGAAACATTTCAGACCAAAATTCCATACCCTTCTCATCACAATGCTCCATTACCCCTGTCATAACAATGCACCATGACACCTGCCATCACAATGTTCCACGGCCTAGTCATCACAAGGTTCCATGATACTTCTCATCACAATGCTCAAGACCCCTGAAATCACAATGCTCCATGCCCTTGTCATCACAAAGCTCCATGACGCATGTCATCAGAATGTTCCTTGGCCTTCTCATCACAATGCTCCATGCTATTGTCATCACAATACTCCACAAGCTTGTCATCAGAATGCTCCATGACCCTTCTCATCACAATGCTCCATGGCCACTGTCACCACAATGCTCCATACCCCTTGTCATTACAGTGCTCCATGACACACGACATCACAATTATCCATGGTCTTCTCATTACAATGCTCCATGACCCCTGTCATCACAATGCTCCATGACCACTGGAATCACAACGTTCCATGAACCCTGACAACACAATGATCCGGGACACTTGTCATCAAAATGCTCCATGCCCTTGTCATCCCAATGCTCCATGACCCGTGTAATCACCATACTTCATGACGCTTGTCATCACAGTGCTCCATGAACGTTGTAATCACAAAGCCTTTGTCAGCATAATGATACATAATCTTGTCATCACTATGCTCCATTCTCTTGTCATCAAAATACTCCACAAGCTTGTCATCAGAATGCTCCATGCCCATGTCATCACAATGCGACATTCCAACTGTCATCGCAATAATCCATGAAAATTATTAGACCGATGCTCCATGCCCTTATCATCACAATGCTCCATGCCCATATTATCACAATTCTCCATGACCCCTGTCATCACAATGTTCCGTGACTCCAGTCATCACAGTACTTCATGACCTTTGTCATCACTATGGTCCATGCCCTCATGATCAACATTCTCTGTGATATTTTAAACACAATGCTCCATGAACATTTCATCACAATGCTCTTTGACCCTTGTCATAACAATGCTCTGTGCCTTTCTCAGCACAATTCTCCATGACCCTTGTCATCACAATGCTCCATGTGCATGTCAGCACAATGCTCCATGACACATGTCATCAGAATGCACCATGCGCTTGTCATCACAGTGCTCCACCATCTTGTCATCTCAATGCTCCATAAAACTTGTCATCAAGATGCTCCATGCACTTCTCATCAAAATGCTCTCTCACCACTGATGTCACAATGTTACATCACTAATCGTCACAATACTCCCTCACCTCTGTCATCACAATGTTCAATGACGCCTGTCATCACAATGCTACATGCACTTATCATCACCTTGTATGATGACCCCTGACATCACAATGTTCCATAACCCCTGTAATCAAAATGCTCCATTACCTTTTTCATCAAAATGTCCATGACACCTGACATCACAATGTTCCATAACCACAGTCATCAAAATATTCCATGACCCTTTTCGTCAAATTGCTCCATGACCCTGTCATCATAATGCTCCCTGCCCTTCTCATCACAATGCACAACACCCTTGTCATCAAAATGCTCCATTCCCTTGCCATCACAATGATCCATTACACCTGTCATAACAATGTTCCATGACCCCTGCCATCACGATGTTCCATGGCCTTTTCATCACAAGGCTCCATGACCCTTCTCATCACAATGCTCCAAGACCCCTGTAATCAAAATGCTCCATGCCCATTTTCATCACAATGATCCATGAACCATGTCATCACAATGCACCATGCCCATCATCATAATGCTTCATGCTATTGTCATCAAAATGAAATCAAAATGCTCCATGACCTCTATCATAACAATGCTCCAAACGCTTGTGATCACAATATTCCATAACACCTGTCGTCACAATGCGCCATGACGCTCGTCATCACAATTATCCATGGTCTTCCCATCACAATGCTCCATGACCTTTGTCCTCACTATGCTCAATACACTTGTCATCAAAATGCTCCCTGACACTTGTTGTCTGTATGCTCCATGAACCCTGTCATGAGAAGGCTCCATGCCATTTTCATCACAATGATCCATGCCCTTTTCATCATGATGCTCCAAGACCCTTGTAATCACAATGCTCCATGCCCTTGTCATCACAAAGCTCAATGACGCATGTCATCAGAATGCTCCTTGGCCTTCTCCTCACAAAGCTCCATGCCCTTGTCATCACAATGTTCCAAGACCCATATAATCTAAATGCTCCATGCCCCTTTTCATCAGTATGCTCCATGAGACTTTTCATCACAAGGCTCCATGTTTTTTTCATCACAATGCTCCAGGAAATTGTCATCACAATGCTTCACGACATTGTCATGAAAATTCTCAATGGCCCTTGTTATCATAATGCTCCAATCCCTAGTCATCACAATTCTCCATTTTATTAGTCATCACAATCCTCCATTAAATTTGGCATCACAATGCCTCATTCCATTGTCATCACAATGGAACATGACATATGTCCTCACAATGCTCCCTGACACCTGTCTTCACAATACTCCATGACCTTCTCATCACAATGCTGCATGCCCTTGTCATCACAATGCTCCATGACCCCTGTTATTACAATGCTCCGTGACTCCACTCATCACAATGCCGCATAACGTTTGTCATCACAATGGTCCATGCCCACGTCATCACAAGTTTCTGTGACCTTTGTAACCACAATGCTCTTTGAACTTTTCATCACAATGCTCCGTGACCCTTGTCATCACAATGCTCCATGCTTTTGTCAGAACCATGCCTCATGACCCTTGTCATCACAATGTGAAACGTGCTTTTCATCACAACAGTCCACAAATTTGTCATAGAAATGCTCCATAAAACTTTTAATTGAATGCTCCATGCCCTTCTAATCACAATGCTCCATTACCACTGTCATAACAATGCTCCATGACCCATGCCATCAAAATGTTCCACGGCCTTGTCATCACAAGGCTCCATGACACTTGTCATCACAATGCTCCAAGACCCCTGTCATCACAATGCTCCATGCTCTTGTAATCACAATGCTCCATGAGGCATGTGATCAGAATGTTCCATGGACTTCTCATCACAATGCTCCATGCCCTTGTCATCACAATGCTCCAAGACCCCTCTAATCAAAATGCTCCATGCCCATTTTCATCTCAATGCTCAATGAACCCTGTCATCACAATGCACCATGCCCATCGTCATAATGCTTCAGGCTATTGTCATCACAATGAAATCAAAATGCTCCATGACCTCTGTCATCACAATGCTCCATGACCCCTGTCATCACAATACTCCATGAACATTTTCAGCCCAATGCTCCATGACCCTTGTCATCACAATCATCCATGCCCTTGTCATTCCAATGCTCCATGACCCCTGTATTCACAATGCTCCGTGACGCTTGTCATCACACTGCTCCATGACACATGTCATCACAATGCTCCATGCCTTTGTCAGCCAAATGCTACATGACCTTGTCATTACAATGCTCTATGCGCTTGTCATCACAGTACTCCATTACCATTTTCATCACAATCCTCCATGAACCTTGGGATCACATTGCTTCATGCCCTTGTCATCACAATGCTCCATGCTCCTTGAAATCAAAATGATCCATGACCTCTGTCATCACAATGCTGCAAACCCTTGTGATCACAATCTTCCATAACACTTGTCATCACAACGCTCCATGACGCCTGTCATCACAATACTCCATGCCCTTTTCATACCAATGCTCCATGACCTTTGTCATCACAATTCTCAATACACTTGTCATCACAATGCTCCCTGACACTTGTCGTAGAATGCTCCTTGATCCCTGTCACGAAAAGGCTCCATTCCTTTTTCATCACAATGCCCGATGCCATTTTCATAACAATGCTCCATGCCACTGTCATCACAATACTCCACAAGCTTGTCATCAGAATGCTCCATGACCCTTCTCATCACAATGCTCCATGGCCACTGTCACCACAATGCTCCATACCCCTTGTCATTACAGTGCTCCATGGCGCTCGTTTTCACAATTATCCATGGCCTTCTCATCACAATGCTCCACCGACTTGCCATCACAATGCTCCGTGCCCTGGTCATCACAATGGTCCATGTTCCCTGTCATCACAATTCTCCACATTCTTGGCATCACTATTTTCCATGACACTTATCATCACAGAGTTACATGCTTTGTCATCACAATACTCCACAAGTTTTCTTCAGAATGCTCCATGACCCTTGTCATCACAATGATCCATGACGACTATCATCACAATGCTCCATGACACGTGTCATCACACTGCTCCAAGCCCCTTGTCTTTACAGTGCTCCATGATGCTCGTCACCACAATTATCCATGGTCTTCTCATCACAGTGCTCCATGGTCTTGCCATCACAATGCTCCATGCCCTGGTTATCACAATGCTCCATGTCCCTTGTCATCACCATTCTCCATGTCCTTGTCATCACAATGCTCCATGACAGTTCTCAACACAATGTTACATGCTCTTGTCAGCACAATTCTCCATGCACTTGTCATTGCAATGACCCATGACCCCTCTCATAGCAAGCTCCTTGCCTTTTTCATCACAATGCTTCCCGAACTTTTCCTCAAAATTCTCAATGGCCGTTGTCACCACAATGTTCCATTTCCTTGTTATCACAATGCTCCATGACCCTTGTCATCACAATGCTCCAAGCCCTTGTCATCACAATGCTCCATTAGCTTTGTGATCACAATCCTCCATAAAACTTGGCATCACAATGCTCCACAAACTTTTCATCACAATGCTCCATAAACCTTGTCATCACAATGCTCCTTGCACGTCTTATCAAAATGCTCTCTCACTACTGATATCAAAATGTTCTCTCACTAGTCATCATAATACACCCACTGCCCTGTAATCACAATGGTCCAAACCCCTGTCATGAAAATGTTCCATGACCCCTCTCATCAAAATGTTCCATGACAGTTTTCATCAAATTGCTCCATGACCCTGTCACCACAATGCTCCCTGCCCTTCACAACAGAATGCACCACACCCTTGTCATCAGAATTCTCCATGACCATTGTCATCATAAAGCTCCATGACCCTTGGCATCACAATGCTGCATGCCATTGTCATCACAATGCTCCATGAAACCTCTCATCACTTTGTTCCATGCCCTTGTCATCACAGGCTCCATGATGCTTTTCATCACAATGCTCGATGCCATTCTTCTCACAATGCCCCCTGGGATTGTCATTACAATCCTCCATGACCCATGTATCACAGTGTTCCGTGCCCTTGTCATCACAAAGCTCCAGGACGCATGTCATCAGAATGTTCCATGGCCTTCTAATTCACGATGCTCCATGCCCTAGTCATCACAATGCGCCAAGACTCCTGTAATCACAATGCTCCATGCCCCTTTTCATCTCAATGCTCCATGAACCATGGCATCACAATGCACTGTGCCCATCATCATAATGCTTCATGCTATTATCATCACAATGGAATCAAAATGCTCCATGACCTCTGTCATCACAATGCTCCAAATCCTTGTGATCAAAATGTTCCATAACACTTATCATCACAATGCCCCATGACGCTTGTCATCACAATTATCCATGATGTTCTCATCAAAATGCTCCACGACCTTTGTCATCACAATGCTCAATACCCTTGTCATCACAATGCTCCCTGACACTTGTCATCAGTATGCTCCTTGAACCCTGTCATGACAAGGCTCCATGCATTTTTCATCACAATGTTCCATGCCCTTGTCATCACAAAGCTCCATGATGCATGTCATCAAGACGCTCCATGGACTTCTCATCCCAATGCTCCATGCCCTTGTCCTCACAACGCTCCTCGACCCCTGTAATCACAATGCTCCATGCCCTCTTTCATCAGAATGTTCCATGAGACTTCTCATCACAAGGCTCCATGGTCTTCTCATCACAATGCTCCAGTACCTTGTCATTACAATGCTCCATGACGCCTGGCATCACAATACTCCATGAACATTTTCATCCCAATGCTCCATGACCTTCTCATCACAATGCTTCATGACCCCTGTCATCACAATGATCCATGTCACCTGTCATCACAATGCTCCATGAACCCTGACAACACAATGATCCGGGACTCTTGTCATCACAATACTCCATGTGCTTCTCATCACAATACTCTATGAACCTTGGGATCACATTGCTTCATGCCCTTCTCATCTCTCTCTTGCCTTTCTGGTTTTTACAGATTTTCGGATGTCCCTTTTGACCACTGGGAAGTGACAATTCTTTGTAGTGTGGATTTGCATTGCACGCTTGCTTGATTGGCCAAAAAGGGCATATGCGTTTTCTCCTGAATATATTCAGGAGAAAAGGCATACGCCGTTTTTGGCCAAGTGCATCATTGTCGAGGTTGTGATGCTTTTCCTGTGCTTTAAAGGCGATTCCGATTTACCTCTTGAAATATGTTTTGTGCAATTCTGCCTCATTTTCAAGTCCGCTTTGTTGCCTTCCCTCAACAGATTTTTGGAAGAGAGTTATCCTTTATAACTCTGCAGGTTTGTGAATTGCTGTGCCCCTGAGCTCCAATTTTCAAATCCCATTTTTGGGAGCTGACTGCAAATCCACAATTTTGCTTCACGACCTATACTGGTTCCAGGCGTGGCTATACTGTTCCCTGCGGGTGGCTGAGGCTTTGGTTAATTCTTCTTCCTGACGTGAATTTAGAGTGACAAGTGCCCGTCCAAATGCCTACATCTACTCTCTGATTGGTTCTCCCTCTTCCCTTTCATCCTCTGCACAATTAGCAAACTTTGCAAACCAGGAGGATATAGGGGCTGGCTCTTCTAAGTTGGGATTTTGATAGTAAAGCAGTTTGAATGTCAAACTGAGCACAAGGAGAGGAAAAATTAGGAGACATTTAAAAACATTTCACCATCACAGGGTGTCCATTCTCTACGTTTCCCATACATGTTATAACTGTAGTGATATTCCCTTCTACCTGGAGATTTGGGACCCATGGAATGGTGGCATGCATTGCTACGTTAAAGGGTCTGCATTTTCTCTCCCAATCTCACCAGTCCTCTCAGTCCCAAGTGTCCAGCCTTAAGTCTCATCCAGGTGTCTTTGCAGATAGGGTCATTCCAGGTTTCATCAGAACCCCTGAAGTTATTGTGTAAGAATTTCGCTGTTTTTTTGTTTTGTTTTTGAAATTCATTTTTATAATGAGGTTGAACTGATTTTCACTGACGTGTTTATGCCGGTCTAGACACACTGGATTCCCTTACGGTGACATATCAATACATAGGTTTTAAGATTCTTACTAGTCAGATCTATTCCTCTGCGGGAAATAGGGGTTTTGAGTCCCGTTCACTGAGGAAGGTGTAGGTCTTTTCTATTCTGTATTTGGTTTATGGAATGGTACCTGTGCTAATATCAAATTCTGGTTTTATGCATCACCCCACCTCTCCTTTCCCCTTAAGAAGGCATAAGAGTGTTTTCTAAATGTGAGTCTCTGTTCTCTTTCTTAATTCAGTTCATGTGTTGTGATATTGACATTCCCTCTGTAAGTGATATCTTATGATAAGGTTCTTTTTCTGTGTGACTAATTTCACTTAGAATCATCATACCTAAATCCACTCATTATGCTGCTACTGGCCTTATGACATTGATTTCACGTCTGAGTGATATTCCACTGTACAAATTTACCACAAGTTCTTTATGCATTTCTCTTTTTCCTGGGATATTTTAGGTGTACCGAAGTTGAGGTTCTTGTATGCAGAGCAGCCCTAATCTTTGGGGTGCATGTGTCTTGTCGATATTTAGTCTTCCCAAGTTATATGCCCATGAGTTGAAGTCCCCTTTGCTCGGGGGCTTTGTATTTTAGATGTTTTAGGAAACAGCATACACTTCTTCAGAGTGGCTCTTGGATATTTATACCCCACCCATCATCGTGACTAGGATCCCTGTTCTCCATGGCCTCTCCAGCATTTCTGGTTTGTACACATTTTTTGGATGGCCTTTCTGAGCAGTGGACATTGAGACTTCTTTGTTGTGCGGATTTGCATTTCCCGCTTGCTTGGTTGGCCAAAAACTCTGTATGTGTTTTTTTCCTGAAGATATTCACGAAAAAAACGCATACACTCTTTTGCCCAACTGCATCATTTTAGAAATTCTGCTGCTTTTCATATGCTTTAAATGTGAGTACAATCTACCTTTTGAAATCTGTTTCCTGCAATTCTGCCTCTCATTCAGATCCTCTTCGTTGCCTTACCTGAATATATTTTTGGACGTTGGTTATCATTTATATCTTTGCAGGTCTTTGAATTGTCTGCTCCTGAGCTCCATTTTGCAACTGGCTTTTTTGTGAGCTGGCCGCCAAAAATTTGATTGCTTCTGGCCCTATTCTGTTTCTGAGGAGGCAGCCTGAGCTTTTGGTTAATTCTTCTTCCTAATGGGAAATTAGAGTGACATATGCCTGTCAAAACTCCTACAGCTAATCTCTCATTGGTTCCCCCTCTTCCCATTTATCCTCTGCAGAAATTGCAAACTGTGTGAAACAGGAGGTTAAAGGTGCTGATTCTCCAAGTGGGGAGATTGTTAGTAATGTGGCTGGAAGGGCGAACCCCAGCACCAGGAGATCAAAAATGAGGTGCATTTTAGACACCTTTCCTGAGCATACGGTGTACATTCATCTCGGTTTCCCAGGCATGTTTTCGCTGTCAGAAGATTCCCTTGAACCTGCAGATTTGGGACCCATGGAATGGGTACCAGGCAGTATTACTTTAAAAGGTCTGCATTTCCTCACCAGGCCTCTCTAACATCTCTTAGCCTGCATAGCTTCCAGCCTTATATATCATCCTGCTGTGGGTCTACATTTGTTCAATCCATGTTACATCGTAGCCCTTCAACAAAAGTTGTAAGAATTTTTGTCTGTCTCACTGTTTTTATAAAATTTTTAAATTTATTTTTATATTGGTTACAGCTGATTTTCAAAGCTCTGTTTTTTGCTGCTGTACATCCACTTGATTCATGTACTGTGAGGCAACAATAAATTATTTTTCAGATGCTTACGAGTCATATGTATTATTGTCCACTGACTTGAGTGGGCTGAGTGCAGTTCTTTGAGGTACCGTGTAGGCCTTGTCAGTTATTCAATTTGGTACTTGGAATGGTATCTTTGCTAATTTCAACCTCCTGGATAATACCTCACCATTCCCCACCTTTCCCATTTAGCAGCCTTATGTCTCTTTTCTACATATTTGACTATGTTTCTGTTTTGTAGTTTATTTCATGTGTAGCCATTTTTGATTCCACCTTTAAGTGACATCTTATGATATGTGTCTTTTTCTTTCTGACATATGTCACTTAGAATGATCGTATGTAACTCCTCCAGAGTTGTTACAACTGGCCTTATTTCACGGATTTCTGGATGAGTAATATTCCACTCTACATAAGTACCCCATCTCTTTTATCCATTTTATCCTTCCAGGGACATTTAGGTTATATCTAAGTGGAGGCCCTTTTTAACAGAGAGGTGGTAAACGTTGGCGTGCCTGTTTTCTGTCCATTTTTGTTTTTCCCAAGGTATACGCCCATGAGTGCAAGTGCCCTATGCTCTGTAGCTCATCTTTTAGATGTTTTAGCAAACACAATACACTTCTCCAGAGTGGCCGTTGGCAAATTACATTTCCACTATCAGCCTCACAGGGCTCCCTTTTCTCCTCACCCTGTCCTGCATTTCTGGTGTTTACACTTTATGTGGATGGCCCTTCTGACGGATGTGAAGTGATACATTTTGTAGTATTGATTTTCAGTGCCCACCTGTTTGGTTGGATAAAAAGTGTGTGTGGCCTTTACTTGAATATATTCAGAAAAAATGCATACACCCTTTTGGGCCAACTGCATCCTTGGCGATGTTCAGCCCCTTTTCTTGTGCTTTAATGGGGAGTCCTTTCTACCTCTTCAAATCTGTTTCCTGCCACTCTCCCTTGCTTACAAGTCCTTTTCTGTGACTTACCTCAAGACATTTGTCGACGATAGATATTTTCAACTCTGCAGTTTCATGAATTTTAGTGCCCCTGAGTTCCATTTTTCAACTTGGGTTTTTGGAAACTGGACACATAACAGCGGGATTTCCTCTAGCCCTATTCTGTTCCCGTGGGCAATTCTAGCCTTTGATGTATTTGTCTTCCGGATTGGAAATTAGAGTGGCATGTGCCTGTCCGAACACCTAAGACTTGTCTCTAAATTTTTCTCATCCTTCCGCTTCATCCTCTGGACAAATTCCAAACTGTGTGCAACAGGATGTTGACGGTGCTGATATCCCCAAGTGAGGAGATTGTTAGGAAAGATGCTGGAGGGGTGAACCCGAGCACCAGGCGATGAGGAGATGAGGTGCCTTTTCCAATCTCTTTCCGATCAAACGGTGTACCATCCTCTAGGTGTGACAGGCATGTTTTAGCTGTAGGAAGGGTCCCGTGCATGTAAGGAGAACACCAGGGATTTTTCCAAATCAGTGCCTCCCCGAACCCCAAACTGGGGAATTTTTAAGCTACGGCTACACTTATGTCCATTAAGGGCCTTGGGAAATAGGCAGAGCCCAAACTTTAGATGATTGAAATCTTCAGGGTCAGAAGCACTCACCATCGGCCTTGCTTAGGTTACATTTTATCTGTCATTGACAGATGATGTCAATAAAAATATCGATTCGTTTTCAGATTATTTCCCCTTATAGGTGATTGCAAAATATTCAGTGTAGTTCCCTGTGCTATACAGTAGTTCCTTGTTGATGATCTATTTTATACATAACAGTGTGTATGTGTTAATCCCAAACTGTTAATTTATCCCTTCTCCTACCTTTCCCCTTTGGTAATAATAAATTATAAGATTTTATACTTCTCAGAAATGGGGGAGCTGAAAGAGAGGTATCCTTTTCAATGGAAAAGCATTCAAAACAAGATTGAAGCTTCAGCCAAGAGTATTCGATGTACATCCATGGAAAGAAATCACTTCATTTCTCTAATGTTGACCTGACAAATAAGACAGACGTCTTCACTGAACTTGCTTATAGTAAAGTGATGGAAGTATCAAAGGTAAGTCTTAGAAACATCTTATTTTACCTGAGCATTATACACTGCTCTATGTTAACTACAGTTTGCCTCACACATCTGTTCATTGAAGTTACAATGTTCTCAATTTCTGTTACTGATCCTCCAGAGTGGACCCCAACAGGAGTCCCCATGCCCAGTGTCATTGGAGCCAACAGATCAAGACTGAGTTTGGTTCAGAAGCAAAGGAAACATTATTTTGAAAACAGAATGGAGAGGTGAGAGCGTGCACGCCCCCATGGGCTGTGGGCTGGACTGCTGTGTAGGGATCCCGGCAGCGTAAGTGGGAGGGAGGGGATGGAGCTCTCGAGGGCTGGGTTGGCCGCAGCTCAGGCACTATGCCACGGAGTCTGCATGGGAACCCGCTAGCTGAGGTGTCGACCCAGCCATTCTGCACTAGGAAATCGGGTCTGAAGTGCCGGGTGTGGGACCTCTGCATGCGGAACCCTAGGAGCACATGCAATTAGACAAAGCACAAAGGAAAAACAGCTTAGACTTTATTTTATTGCCCAGATTCTTTTTTTATCTCCCAGGAATTTTTAATGAACGTTGCCGGAGACGAACACCTCCTCTGCTTTTCGTTCCATTCCTCATTCTTGGGGTGTTGAGGGTGCAGACCTCTCTTTTGTAACTGCTTCATGCTGTGGTGGGAGCCCTGATACCTGGGGGGAGGGGCAAAACGTCTCCCCACCAGCCTCCAGGTGAGGTTGATTGTCCCAAGGCCTCCTGCCTCACTTCTCGTCCGCCTGAGCACCAGCATTGGAAGTGTTATAGATTCTAATGACCTTTAAGGGTCCAGGAAAGAGATATGCAGAGATGCTGAGGTTGCAGGTTTCACCCCACCCGACATTTGTTCGGCGACCTTAGGCTGACCGTTTTTGCCAGCCTAGATGCTCTGACCTGTACTCTGTGCTTTCTTTAATTAGGTCCCTGAATTAATGTACAAACAGCACCATGTGTCAGAACCCTGGCCGTGCAACTCCCAGACAGTCCAGGGTCAGTGGTGATCCAGGACCATGACGTCCACTGAGTCAACGGCCTTTAGAAGTAGCCAGCAGTCCAGCCGGTCATATTGGCCACCATCACCGCGGTGTCTGTTGGGTTTTCTATGGTGAAAGCATGATATACGTTTCTCCCGCCAAGCTTATTAGCTCCCCTCTGGGTGCAGTAAGTCCTGCAAGCAGTAGTCTGCTCTTTCGGGGCACAGTCTTGTTGTTTTCTGAGAGAAACTCCAGGTCATGTGATTGTCACATGAGTAATCTTAGGGGCCCGTTGCCCCCGTTTGTCTCTCTAGAGGTTGGAGTTGGAGGGCCTCCTCACTCGAGGTCAGTGTGTCCACAGAGTGACCCCTGCAACTTCAGGGCATGATGGGTGGTTAGGATCACCACGTGGGGTCTTTTTCCCTTAGGAGGGAGATGGCCTTGCGGGCTGCTGATTTCTAGCTTTTTAGATACCCCAGTATCCTGGCCTGATGAGTTGGTGGGCAAAGCCCTTGGTGACCATAGTTTATCATACCTGAAGGGCATTCTTGTGTTGCTCCATTTCAAGTGGTCCCACTTTTTGCACTAAGGCTCCAAGGGCGATTAACCTTTGACCGGGTATGTAAAGGTCAAAGGGCTTAGCTAAATTAGGGAGTTCCTGGGCAAGGGTCTGATTTGACTGCTCTTTCCATTCTTGAAAGGCTGCTTCTGGATTCTATTCAAAAGGATCATCATCTTTTCGTGTCAGTGTTCCATGTAGAGGCCCAGCTATTAGACTGTAGTTAGGGATCCAGATGCAGAAAACCTTGGCCTCCCCAGGAACCCCTAAGCTTTCTTCTAGTTTTAAAAGAGGTAAGGCTGCAAATGGCTTCTTCCCTATCCTGGGATGCGTTTCTCCGAATATCTGTGAGAATGAAGCCCAGGCATGTTACCTGAGCCTGGGATATTTGAGCCTTTTTCTTGGACACCTTGTATCCTTTCTTGCCTAGGTATTTCAGAGGCGTCTTTAGTAGGCCTGGCGATCAGAATGTCATCTGCATATTGAAGGAGGGTTCCCTTTTACAGAGGTAGAACGTTTAGGTCTTTAGAGGTCATTTCCCCAATGATGGTGTGGGGATTTTTGTACCGTTGGGGCAGGACGGCCCAGCATTATTGCTTGTGTTGCATGTTGTTTCCTGCCACTCACAAGCCAAAAATTCGTGTGACTCTGAGGTGAATGGAATACAGAAGAAGGCATCATTGAAGTCTAATACAGAATGCCATGGCCTGGTGGATGGTAGAATGATCAGCAGGGTGTAGGAAATAGGAGCTACTGGATGTATATCCTCGGTGGCTTCACTGACTATCCTGATATCCTTTACCAGGTCTCCAGCAGCCCATGGGGCTCTCGTGATCATGCCAATCCCAGGATATGGAGCTCACCTGGGCTGCACCCCCCACCCCACAGCCCATGGGGCTCTCGTGGTCAAGTCCCTCCCAGGGTATGGAGCTCACCTGTGCAGCTACCCAGCTGCCCATGGGGCTCTCATAGTCAGGCCCTTCCCAGGATACAGAGCTCCCCTGGGCAGGTACCCCAGCAGGGCTGGACACACAGGAACTGTGCACATAGCCCACCTTGCAGAGAACCCCCAGCTCACCTGTCACTCACAGCTGACACAGAACACCTCAGAGCAGGACTTGAACTAACAAACAGCAGCTCTGACAGGTCTGTGACCCTGGCTATCACTCTGTGCAGCATCTCTCTGCCTGGTCTTCCAGACACTTCCACTGCAGCCAGGGCACCAGGCCTCTGTGTCCACCCACCATCACTCCTCTCCCTGACTCCTGGGTTCCTCTCATTAGGATAGGGTCTTCTTGAAGTTGTTTTCCACTCATGGACCAGATAAAATGATAAGAAAACAAGCCGCAGCTGCAGCCCCTTGTCTAGCCTGACTCTCAAGGGCCCACACCTGTTCCTTGGGCCTGGCCCGTTTAGCAAGGTTCATTTTCTGTAACTGTGAGGCCCTGAGGGGTGAGGATTGGCTGATTTGGGCAGCCTGACACTGCGTGCCAGCCCTCCCCAGGTGTGCCTGGGTTGAGGTCAATATAAACACCTCTCCAATCAGCAAGAGACCCTGTAGCTGTGCCTGACGCCATATTCTCTGCCCCGTCAGCAGTGTCGGGGCTGGGGTGGTGGGAGGGAGTGAGGGGCCGTGGCTTTGTGGGTGGCCCAGTGTGAGTGGGGCTCTGCTGGACTTTCTGAAGGAGTTGCCAGGCTGCCACCTGCTAAAGAAGAGGATGTGTCACCCATACCTGCCGCTGGAATTTCTCCCCAGGCGGAGGTGAGGAAGTAAAAAATCAGTGGGGGCCGTGGCAGGAGGGGTATCTCAGGCAGGGAAATGGAAAGCTTCCAGAAGAGCATCTAGGGCCAGTACCATCCTGACTGGCCTGCAGGCACCAAGTCGGCCTGCGTGCTGTCGCTGGTGTGGCTCCACAGCCCTTCCTCTAGGCTTGCAAGTGCTTGTACATATTCAGGTGTTTTACCTGGAAAGGGTGGGAAGAGTTCAGCTGCAGCAGGACTGGGGCTCAGCTCACATTTACTCACAGACGCCTCGACACAGTCCCCCAGCTTTGCAATGAGGATGCTCCTTGTGGGGGGGGAGTGCTGCTGACTGCATGGGAGACGACTTCCCACCTCTGACCAACTTAAGAATTTTTTACCACTGGAGCAAGTGTCCTGATACGATTTTCCTCTGTATAACGGGTGGGTTCTGTTTTTTTTTTTTTTTCTTTTTTTCTTTTTGGTTCAAGGTATATTTTATTTATTCCTCTTTTTTTAATTTGGAGATATAAACATGGAAATAATGCATTAATATAAAGACGTCTATGTGAAGGGAAAAACTTTCTGTTTTATTTTATTAAATGTTATGTATTTATTTTTATTTTGTTAAAATTTATTTATTTCTTTTATACAGCAGGTTCTTACTGGATATCTATTTTATACATATGTGTGCACATGTGAATCCCAGTCTCCCAATTCATCCCACCACCACCCTAACATGGTGTTCCCCCCTTGGTGTCCATATGTTTGTTCTCTACATCTGTGTCTCTATCTCTGCCCTGCAAACCGCTTCATCTGTACCATTTTTCTAGGTTCCACATATATGCATTAATATACAATGTTTGTTTTTCTCTTTCTGACTTACTTCACTCCGTATGACAGTCTCTAGATCCATCAAGGTCCCTACAAATGACCCAATTTCATTCCTATGTATGGCTGAGTAATATTCCATTGTATATATGTACCACATCTTTATCCATTCGTCTGTCTGTGGGCACTTAGGTTGCTTTCATTACCTGGCTATTGTAAATAGTGCTGCAATGAACATTGTGGTGAATGTGTCTTTTTGATTTATGGTTTTCTCTGGGTATATGCCCAGTAGTGGGATTGCTGGATTATATGGTAATTCTATTTTTAGTTTTTTAAGGAACCTCCATACTGTTCTCCATAGAGACTGTATCGATTTACATTGCCAACAATAGTGGAAGAAGGTTCCTTTTCTCCACACCCTCTCCAGCATTTGTTGTTTGTAGATTTTCTGATGATGTGACGTGATAACTCATTGTAGTTTTGATTTCCATTTCTCTAATAATTAGTGATGTTGAGGAGATTTTCATATGCATACTGGCCATCTCTATGTCTTCTTGGAAGAAATGTCTATTTTGATCTTCTTCCATTTTTGTATTGGGTTTTTTTGTTTAATTAATATTGAGCTGCATGAGCTGTTTATATATATTGGAGATTAATCATTTGTCCATTGATTCGTTTGCAAATATTTTCTGCCATTCTGAGGGTTGTCTTTTCGTCTTGTTTGTAGTTTCCTTTGCTTTGCAAAAGCTTTTACGTTTAATTAGGTCCCATCTGTTTAGTTTTCTTTTTTATTTCATTACTATAGGAGGTGGATCAAAAAAGATCTTGCTGTGATTTACGTCAGAGTATCCTTCTTAAGTTTTCCTCTCAGAGTTTTATACTATCCGGTCTTACACTAAGGTCTCTAATCCATTTTGAATATATTTTTATGTATGGTGTTGGGGAGTGTTCTAATTTCATTCTTTTACATGTAGCTGTCCATATTTACCAGCACCAAGGATTGAAGAGACTGTCTTATCTCCATTGTATAGTCTTGCATCCTTTGTCATGGATTAGGTGACCATAGGTGTGTAGGTTTATGCCTGTGCTTTCTTTTCTTTTTCCTTTTACACGTTTATTGGAGTGTAATTGATTTACAATGGAGTGTTCGTTTCTGCTGTATAAAAAAGTGAATCAGCTATACATATACAAATATCACCAGATCCCCTCCCTCTTGCATCTCCCTCCCACACCCCATATCCCACCCCTTTATGTGGTCACAAAGCACCGAGCTGATCTCCCTGTTCTATGTGGCTGCTTCCCAGTAGCTATCGGTGTTACATTTTGTAATGTATTTATGTCCATGCCACTCACTCACTTCGTCCCAGCTTACCCATCCCCCTTCCAGTGTCCGCAAGTCCTTTCTCTATGTCTGTGTCCTTAATCCTGTCCTGCCACTAGGTTCTTCAAAATCTTTTTTTTTCTTCATTAGATTCTGTATATCTCTGTTAACATACAGTATTTGTTTTTCCCTTTCTGACTTACTTCACTGTTTAGGACAGATTCTAAGTCCATCCACCTCAGTACAAATAACTCAGTTTTGCTGCTTTTTATGACTGAGTAATATTCCATTGTGTATATGTGCCAGATTTTCTTTATCCATTCATCTGTCTATGGACACTTAGGTTGCTTCCATGTCCTGACTATTGTAATTAGGGCTGCAATGAACATTTTTATACATAACTCTTTTTGAATTATGGTTTTCACAAGGCAGATGCCCAGTAGTTAGATTGTTGTGTCGTATGGTACTTCTATTGTTAGTTATTTAAAGGAACCTCCGTACTGTTCTCCCTAGTGCCCATATCAATTTACATTCCCACCCACAGTGCAAGTGTGTTCCCTTTTCTCCAATAAAGGCCTCTCCAGCATTTATTGTTTTGTAGATTTTTTTGATGATTGCCACTCTGACTGCTGTGAGGTGATACCTCACGGTAGTTTTGATTTGCATTTCTCTAATGATTAGTAATGTTCAGCATCCTTTCATGTGTTTCTTGGTAATCTGTATATCTTCTTTGGAGAAATGTCTATTTAGGTCTTCTGCCCGTTTTTGGATTGGGTTGTTTGTTTTTGTGATATTGAGCTACATGTGGTGCTTGTAAAGTTTGGAGATTAATCCTTTGTCAATTGCTTCATTTGAAAATATTTTCTCCCATTCTGAGGGTTGTTTTTGCATCTTGTTTATGTTTTCCTGTACTGTGTAAAAGCTTTTAAGTTTCATTAGGTCCCATTTGTTAATCTCTGTTTTTATTTCCATTTCTCTAGGAGGTGGGTCAAAAAGGATCTTGCTGTGATTTATGTCATAGAGTGTTCTGCCTATGGTTTCCTCTAAGTGTTTTATAGTGTCTGGTCTTATATTTAGATCTCTAATCAATTTAGAGTTTATTTTTGTGTATGGTGTTATGGAGTGTTCTAATTTCATTCTTTTATGTGTAGGGGTCCAGTTTTCCCAGCACCAATTACTGAAGAGACTGTCTTTTCTCCACTGTATATCCTTAGCTCCTTTGTCATAGATGAGATAGCCATAGGTATGTAGGTTTATCTCTGGGCTTTCTGTCCTGTTCCATTGATCTGTGTTTATGCTAGTCTACATAAACTTGATTCCATTATGGAGACATATAAATACATAGGTTTCAAGGTTATTACCAGTTAGATATATTCCTCTTCAGTGAATAGGGTGTTTTGTGTCCAGTTCATTGAGAAAGGAGTAGGTCTTGTCTATTACATATTTGGTATATGGAATGGGATCTGTGTTAATTTCAAACTCTTCTTTTACACATCAACCCACGTCACCTTTCCACTTAAGGAGGCATAAGTGTGTTTTCTAAATGTGTAATTCTGTTCACTTTTGAAATTCAGTTCATGTGTAGCCATGTTTACATCCCCTCTATAAGTGATATATTACAATAAGTTTCTTTTTTCTTTGTGGCTCATTTCACTTAGCATCATCGTACCTAAAGCCACTCATTATGCTGCTATTGGCCTTATGACATTGATTTTATGTCTGAGTGACATTCCATTGTATATAAGTACCACAACATCTATATCCATTTTTTTTTCCTTTCCTGGGATATTTAAAGTGTACCAAAGTCGAGGTTCTTGTAAACAGAGCAGCCCTAAACTTTGGGCTGGCTGTGTGTTGTGGATTTTTAGTTTTCCCAAAATACACGCCCATGAGTGGAAGTGTGCTATGCTCTGTAGCTCTGTTTTAGAAAACAACATACAGTTCTCCAGAGAGGCTGTTGGCAATTTACATCCTGTCCATCGGCGTAACCAGGCTCCCTTTTCTCCATGGCCTGTCCTGCATTTGTGGTTTTTACACTATTTGCGGATGGCCCTTTTCACAGGAGGTAAGGGACACTTCTCTGTAGTGTGGATTTGCAATGCCTGATGGCTTGCTTAGCCAAAAAGGGCGTATGCATTTTTTCCCGAATATATTCAAGAAAATACACATACTCCCTTTTCAGCCAAGGGCAACATTGTCGAAGTTCTGTCACTTTTCATGTGCTTTAAAGACGACTCCAATCTACCTCTTGAAATCTGTTTCCTTCAATTCTGCCATGCATTCAAATCATCTTCACTGTCTTACCTCAATATATATCTGGATGATAGTTGTCCTTTATAACTCTGCAAGTTTGTGAATTGCTGTGCCCCTGATTTCCATTTTACAACTCGCCTATTTGTGAGCTGGCTGCAATACCGCAGGATGGCTTTAGGCCCTAGTCTGGTTCCGGGGCTTCAGGTTGAGCCTTTGGTTAATTCTTCTTCCTGATGGGAAACTAGAGTGACATGTGCCCATCCAAACACCTACAGCTAATCTCTCATTTATTCCCCCTCTTCCTGTTCATCCTCTGCACAATTTGCAAACTGTGCATAACAGGAGGGTAAAGGCGCTGACACTCCAAGTGGGGAGATTTTTAGTAATGCAGATGGAATGGCGAAGCCGAGCACGACAAAAGGAAAAATGAGGTACCATTTAGAAAACTTTCCCAATTACACAGTGTACCATCCACTGGGTTTCCCATGTATGCTTTAACTGTAGGAAGATTCCCTTAAACCTGGAGAGTTGGGACCACTAGAATGGGTAGTACACAGTATTGCTCTATGTGGTGTTCTTTTGCTCACACAACCTCAACAATTTTGTCAGCCCCAAGTGTCCAGTTTTATGTCTCATCCAGCTGTGGGTGTAAAGGTGGACAATCCAGGTTGCATCACAGGCCCTGAACGTAATTCTTAAGGCTTTCTCTCTGTTTCGCTGTTTTTGCATTTTGCTTTTGAAATTTATTTTTATAAGGGTGTTTAGCTGAATTTCAGGGCTGTGTTCATGTTGTTATACACACACATGATTCCTTTATGGAGACATGAGAATACATATGTATTAAAATTCTTGAGGTCAGATATATTCCTCTGCAATGAATAGGGGGTGTTGAGTCCAGTTCATTGTGCGGGGAGTAGGTGATGTCTATTACATACTTGGTTTATGTAACGTTATCTGTGCTAATTTAAAACTGTGGTTTTATGCATCAACCCACCTCGCCTTTCCCCTTAAGCAGGCAGAATATTGTTTCCTATGTGTGTGACTCTGTTGTGTTTGTAATTCAGTTCATTCGTAACCATGTGTACATTCCCACTATGAGTGATAACTTATGATAAGATTCGGTACTCTGTTATCTATCCAAACTCAGTTCATGTGTAGCCATGTTACAGGATCTTCATAAGTGATATCTTATGATAAGTTTCTTTTTCTGTGTGACTTATTTCACTTAGAATCATCGTACCTGAATCCACTCATTTGGCTGCTACTGGCCTTATGACATTGATTTCTTGGCTGAGGAATATTCCATCGTACGTAAGGACAACAATTTCTTGTAGCATTTTTGTTTTTCCTGGGATATTTAAGGTGTACCCAAGTTGAGGTTCTTGTAAGCAGTGCAGCCCTAAATATTTGGGTGGCTCAGTCTTATTGATTTTCAATTTTCCCAAGGTATATTCCCTAGACTGGAAGTGCCCTTGGCTCTGTAGCTCTGTTGTTTACTTGGTTTAGGGAACACAACGCACTCCTCCAGAGAGGCAGTTGGCAATTTACATCCCACGCATCAGCATAACAAGGCTCCCTGTTCTCCAGGGCCTGTCTTTCCTTTCTGGTTTTTACACATTTTGCTGATGTCCCATTTACCGGTAGGAAGTGATACTTCTTTGTAGTGCAGATTTGCATTGTCCGCTTGTTTGTTTGGCCAAAAGGGGCGTATGTGTTTTCTCCTGAATATATTCAGGAGAAAACGCATATGCCTCTTTTGACCAAGTGCATCATTGTCGAAGTTGTGCCCCTCTTCCTGTGCTTTAAAGGCGATTCCAACGTACCTCTAGAAATCTGTTTCCTACTATTCTGCCTCGTTTTCATGTTCGCCTCTTTGCCTGCCCTTAACATATTTTTGGACGATAGTTGTCCTTTATTACTCTGCCAGTTTGTGAATTGTGTACCTCTGAACACCATTTTTAAACTCGTCTTTATTGAGCTGACCGCAAGTCCGAAATTATGGTTCAGACCTATACTTGTTCCCGGCAGGTGGCTGAGACTTTGGTTAATTCTTCTTCCTGCCGGGAAATTCGAGTGACATGTGCCCGTCCAAATGCCTAACAGCTACTGTCTCATTGGTTCTCCCTCTTCCCTTTCATCCTCTGCCAAATTGGCAACCTGTGCTAACCAGGAGTTTAAAGGGCTGACTCTCCAAGTTGGCAGATTGATAGTAAAGCAGTTGGAAAGTCAAATCGGAGCACAAGGAGAGGGACTATTCGTTGAGTTTTAGAAACCTTTCGTATTCACAGTGTGTCCATTCTCTAGGTTTCCCGTACATGTTATAGCTGTAGTAGTTTTCCCTTCAACCTGGAGAGTTCGGACCCATGGAATGGGTGCCACGCATTATTGCTTTAAAGGGTCTGCATCTGCTCACCCAATCTCACCAATCCGCTCAGTCCCAAGTGTCCAGCCATATTCCACAGCCAGCTGTCATTGTACACAGGGTCATTCCAGGTTACATCCGACACCCTGAAGGAATTGAAAAGAATTTCCCTGTTTTGTTGTTCTGTTTTTGAAATTCAATTTTATAGTGGGTTTGAGCTGATTTTCACTGCCATGTTTATGCTAGTCTAGACACACTTGATTCCCTTACGGAGACATATCAATACATAGGTTTTAAGATTCTTACTAGTCAGATATAAACCTCTGTGGAAAATATGGGGTTTTGAGTCCCTTTCACTGAGGAAGGTGTAGGTCTTTTCTATTCCATAGATGGTTTTTGGACGTTACGTGTGCTAATATCAAACTCTGGTTTTACGCATCACCCCACCTCTCCTTCACCCTTAAGCAGGCATAAGAGTGTTTTCTAAATGAGAGACTCTGTTCTCTTTCCAACTCAGTTCATGTGTAGCCATGTTTACAGGACCTTCATAAGTGATATCTTATGATAAGTTTCTTTTTCTGTGTGACTTATTTCACTTAGAATCATCGTACCTGAATCCACTCATTTTGCTGCTATGGTCTTAAGACATTGATTTCATGGCTGAGGGATATTCCATCGTATGTAAATACCAATATTTTTGAACCATTTTTATCTTTCCTGGGATATTTAAGGTGTACCCAAGTTGATGTTCTTGTAAGCAGTGCAGCCCTACATATTGGGGTGGCTCTGTCTTATTGATTTTCAGTTTTCCCAAGGTATATTCCCTAGACTAGAAGTGCCCTTGGCTCTGTAGCTCTGTTGTTTATTGTTTTACGGAAAACAGTGCACTCCTCCAGAGAGGCAGTTGGCAATTTACATCCCACCCATCAGCATAACAAGGCTCTGTGTTCTCCAGGGACTCTCTAGCCTTTCTGGTTTTTACACATTTTGTGGATGTCCCTTTTGACCGGTGGGAAGTGATACTTCATTGTAGTGCATATTTGCATTGCCCGCTTGCATCCTTATCCAAAAAGGGCATATGCGTTTTCTCCTGAATATATTGAGGAGAAAACGCATATGCCCTTTTTGGCCAAGTGCATCATTGTCGAAGTTGTGCCCCTCTTCCTGTGCTTTACAGGTGATTCCTACCTACCTCTTGAAATCTGTTTCCTGCTATTCTGCCTGGCTTTCAAGTCAGCCTCGTTCCCTTCCCTCAACAGATTTTTGGACGATAGTTGTCCTTTATTGCTCTGCCAGTTTGTGAATTGTGTGCCCCTGAGCTCCATTTTTCAACTCGTCTTTTTTGATCTAACCGCAAGTCCGAAATTTTGGTTCAGACCTATACTTGTTCCCGGCGGGTGCCTGAGACTTTGGTTAATACTTCTTCTTGCCGGGAAATTAGAGTGACATGTGACCGTCCAAATGCCTAACAGCTACTGTCTCATTGGTTCTCGCTCTTCCCTTTCATCCTCTGCCACATTGGCAACCTGTGGTAACCAGGAGTTTAAAGGGCTGACTCTCCAAGTTGGCAGATTGATAGTAAAGCAGTTGGAAAGTCAAACCGTTGTACAAGGAGTGGGACTATTAGCTGAGTTTTAGAAACATTTCCTATTCACAGTGTGTCCATTCTCTAGGTTTCCCGTACATGTTATAGCTGTAGTAGTTTTCCCTTCAACCTGGAGAGTTCGGACCTATGGAATGGGTGCCACGCATTATTGCTTTAAAGGGTCTGCATCTGCTCACCCAATCTCACCAATCCGCTAAGTCCCAAGTGTCCAGCCATATTCCACAGCCAGCTCTCATTGTACACAGGGTCATTCCAGGTTTCATCAGAGACCCTGAAGGAATTGTAAAGAATTTCCCTGTTTTGTTGTTTTGTTTTTGAAATTCAATTTTATAGTGGGTTTGAGCTGATTCTCACTGCCATGTTTATGCTAGTCTAGACACACTTGATTCCCTTACGGAGACATATCAATACATAGGTTTTAAGATTCTTACTAGTCAGATATAATCCTCTGTGGAAAATATGGGGTTTTGAGTCCCTTTCACTGAGGAAGGTGTAGGTCTTTTCTATTCCATAGATGGTTTTTGGAACGTTACGTGTGCTAATATCAAACTCTGGTTTTACGCATCACCCCACCTCTCCTTCACCGTTAAGCAGGCATAAGAGTGTTTTCTAAATGAGAGACTCTGTTCTCTTTCCAACTCAGTTCATGTGTAGCCATGTTTACAGGACCTTCATAAGTGATATCTTATGATAAGTTTCTTTTTCTGTGTGACTTATTTCACTCAGAATCATCGTACCTGAATCCACTCATTTTGCTGCTGTGGTCTTAAGACATTGATTTCATGGCTGAGGGATATTCCATCGTATGTAAATACCAATATTTTTGAACCATTTTTATCTTTCCTGGGATATTTAAGGTGTACCCAAGTTGAGGTTCTTGTAAGCAGTACAGCCCTAAATATTGGGGTGGTTTTGTCTTATTGATTTTCAGTTTTCCCAAGGTATATTCCCTAGACTAGAAGTGCCCTTGGCTCTGTAGCTCTGTTGTTTATTGTTTTACGGAAAACAGTGCACTCCTCCAGAGAGGCAGTTGGCAATTTACATCCCACCCATCAGCATAACAAGGTTCCGTGTTCTCCATGGACTCTCTAGCCTTTCTGGTTTTTACACATTTTGTGGATGTCCCTTTTGACCGGTGGGAAGTGATACTTCATTGTAGTGCATATTTGCAATGCCCGCTTGCATCCTTATCCAAAAAGGGCATATGCGTTTTCTCCTGAATATATTCAGTAGAAAATGCATATGCCCTTTTTGGCCAAGTGCATCATTGTCAAAGTTGTGCCCCTCTTCCTGTGCTTTACAGGCGATTCCTACGTACCTCTTGAAATCTGTTTCCTGCTATTCTGCCTCGCTTTCAAGTCGGCCTCGTTGCCTTCCCTCAACAGATTTTTGGACGATAGTTGTCCTTTATTACTCTGCCAGTTTGTGAATTGCTGTGCCCCTGAGCTCCATTTTTCAACTCGTTTTTTGTGAGCTGAATGCAAGTCCAAAATTTTGGTTCAGGACCTACACTTGTTCCCGATGGGGGGCTGAGACTTTGGTTAATTCTTCTTCCTGCCGGGAAATTAGAGTGACATGTGCCCGTCCAAATGCCTAATAGCTACTCTCTCATTGGTTCTCCCTCTTCCCTTCCATCCTCTGCCAAATTGGCAACCTGTGCGAACCAGGAGGTTAAAGGGGCTGTATCTCCATGTTGTGAGATTGATAGTAAAGCAGTTAGAAAGTCAAACCGGAGCACCACGAGAGGGACTATTCGTTGAGTTTTAGAAACCTTTCGTATTCACAGTTTTTCCATTCTCTAGGTTTCCCATACATGTTATAGATGTAGTAATATTCCCTTCAACCTGGAGAGTTGGGAACCATGGCCTGCGGGCCGTGCATTATTGCTTTAAAGGGTCTGCATTTGCTCACCCAATCTCACCAATCCTCTCAGTTCAAAGTGTCCAGCCTTATGCCACATTCAGCTGTCCTTGTAGATAGGGTCATCCCAGGTTTCATCAGACACCCTGAAAGAATTGTAAAGAATTTTCCTGTTTTTTTTGTTTTGTTTTTGAAATTCCTTTTTATAGTGGGTTTGAGCTGATTCTCACTGCCATGTTTATGCCACTATAGACACACTTGATTCCCTTATGGAGACATATCAATACATAGGTTTTAGATTCTCTCTAGTCAGATATATTCCTCTGTGGGAAATATGGGTTCTTGAGTCCCTTTCACTGAGGAAGGTGTAGGTCTTGGCTATTCCATAGTTGGTTTTTGGAACGGTACCTGTGCTTATATCAAACTCTAGTTTTATGCATCACCCCACCTCTCTTTCCCCTTAAGCAGGCATAAGAGAGTTTTCTAACTATGAGACTGTGTTCTCTTTCCTAACTCAGTTCATGTGTAGCCATGTTTACAGGATCGTCATAAGTGATATCTTATGCTAAGTTTCTTTTTCTGTGTGACATATTTCACTTAGAATCATCGTAACAGAACCACTCACTTTGCTGCTACTGGTCTTATGACATTGATTTAATGGCTTAGGGATATTCCATTGTATGTAAGTACCACAATTTTTTGAACCATTTTTATATTTCCTGGGATATTTAGTGTGTACCCAAGTTGAGGTTCTTGTATGCAGTGCAGCCCTAAATTTGGGGGTGGCTCTGTCTTATTGATTTTCAGTTTTCCCAAGGTATATTCCTTAGACTGGAAGTGCCCTTCGCTCTGTAGCTCTGTTTTTTACTTGTTTTAGGGAACACAATGCACTCCTCCAGTGAGGCAGTTGGCAATTTACATCCCGCCCATCAGCATAACAAGGCTCCATTGTCTCCAGGGCCTCTCTTGCCTTTCTGGTTTTTACACATTTTGTGGATGTCCCTTTGGACTGGTGGGAAGTGACACTTTTTTGTAGTGCAGATTTGCATTGACCGCTTGCTTGCTTGGCCAAAAAGGGCGTATGCGTTTTCTCCTTTATATATTCAGGAAAAAACGCATACACCCTTTTTGGCCAAGTGCATCATTGTCGAAGTTGTGCCCCTCTTCCTGTGCTTTACAGGCGATTCCTACCTACCTCTTGAAATCTGTTTCCTGCTACTCTGCCTCGCTTTCAAGTCGGCCTCGTTGTCTTCCCTAAACATATTTTTGGACGAGAGTTGTCCTTTATTACTCTGCAAGTTTGTGAATTGCTGTGCCCATGAGCTCCATTTATCAACTCGTATTTTGTGAGCTGAACGCAAGTCCAAAATTTTGGTTCAGGACCTATACTGGTTCCCTGTAGGTGGCTGAGACTTTGCTTAATACTTCCTGCCGGGAAATTAGAGTGACATGTGCCTGTCCAAATGCCTAACAGCTACTCTCTCATTGGTTCACCCTCTTCCCTTCCATCCTCTGCCAAATTAGCAACCTGTGCGAACAAGGAGTTTAAAGGGTTTGTCTCTCCAATTTAGGAGATTGATAGTAAAGCAGTTGGAAAGTCAAACCGGAGCACCACGAGAGGGACTATTCGTTGAGTTTTAGAAACCTTTCGTATTCACAGTGTGTCCATTCTCTAGGTTTCCCGTACATGTTATAGCTGTAGTAATATTCCCTTCAATCTGGAGAGTTGGGAACCAGGGAATGGGTGCAATGCATTATTACTTTAAAGGGTGTGTATTTGCTTACCCAATCTCAACAATCCTCTCAGTCCCAAGTGTCCAGCCTTATGCCACATCCAGCTGTCATTGTAGATAGGGTCATTCCACGTTTCCTCAGAGACCCTGAAGGAATTTTAAAGAATTTCCCTGTTTTTTTGTGTTGTTTTTGAAATTCCTTTTTATAGTGGGTTTGAGCTGATTCTCAGTGCCATGTTTATGCCAGTCTAGACACACTTTATTCCCTAACGGAGACATATCAATACATAGATTTTAAGATTCTTACTGGTCAGATCTATTCCTCTGCGGGAAATATGGGGTTTTGAGTCCCTTTCACTGAGGAAGGTGTAGGTTTGTCTATTCCATAGTTGGTTTTTGGAACGGTACCTGTGCTTATATCAAACTCTGGTTTTATGCATCACCCCACCTCTCCTTCACCGTTAAGCTGGCATAAGAGTGTTTTCTAAATGTGAGACTCTGTTCTCTTTCCTAACTCAGTTCATGTGTAGCCATGTTTACAGTATCTCTATGCGTGATATCTTATGATAAGTTTCTTTTTCTGTGTGACCTATTTCATTTAGAATCATCGTACCTGAATCCACTGATTTTGATGCTACTGGTCTTATGACCTTGATTTCATGGCTGAGGGATATTTCATTGGACGTAAGTAACACAATTTTTTGTAACATTTTTACCTTTCCTGGGAATTTAAGGTGAACCCAAGATGAGGTTCTTGTAAGCAGTGCAGCTCTATATATTGTTGTGGCTGGATCTTATTTATTTTCAGTTTTCGCAAGGTATATTCCCTAGACTGGAAGTGCCCTGTGCTCTGTAGCTCTGTTGTTTACTTGTTTTAGGGAAGACAGTACACTACTCCAGAGAGGCAGTTGGCAATTTATATCCCGCCCATCAGCATAACAAGACTCCCTGTTCTCCAGGGCCTGTCTTGCCTTTCTGGATTTTACACATTTTGCAGATATCCCATTTGATCGGTGGGAAGTGATACTTCTTTGTAGTTCAGATTTGCATTGCCCGCTTGCTTGGTTGTTCAAAAAGGGCGCATGCGTTTTCTCCTGAATATATTCAGGAGAAAACGCATATGCCCTTTTTGGCCAAGTGCATCATTGTGGAAGTTTTGCCCCTCTTCCTGTGTTTTACAGGTGATTCCTACGTACCTCTTGAAATCTGTTTCCTGCTATTCGGCCTTGCTTTCAAGTCCGCCTCGGTGCGTTCCATCAACAGATTTTTGGACGATATTTGTCCTTTAAACTCTGCCAGTTTGTGAATTGCTGTGCCCCTGAGGTCCATTTATCAACTCGTTTTTTTTTGAGCTGAACGCAAGTCCAAAATATTGCTTCACGACCTATACTGGTTCATAGTGCGTGGCTGAGACTTTGGTTGATTCTGCTTCTGGCCGGGAAATTAGAGTGTCATGTCCCCGTCCAAATGCCTAACAGCTACTGTCTCATTGGTTCTCCCTCTTCCCTTTCATCCTCTGCCAATTTGTCAACCTCTGAGAAGCAGGAGGTTAAAGTGGCAGTCTCTCCAAGTTGGGAGATTGATAGTAAAGCAGTTGGACAGTGAAACAGGAGCACCAGGAGAGGGACTATTCGTTGAGTTTTAGAAACCTTTCGTATTCACCGTGTGTCCATTCTCTAGGTTTCCCGTACATGTTATAACTGTAGTAATATTCCCTTCAACATGCAGAGTTGGGACAAATGGAATGGGTGCCACTCATTATTGCTTTAAAGGGTCTGCATTTGCTCACCCAGTCTCACTAATCCTCTCAGTCCCAAGTGTCCAGCCTTATGCCACATCCAGCTGTCATTGTAGATAGGGTCATTCCACGTTTCATCAGAGACCCTGAAGGAATTGTAAGGAATTTCCCTGTTTTTTTTGTTTTGTTTTTGAAATTCCTTTTTATAGTGGGTTTGAGCTGATTCTCGCTGCCATGTTTATGCCAGTCTAGACACACTTGATTCCCTTATGGAGACATATCAATACATAGGTATTAAGATTCTTACTAGTAAGATATAATACTCTGCGGTGAATATGAGGTGTTGAGTCCCTTTCACTGAGGAAGGAGTAGGTCTTGTCTATTCCGTATTTTGTTTTTGGAATGGTACCAGTACTAATATCAAACTCTGGTTTTATGCATTACCCCACCTCTCCTTCCCCCTTAAGAAGGCATAAGGGTGTTTTCTAAATGTGAGACTCCGTATTCTTTCCTAACTCAGTTCATGTGCAGCCATGTTTACAGGATCTTCAAAAGTGATATCTTATGATAAGTTTCTTTTTCTGTGTGACTTATTTCACTTAGAATCATCGTACCTGAATCCACTCATTTTGCTGCTACTGGCCTTATGACATTGATTTTATGGCTGAGGGATATTCCATCATACGTAAGTACCACAATTTCCTGAACCATTTTTGTCTTTCTTGGGATATTTAAGGTGTACCCAAGTTGAGGTTTTTGTAAGCAGTGCAGCCCTGAATTTTTGTTTCGATCTGTCTTATTGATTTTCAGTTTTCCCAAGGTATATTCCCTAGATTGGAAGTGCCCTTGGCTCCGTAGCTCTGTTGTTTACTTGTTTTAGGGAACACAATGCACTCCTCCAGAGTGGCAGTTGGCAATTTACATCCCGCCCATCAGCATAACAAGGCTCCCTGTTCTCCAGGGCCTGTCTTGCCTTTTTGGTTTTTACACATTTTGCGGATGTCCCTTTGGACCGGTGGGAAGTGATACTTCTTTGTAGTGCAGATTTGCATTGCCCGCTTGCTTGCTTGGCCAAAAAGGGCATATGCGTTTTCTCCTGAATATATTCACGTGAAAACCCATTTGCCCTTTATGGCCATTTCCATAATTTTCGATGTTGTGATGCTTTTCCTGTGTTTAAAGGTGTTTCCAATGTACCTCTTGAAGTCTGTTTCATGCCTTTCTGCCTCATTTTCACTTCCGCCTCGTGGCTTTCCCTCATCAGATTTTTGGAAGAGAGTAGTCCTTTATAACTCTGTAGGTTAGTGAATTGCTGTGGCCCTGAGCTCCATTTTTCAACTTTCGTTTTTGTTAGCTGACCTCAAATCCACAGTTTTGCTTCTGGAACTATACTGGTTCTGGGGGGGCAGGCTGAGACTTTGGTTAATTCCTCTTCATGACGGGAAATTAGAGTGACATGTGGCCATCCAAATGCCTACAGCTATTCTCTCATTGGTTCTCTCTCTTCCCTTATATCCTCTGCACAATTTGCCAACTGTGTGAACCATTATGTTATAGGGGCTGACTCTCCAAGTTGTGAGAGTGATAGTAAAGCAGTTGGAATGTCAAACTGGAGCACAAGGATAGAAAAAATTAGTAGAATTTTAGAAAACTTTCACCATAAGTTGGTTTCCATTCTCTAGGTTCCCATACATGTTATAACTGTAGTGATATTCCCTTCTACCTGGAGAGATGGGAACCATGGAATGGGTGGCAGGCATTATTGCTTTAAAGGGTCTGCATTTTTTCACCCAATCTCACCAATCCTCTCAGTCCCAAGTGACCAGCCTTATGCCACATCCAGCTGTCATTGTAGATAGGGTCATTCCAGGTTTCATCAGAAACCCTGAAGGTGTTGTGTAAGAATTTTACTGTTTTTATCTTTTGTTTTGAAATTCATTTTTATAGTGGGTTTGAGCTGATTCTCACTGCCATGTTTATGTCATTCTAGACACACTTCGTTCCCTTATGGAGACATATCAATACATAGGTGTTAAAATTCTTAGTAGTCAGATATATTTCTCTGCGGGGAATAGGGATGTTGAGTTCCATTCACTGAGGAAGGAGTAGGGCTTGTCTCTTCTGTTTTTGGATTATGGAACATTACCTGTGCTAATATCAAACTTTTGTTTTGTGCATCTCCCCACCTCTCTTTCCCCTTAAGCAAGCGTTAGAGTGTTTTCTAAATCTGAAACTCTGTTCTCTTCCCTAATTCAGTTCATATGTAGCCATGTTTACATTCCCTTCATAAGTGATATCTTATGTCAGAATGCACTATGGCTCTTGTCATAATAATGCTCCATGACCCCTGTCATCACCATGCTCCATGCCCTGGTTATCACAAAGCTCCATGTCCCTTGTCATCACAATTCTCCCAGTCCTTGACATCACAATGCTACAGGACACTTCTCATCACAATGTTACATGCTCTTGTCATCACAATTCTCCATTCACTTGACCTTGCAATGCTCCATGAACTTGTCATCACAATGCTCCATGCACTTGTCATCACAATGCTCCATGACCCCTGTCATCACAATGCTCCATGAAACCTGTCATCACAATGCTTCATGCCCCTTGTCATTACAGTGCTCCATGATGCTCGATATCACAATTACCCAAGGTCTTCTCATCACAATGCTCCACGGTTTTGCCATCACCTTGCTCCATGCCTTGTCATCTCAAAGCTCAATGTCCCTTGTCCTCAAAATTCTTCATGTCCTTGTCATTACAATGCTCCATGGCACTTCACATAACAATGTTATATGCTCTTGTCATCACAATACTCCATGCACTTGTCACAACATTGCTCCATGGCCCCTGTCATAGGAAGCTCCATGCGATTTTCATCACAATGTTTCACGACCTGGACATTAAAATTATCAATGTCCCTTGATATAACAATGCTCCATGCCCTTGTCATCACAGTGCTCCTTTACTTTGTCACAACAATCCTCCATGACACTTGGCATCACAATGCTCCATGATATTGTCATCAAACTGGAACATGACATATTTCATCACAATGCTCCCTGACAACTTTCTTCACAATAATCCATGACCTTGTTATCACAGTGCTCCATGCCCTTGTCATCACAATGTGCCATGCCCACTCTTATCACAATAATCCATGAAACTTGTCAGACTAATGCTCCATGCCACTTTTCATCTCAATGCTCCATGAATGCTGTCATCACAATGCACCATGCCCATCATCATAATGCTTCAGGCTATTGTCATCACAATGAAATCAAAATGCTCCATGACCTCTGTCATCACAATGCTCCAAACCCTTGTGACCACAATGTTCCATAACACTTGTCATCACAATGCCCCATGACGCTCTTCAGCACAATTATCCATGGTCTTCTCATGACAATGCAACATAACTTTTGTCATCACAATGCTCAATACACTTGTCATCATAATGCTCTCTGACTATTGCCGTCAGTATTCACATTGAACTCTTTCATGACAAGGCTCCATGCCATTTTCATCACAATGACCCATGCCCTTTTCATCACAATGCTCCAAGACCCCTGTGATCACAATGTTCCTTGCACTTGTCATCACAAATCTCCATGACGCATGTCATCAGAATGCTCCATGGCCTTCTCATCATAATGTGCCATGCCCTTATCATCACAATGCTCCAAGACCCCTGTAATGACAATGATCCCTGCACCTTTTCATCAGAATGCTCCATGAGACATGTCATAACAAGGTTCCATGGTCTTCACATCACAGTGCTCCAAAACCTTTTCATCACAGTGCTCCATTCCCTTGTCATCACAAAGCTACATGACCCCTGTCATCACAATACTCCATGAACATTTTCAGCCCAATGCTCCATGACACTTATCATCACAATGATTCATGCCCTTTTCATCCCAATGCTCCATGCCCCCTGTATTCCCAATGCTCTGTGACGCTTGACATCACAGTGCTCCATGACACATATCATAACAATGCTCCATGCCTTTTTCAGCAAAATGCACCATGACCTTGTCATTACGATGCTCTATGCGCTTGTCATCACAATACTCCATTACCAATGCCATCACAATCCTCCATGAACTTTGGGATCACATTGCTTCATGCCCTTGTCATCACAATGCTCCATGCTCCTTGATATCAAATGAGCCATGACCTCTGTCATCACAATGCTCCAATCCCTTGTGATCATAATGTTCCATAACACTTGTCATCACAACGCTCCATGATGCCTGTCATCACAATACTCCATGCCCTTTTCATCACAATGCTCCATGACATTGTGCTCAAAATACTCCACAAGCTTGTCATCAGAATGATCCATGACCCTTGTCATCACAATTCTCCTTGCGCTTGTCAGCACAATGCGCCTTGACCCTTGTCATCATAATGCTCCAAGCCATAGTCATCACAATGCTCCATTACATTTGTCATCAGAATCCTCCATGACACTTTGCATCACAATGCTCCATGCCGATGTCATCACAGTGGGCCATTATATATGTCATCACAATGCTCCCAGACACCTGTCTTCACAATACTGCATGACCTGGTCATCACCATGCTCCATGCCCTTGTCATCACAATGCGCCATTCCAACTGTCATCGCAATAATCCATGAAAATTATTAGACCAATGTTCCATGCCCTTGTCATCACAATGCTCCATGCCTTTGTCAGCAAAATGCTACATGACCTTGTCATTACAATGCTCTATGCACTTGTCATCACAGTACTCCATTACCATTTTCATCACAATCCTCCATGAACCTTGGGATCACATTTCTTCATGCCCTTGTCATCACAATGCTCCATGCTCCTTGAAATCAAAATGATCCATGACCTCTGTCATCACAATGCTCCAAACCCTTGTGATCACAATCTTCCATAACACTTTTCATCACAATGCTCCATGAGCCCTGTCATCACAATACCCCATGCCCTTTTCATCACAATGCTCCATGACCTTTGTGATCACAATTTTCAATACACTTGTCGTCACAATGCTCCCTGACACTTGTCGTAGAATGCTCCTTGATCCCTGTCACGAAAAGGTTCCAAGCCTTTTTCATCACAATGCCTGATGCCGTTTTCATCACAATGCTCCATGCCACTGTCATCACAATACTCCACAAGCTTGTCATCAGAATGCTCCATGACCCTTGTCATCGCAATGCTCCATGGCCACTGTCATCACAATGCTCCATACCCCTTGTCATTACAGTGCTCCATGACGCTCGTTATCACAATTATCCATGGCCTTCTCATCACAATGCTCCACCGACTTGCCATCACAATGCTCCATGCCCTGTTCATCACAATGGTCCATGTTCCCTGTCATCACAATTCTCCACATTCTTGGCATCACTATTTTCCATGACACTTATCATCACAGAGTTACATGCTTTGTCATCACAATACTCCACAAGTTTTCTTCAGAATGCTCCATGACCCTTGTCATCACAATGATCCATGATGCCTGTCATCACAATGCTCCATGACACGTGTCATCACACTGCTCCAAGCCCCTTGTCTTTACAGTGCTCCATGATGCTCGTCACCACAATTATCCATGGTCTTCTCATCACAGTGCTCCACGTTCTTGCCATCACAATGCTCCATGCCCTGGTTATCACAATGCTCCATGTCCCTTGGCCTCACCATTCTCCACGTCCTTGTCGTCACAATGCTGCATGACAGTTCTCACCACAATGTTACATGCTCTTGTCATCACAATTCTCCATGCACTTGTCATTGCAATGACCCATGACCCCTCTCATAGCAAGCTCCATGCCTTTTTCATCACAATGCTTCCCGAACTTTTCCTCAAAATTCTCAATGGCCGTTGTCACCACAATGTTCCATTCCCTTGTTATCACAATACTCCATGACCCTTGTCATCACAATGCTCCAAGCCTTTGTCATCACAATGCTCTATTACCTTTGTCATCACAATCCTCCATAAAACTTGGCATCACAATGCTCCAGAAGCTTTTCATCACAATGCTCCATAAACCTTGTCATCACAATGCTCCATGCACGTCTTATCAAAATGCTCTCTCACTACTGATATCAAAATGTTCCCTCACTAGTCATCACAATACACCCACTCCCCTGTAATCACAATGGTCCATAACCCCTGTCATGAAAATGTTCCATGACCACTGACAACACAATGTTCCATAACGCCTGTCATCAAAATGTTCCATGACAGTTTTCATCAAATTGCTCCATGACCCTGTCATCACAATGCTCCCTGCCCTTCACAACAGAATGCACCACACCCTTGTCATCAGAATTCTCCATGACCTTTGTCATCACAAAGCTCCATGACCCTTGGCATCACAATGCTGCATGCCATTGTCATCACAGTGCTCCATGAACCCTCTCATCACTTTGTTCCATGCCCTTGTCATCACAGGCTCCATGATGCTTTTCATCACAATGCTCGATGCCATTCTTCTCACAATGCCCCCAGGGCTTGTCATTACAATCCTCCATGACTCATGTATCACAGTGTACCGTGCCCTTGTCATCACAATGCTCCTTGCCTCCTCTCAACACAATAATCCATGAAACATTTCAGACCAATGCTCCATGCCCTTGTCATCACAATGCTCCATTACACCTGTCATAACAATGCTCCATGACCGCTGCCATCTGAATGTTCCACAGCCTTGTCATCACAAGGCTACATGACCCTTGTAATCACAATGCTCCAAGACCCCTGTAATCACAATGCTCCATGCCCTTGTCATCACAAAGTTCCAGGACGCATGTCATCAGAATGCTCCATGGCCTTCTAATTCACGATGCTCCATGCCCTTGTCATCCCAATGCGCCAAGACTCCTGTAATCACAATGCTCCATGCCCCTTTTCATCTCAATGATCCATGAACCCTGGCATCACAATGCACTGTGCCCATCATCATAATGCTTCATGCTATTATCATCACAATGAAATCAAAATGCTCCATGACCTCTGTCATCACAATGCTCCAAATCCTTGTGATCAATATTTTCCATAACACTTATCATCACAATGCCCCATGACGCTTGTCATCACAATTATCCATGGTCTTCTCATCACAATGCTCCATGACCTTTCTCATCACAATGCTCAATACCCTTGTCATCACAACGCTCCCTGACACTTGTCGTCAGTATGCTCCTTGAACCCTGTCATGACAAGGCTCCATGCATTTTTCATCACAATGTTCCATGCCTTTGTCATCACAAAGCTCCATGTTGCATTTCATCAGGACGCTCCATGGACTTCTCATCCCAATGCTCCATGCCCTTGTCCTCACAATGCTCCTCGACCCCGGTAATCACAATGCTCCATGCCCCTTTTCACCAGAATGTTCCATGAGGCTTGTCATCACAAGTCTCCATGGTCTTCTCATCACAATGCTCCAGTACCTTGTCATCACAATGCTCCATGATGCCTGTCATCACAATACTCCTTGAACATTTTCATCCCAATGCTCCATGACCTTCTCATCACAATGCTTCATGACCCCTGTCATCACTATGATCCATGTCACCTGTCATCACAACGCTCCTTGAACCCTGACAACACAATGATCCGGGACTCTTGTCATCACAATTCTCCATGTGCTTCTCATCACAATACTCTATGAACCTTGGGATCACATTGCTTCATGCCCTTCTCATCTCTCTCTTGCCTTTCTGGTTTTTACAGATTTTCGGATGTCCCTTTTGACCGGTGGGAAGTGACAATTCTTTGTAGTGTGGATTTGCATTGCACGCTTGCTTGATTCCCAAAAAGGGCTTATGCGTTTTCTCCTGAATATATTCAGGAGAAAAGGCATACGCCGTTTTTGGCCAAGTGCATCATTGTCGAAGTTGTGATTCTTTTCCTGTGCTTTAAAGGCGATTCCAATTTACCTCTTGAAATATGTTTTGTGCAATTCTGCCTCATTTTCAAGTCCGCTTTGTTGCCTTCCCTCAACAGATTTTTGGAAGAGAGTTATCCTTTATAACTCTGCAGGTTTGTGAATTGCTGTGCCCCTGAGCTCCAATTTTCAAATCCCATTTTTGGGAGCTGACCGCAAATCCACAATTTTGCTTCACGACCTATACTGGTTCCAGGCGTGGCTATACTGTTCCCTGTGGGTGGCTGAGGCTTTGGTTAATTCTTCTTCCTGACGTGAATTTATAGTGACAAGTGCCCGTCCAAATGCCTACATCTACTCTCTGATTGGTTCTCCCTCTTCCCTTTCATCCTCTGCACAATTAGCAAACTTTGCAAACCAGGAGGATATAGGGGCTGGCTCTTCTAAGTTGGGATTTTGATAGTAAAGCAGTTTGAATGTCAAACTGAGCACAAGGAGAGGAAAAATTAGGAGACATTTAAAAACATTTCACCATCACAGGGTGTCCATTCTCTACGTTTCCCATACATGTTATAACTGTAGTGATATTCCCTTCTACCTGGAGATTTGGGACCCATGGAATGGTGGCATGCATTGCTACGTTAAAGGGTCTGCATTTTCTCTCCCAATCTCACCAGTCCTCTCAGTCCCAAGTGTCCAGCCTTAAGTCTCATCCAGGTGTCTTTGCAGATAGGGTCATTCCAGGTTTCATCAGAACCCCTGAAGCAATTGTGTAAGAATTTCGCTGTTTTTTTGTTTTGTTTTTGAAATTGATTTTTTATAATGAGGTTGAACTGATTTTCACTGACGTGTTTATGCCGGTCAAGACACACTGGATTCCCTTACGGTGACATATCAATACATAGGTTTTAAGATTCTTACTAGTCAGATCTATTCCTCTGCGGGAAATAGGGGTTTTGAGTCCCGTTCACTGAGGAAGGTGTAGGTCTTTTCTATTCTGTATTTGGTTTATGGAATGGTACCTGTGCTAATATCAAACTCTGGTTTTATGCATCACCACACCTCTCCTTTCCCCTTAAGAAGGCATAAGAGTGTTTTCTAAATGTGAGTCTCTGTTCTCTTTCTTAATTCAGTTCATGTGTTGTGATATTGACATTCCCTCTGTAAGTGATATCTTATGATAAGGTTCTTTTTCTGTGTGACTAATTTCACTTAGAATCATCATACCTAAATCCACTCATTATGCTGCTACTGGCCTTATGACATTGATTTCACGTCTGAGTGATATTCCACTGTACAAATTTACCACAAGTTCTTTATGCATTTCTCTTTTTCCTGGGATATTTTAGGTGTACCGAAGTTGAGGTTCTTGTATGCAGAGCAGCCCTAATCTTTGGGGTGCATGTGTCTTGTCGATATTTAGTCTTCCCAAGTTATATGCCCATGAGTTGAAGTCCCCCTTGCTCTGGGGCTTTGTATTTTAGATGTTTTAGGAAACAGCATACACTTCTTCAGAGTGGCTCTTGGATATTTATACCCCACCCATCATCGTGACTAGGATCCCTGTTCTCCATGGCCTCTCCAGCATTTCTGGTTTGTACACATTTTTTGGATGGCCTTTCTGAGCAGTGGACATTGAGACTTCTTTGTTGTGCGGATTTGCATTTCCCGCTTGCTTGGTTGGCCAAAAACTCTGTATGTGTTTTTTTCCTGAAGATATTCACGAAAAAAACGCATACACTCTTTTGCCCAACTGCATCATTTTAGAAATTCTGCTGCTTTTCATATGCTTTAAATGTGAGTACAATCTACCTTTTGAAATCTGTTTCCTGCAATTCTGCCTCTCATTCAGATCCTCTTCGTTGCCTTACCTGAATATATTTTTGGACGTTGGTTATCATTTATATCTTTGCAGATCTTTGAATTGTCTGCTCCTGAGCTCCATTTTGCAACTGGCTTTTTTTGTGAGCTGGCCGCCAAAAATTTATTGCTTCTGGCCCTATTCTGGTTCTGAGGAGGCAGGCTGAGCCTTTGGTTAATTCTTCTTCCTAATGGGAAATTAGAGTGACATGTGCCTGTCAAAACTCCTACAGCTAATCTCTCATTGGTTCCCCCTCTTCCCATTTATCCTCTGCAGAATTTGCAAACTGTGTGAAACAGGAGGTTAAAGGTGCTGATTCTCCAAGTGGGGAGATTGTTAGTAATGTGGCTGGAATGGCAAACCCCAGCACCAGGAGATCAAAAATGAGGTGCATTTTAGACACCTTTCCTGAGCATACGGTGTACATTCATCTCGGTTTCCCAGGCATGTTTTTGCTGTCAGAAGATTCCCTTGAACCTGCAGATTTGGGACCCATGGAATGGGTACCAGGCAGTATTACTTTAAAAGGTCTGCATTTCCTCACCCAGCCTCTCTAACATCTCTTAGCCTGTATAGCTACCAGCCTTATATATCATCCTGCTGTGGGTCTACATTTGTTCAATCCATGTTACATCGTAGCCCTTCAACAAAAGTTGTAAGAATTTTTGTCTGTCTTACTGTTTTTATAAAATTTTTAAATTTATTTTTATATTGGTTACAGCTGATTTTCAAAGCTCTGTTTTTTGCTGCTGTACATCCACTTGATTCATGTACTGAGAGACAACAATAAATTATTTTTCAGATGCTTACGAGTCATATGTATTATTGTCCACTGACTTGAGTGGGCTGAGTGCAGTTCTTTGAGGTACCGTGTAGGCCTTGTCAGTTATTCAATTTGGTACTTGGAATGGTATCTTCGCTAATTTCAACCTCCTGGATAATACCTCACCATTCCCCACCTTTCCCATTTAGCAGCCTTATGTCTCTTTTCTACATATTTGACTATGTTTCTGTTTTGTAGTTTATTTCATGTGTAGCCATTTTTGATTCCACCTTTAAGTGACATCTTATGATATGTGTCTTTTTCTTTCTGACATATGTCACTTAGAATGATCGTATGTAACTCCTCCAGAGTTGTTACAACTGGCCTTATTTCATGGATTTCTGGATGAGTAATATTCCACTCTACATAAGTACCCCATCTCTTTTATCCATTTTATCCTTCCAGGGACATTTAGGTTATATCTAAGTGTAGGCCCTTTTTAACAGAGAGATGGTAAATGTTAACGTGCCTGTTTTCTGTCCATTTTTGTTTTTCCCAAAGTATACACCCATGAGTGCAAGTGCCCTATGCTCTGTAGCTCATCATTTAGATGTTTTAGCAAACACAATACACTTCTCCAGAGTGGCCGTTGGCAAATTACATTTCCACTATCAGCCTCACAGGGCTCCCTTTTCTCCTCACCCTGTCCTGCATTTCTGGTGTTTACACTTTATGTGGATGGCCCTTCTGACGGATGTGAAGTGATACATTTTGTAGTATTGATTTTCAGTGCCCACCTGTTTGGTTGGATAAAAAGTGTGTGTGGCCTTTACTTGAATATATTCAGAAAAAATGCATACGCCCTTTTGGGCCAACTGCATCCTTGGCGATGTTCAGCCCCTTTTCTTGTGCTTTAATGGGGAGTCCTTTCTACCTCTTCAAATCTGTTTCCTGCCACTCTCCCTTGCTTACAAGTCCTTTTCTGTGACTTACCTCAAGACATTTGTCGACGATAGATATTTTCAACTCTGCAGTTTCATGAATTTTAGTGCCCCTGAGTTCCATTTTTCAACTTGGGTTTTTGGAAACTGGACACAAAACAGCGGGATTTCCTCTAGCCCTATTCTGTTCCCGTGGGCAATTCTAGCCTTTGATGTATTTGTCTTCGGATTGGAAATTAGAGTGGCATGTGCCTGTCCGAACACCTAAGACTTGTCTCTAAATTTTTCTCATCCTTCCGCTTCATCCTCTGGACAAATTCCAAACTGTGTGCAACAGGATGTTGACGGTGCTGATATCCCCAAGTGAGGAGATTGTTAGGAAAGATGCTGGAGGGGTGAACCCGAGCACCAGGCAATGAGGAGATGAGGTGCCTTTTCCAAACTCTTTCCGATCAAACGGTGTACCATCCTCTAGGTGTGACAGGCATGTTTTAGCTGTAGGAAGGGTCCCGTGCATGTAAGGAGAACACCAGGGATTTTTCCAAATCAGTGTCTCCCCGTACCACAAACTGGGGAATTTTTAATCTACGGCTACACGTATGTCCATTAAGGGCCTTGGGAAATAGGCAGAGCCCAGACTTTAGAAGATTGAAATCTTCAGGGTCAGAAGCATTCACCATCGGCCTTGCTTAGGTTACATTTTATCTGTCATTGATAGATGATGTCAATAAAAATATCGATTCTTTTTCAGATTATTTCCCCTTATAGGTGATTGCAAAATATTCAGTGTAGTTCCCTGTGCTATACAGTAGTTCCTTGTTGATGATCTATTTTATACATAACAGTGTGTATGTGTTAATCCCAAACTGTTAATTTATCCCTTCTCCTACCTTTCCCCTTTGGTAATAATAAATTATAAGATTTTATACTTCTCAGAAATGGGGGAGCTGAAAGAGAGGTATCCTTTTCAATGGAAAAGCATTCAAAACAAGATTGAAGCTTCAGCCAAGAGTATTCGATGTACATCCATGGAAATCAATCACTTCATTTCTCTAATGTTGACCTGACAAATAAGACAGACGTCTTCACTGAACTTGCTTATAGTAAAGTGATGGAAATATCAAAGGTAAGTCTTAGAAACATCTTATTTTACCCGAGCATTATACACTGCTCTATGTTAACTACAGTTTGGCTCACACATCTGTTCTTTGAAGTTACAATGTTCTCAATTTCTGTTACTGATCCTCCAGAGTGGACCCCAACAGGAGTCCCCATGCCCAGTGTCATTGGAGCCAACAGATCAAGACTGAGTTTGGTTCAGAAGCAAAGGAAACATTATTTTGAAAACAGAATGGAGAGGTGAGAGCGTGCACTCCCCCACGGGCTGTGGGCTGGGATGCTGTGTAGGGATCCCGGCAGCGTCCGTGGGTGTGAGCGGATGGAGCTCTCGAGGGCTAGGTTGGCTGCAGCTCAGGCTCTCTGCCGTGGCGTCTGCATGGGACCCCGCTAGCTGAGGTGTTGACCCAGCCATTCTGCACTAAGAAATCGGGTCTGAAGTGCCGGGTGTGGGACCTCTGCATGCGGAACCCTAGGAGCACGTGAAATTAGACAAAGCACAAAGGAAAAACAGGTTAGACTTTATTTTATTGCCCAGATTCTCTTTTTATCCCCCACTAATTTTTAATGAAAGTTGTCGGAGACGAACACCTCCTCTGCTTTTTGTTCCGTTCCTCATTCTTGGGGTGTTGACTGTGCAGACCCCTCTTTTGTAACTGCTTCATGCTGTGGTGGGAGCCCTGATACCTGGAGGGAGGGGCAAAACGTCTCTCCAAAAGCCTCCAGGTGAGGTTGATTGTCCCAAGGCCTCCTGCCTCACTTCTCGTCTGCCTGAGCACCAGCATTGGAAGTGTTATAGATTCTAATGACCTTTAAGGGTCCAGGAAAGAGATGTGCAGAGATGCTGCAGTGGCAGGTTTCACCACACCCCACATTTGTTTGGCGACCTTAGGCTGACGGTTTTTGCCAGCCTAGATGCTCTGACCAGTAGTCTGTGCTTTCTTTAATTAGGTCCCTGAATTAATGTCCAAAAGCACCATGTGTCAGAATCCTGGCCGCGCAACTCCCAGAGAGTCCAGGGTCAGTGGTGATCCAGGACCATGACGTCCACTGACTCAACGGCCTTTAGAAGTAGCCAGCAGTCCAGCCGGTCATATTGGCCACCATCACCGCGGTGTCTGTAGGGTTTTCTATGGTGAAAGCATGATATACGTTTCCCCCGCCAAGCTTATTAGCTCCCCTCTGGGTGCAGTAAGTCTTGCAAGCAGTACTCTGCTCTTTCGGGGCACAGTCTTGTTGTTTTCTGAGAGAAACTCCAGGTCAAGTGATGGTCACACGAGTAATCTTGGGGGCCCGTTGACCCCGTTTGTCTCTCTAGGGGTTGGAGTTGGAGGGCCTCCTCACTCGAGGTCAGTGTGTGCACAGTGTGACCCCTGCAACTTCAGGGCATGATGGGTGGTTAGGATCACCACGTGGGGTCTTTTTCCCTTAGGAGGGAGCTGGCCTTGCGGGCTGCTGATTTCCAGCTTTTTAGATACCCCAGTATCCTGGCCTGATGAGTTGGTGGGCAAAGCCCTTGGTGACCATAGTTTATCATACCTGAAGGGCATTCTTGTGTTGCTCCATTTCAAGTGGTCCCAGTTTTTGCACTAAGGCTCCAAGGAGGATAAATCTTTGACCGGGTATGTAAAGGTCAAAGGGCTTAGCTAAATTAGGGAGTTCCTGGGCAAGGGTCTGAATTGACTGCTCTTTCCATTCTTGAAAGGCTGCTCCTGGATTCTATTCAAAAGGATCATCATCTTTTCGTGTCAGTGTTTCATGTAGAGGCCCAGCTATTAGACTGTAGTTAGGGATCCAGATGCAGAAAACCTTCGCCTCCCCAGGAACCCCTAAGCTGTCTTCTAGTTTTAGAAGAGGTAAGGCTGCAAATGGCTTCTTCCCTATCCTGGGATGCGTTTCTCCGAATATCTGTGAGAATGAAGCCCAGGCATGTCACCTGAGCCTGGGATATTTGAGCCTTTTTCTTGGACACCTTTTATCCTTTCTTGGCTACGTAGTTCAGAGGCGTCTTTAGTAGGCCTCGCGATCAGAATGTCATCTGCATATTGAAAGAGGGTTCCCTTTTACAGAGGTAGAACGTTTAGGTCTTTAGAGGACATTTCCCCAATGATGGTGTGGGGATTTTTGAACCATTGGGGCAGGACGGCCCAGAATTATTGCTTGTGTTGCATGTTGTTTCCTGCCACTCACAAGCCAAAAACTCTTGTGACTCTGAGATGAATGGAATACAGAAGAAGGCATCATTGAAGTCTAATACAGAATGCCATGGCCTGGTGGATGGTAGAATGAGCAGCACGGTGTAGGAAATAGGAGCTACTGGATGTATATCCTCGGTGGCTTCACTGACTGTCCTGATATCCTTTACCAGGTCTCCAGCAGCCCATGGGGCTCTCGTCGTCAGGCCAATCCCAAGATATGGAGCTCACCTGGGCTGCACCCCCCACCCCACAGCCCACGGGGCTCTCGTGGTCTAGTCCCTCCCAGGGTATGGAGCTCACCTGTGCAGCTACCCAGCAGCCCATGGGGCTCTCGTAGTCAGGCCCTTACCAGGATACAGAGCTCCACTGGGCAGGTACCCAAGCAGGGCTGGACACACCGGAACTGTGCACATAGCCCACCTTGCAGAGAACCCCCAGCTCACCTGTCACTCACAGCTGACACAGAACACCTCAGAGCAGGACTTGAACTAACAAACAGCAGCTCTGACAGGTCTGTGACCCTGGCTATCACTCTGTGCAGCCTCTCTCTGCCTGGTCTTCCAGACACTTCCACTGCAGCCAGGGCACCAGGCCTCTGTGTCCACCCACCATCACTCCTCTCCCTGACTCCTGGGTTCCTCTCATTAGGATTGGGTCTTCTTGAAGTTGTTTTCCACTCATGGACCAGATAAAATGATAAGAAAACAAGCCGCAGCTGCAGCCCCTTGTCTAGCCTGACTCTCAAGGGCCCACACCTGTTCCTTGGGCCTGGCCCGTTTAGCAAGGTTCATTTTCTGTAACTGTGAGGCCCTGAGGGGTGAGGATTGGCTGATTTGGGCAGCCTGACACTGCGTGCCAGCCCTCCCCAGGTGTGCCTGGGTTGAGGTCAATATAAACACCTCTCCAATCAGCAAGAGACCCTGTAGCTGTGCCTGACGCCATATTCTCTGCCCCGTCAGCAGTGTCGGGGCTGGGGTGGTGGGAGGGAGTGAGGGGCCGTGGCTTTGTGGGTGGCCCAGTGTGAGTGGGGCTCTGCTGGACTTTCTGAAGGAGTTGCCAGGCTGCCACCTGCTAAAGAAGAGGATGTGTCACCCATACCTGCCACTGGAATTTCTCCCCAGGCGGAGGTGAGGAAGTAAAAAAGCAGTGGGGGCCGTGGCAGGAGGGGTATCTCAGGCAGGGAAATGGAAAGCTTCCAGAAGAGCATCTAGGGCCAGTACCATCCTGACTGGCCTGCAGGCACCAAGTCGGCCTGCGTGCTGTCGCTGGTGTGGCTCCACAGCCCTTCCTCTAGGCTTGCAAGTGCTTGTACATATTCAGGTGTTTTACCTGGAAAGGGTGGGAAGGGTTCAGCTGCAGCAGGACTGGGGCTCAACTCACATTTACTCACAGACGCCTCGACACAGTCCCCCAGCTTTGCAATGAGGATGCTCCTTGTGTGGGGGAGCGCTGCTGACTGCATGGGGGACGACTTCCCACCTCTGACCAACTTAAGAATTTTTTACCACTGGAGCAAGTGCCCTGATACGATTTTCCTCTGTATAACTGGTTGGTTCTGTTTTTTTTTTTTTTTCTTTTTAGTTCAAGGTATATTTTATTTATTCCTCTTTTTTTAATTTGGAGATATAAACATGGAAATAATGCATTAATATAAAGACGTCTATGTGAAGGGAAAAACTTTTTTTCTGTTTTATTTTATTAAATGTTATTTATTTATTTTTATTTTGTTAAAATTTATTTATTTCTTTTATACAGCAGGTTCTTACTGGATATCTATTTTATACATATGTGTGCACATGTGAATCCCGTCTCCCAATTCATCCCACCACCACCCTCACATGGTGTTCCCCCCTTGGTGTCCATATGTTTGTTCTCTATATCTGTGTCTCTATCTCTGCCCTGCAAACCGCTTCATCTTGTGTCATTTTTCTAGGTTACACATATATGAATTAATATACAATATTTGTTTTTCTCTTTCTGACTTACTTCACTCCGTATGACAGTCTCTAGATCCATCAAGGTCCCTACAAATGACCCAATTTCATTCCTATGTATGGCTGACTAATATTCCATTGTATATATGTACCACATCTTTATCCATTCGTCTGTCTGTGGGCACTTAGGTTGCTTTCATTACCTGGCTATTGTAAATAGTGCTGCAATGAACATTGTGGTGGATGTGTCTTTTTGATTTATGGTTTTCTCTGGGTATATGCCCAGTAGTGGGATTGCTGGATTATATGGTAATTCTATTTTTAGTTTTTTAATGAACCTCCATACTGTTCTCCATAGAGACTGTATTGATTTACATTCCCAACAATAGTGGAAGAAGGTTCCTTTTCTCCACACCCTCTCCAGCATTTGTTGTTTGTAGATTTTCTGATGATGTGACGTGATACCTTATTGTAGTTTCGATTTCCATTTCTCTAATAATTAGTGATGTTGAGCAGATTTTCATGTGCGTACTGGCCATCTCTATGTCTTCTTGGAAGAAATATCTATTTAGATCTTCTTCCATTTTTGTATTGGGTTGTTTGTTTAATTAATATTGAGCTGCATGAGCTGTTTATATATATTGGAGATTAATCATTAGTCCATTGATTCGTTTGCAAATATTCTCTGCCATTCTGAGGGTTGTCTTTTCATCTTGTTTGTAGTTTCCTTTGCTTTGCAAAAGCTTTTAAGTTTCATTAGGTCCCATCTGTTTAGTTTTCTTTTTTATTTCATTACTATAGGAGGTGGATCAAAAAAGTTCTTGCTGTGATTTACGTCAGAGTATCCTTCGTAAGTTTTCCTCTTAGAGTTTTATACTGTCCGGTCTTACATTAAGGTCTCTAATCCATTTTGAATATATTTTTATGTATGGTGTTGGGGAGTGTTCTTATTTCATTCTTTTACATGTAGCTGTCCATATTTCCCAGCACCAATGATTGAAGAGACTGTCTTATCTCCATTGTATAGTCTTGCTTCCTTTGTCATAGATTAGTTGACCATAGGTGTGTATGTTTATCCCTGGGCTTTCTTTTTTTTTTTTCCTTTTACACGTTTATTGGAGTATAATTGATTAACAATGGAGTGTTCGTTTCTGCTGTATAACAAAGTGAATCAGCTATACATATACAAGTATCACCAGATCCCCTCCCTCTTGCATCTCCCTCCCACACTCCATATCCCACCCCTTTATGTGGTCACAAAGCACCGAGCTTATCTCCCTGTTCTATATGGCTGCTTCCCAGTAGCAATCGGTGTTACATTTGGTAATGTATTTATGTCCATGCCACTCTCTCACTTCGTCCCAGCTTACCCAACCCCCTTCCGGTGTCCTCAAGTCCTTTCTCTATGTCTGTGTTCTTAATCCTGTCCTGCTACTAGGTTCTTCAAAATCTTTTTTTTTTCTTCATTAGATTCCGTATATCTCTGTGAACATACAGTATTTGTTTTTCCCTTTCTGACTTACTTCACTTTGTAGGACAGATTCTAAGTCCATCCACCTCAGTACAAATAACTCAGTTTTGCTTCTTTTTATGGCTGAGTAATATTCCATTGTATATATGTGCCAGATCGTCTTTATCCATTCATCTGTCGATGGACACTTAGGTTGCTTCCATGTCCTGGCTATTGCAAATAGAGCTGCAATGAACATTTTTTTACATAACTCTTTCTGAATTATGGTTTTTGCAAGAAATGCCCAGTAGTTGGATTGTTGTGTCGTATGGTACTTCTATTGTTAGTTATTTAAAGGAACCTCCGTACTGTTCTCCCTAGTGCCCATATCAATTTACATTCCCACCCACAGTGCAAGTGTGTTCCCTTTCCTCCAATAAAGGTCTATCCAGCATTTATTGTTTTGTAGATATTTTTGATGACTGCCACTCTGACTGCTGTGAGGTGATACCTCATGGTAGTTTTGATTTGCATTTCTCTAATGATTAGTGATGTTCAGTATCCTTTCATGTGTTTCTTGGTAATCTGTATATCTTCTTTGGAGAAATGTCTATTTAGGTCTTCTGCACGTTTTTGGATTGGGTTGATTGTTTTTGTGATATTGAGCTACATGTGGTGTTTGCAAAGTTAGGAGAGTAATCCTTTGTCAATTGCTTCATTTGAAAATATTTTCTCCCATTCTAAGGGTTGTTTTTGCATCTTGTTTATGTTTTCCTGTACTGTGTAAAAGCTTTTAAGTTTCATTAGGTCCCATTTGTTGATTTCTGTTTTTATTTCCATTTCTCTAGGTGGTGGGTCAAAAAGGATCTTGCTGTGATTTATGTCATAGAGTGTTCTGCCTATGGTTTCCTCTAAGTGTTTTATAGTGTCTGGTCTTATATTTAGATCTCTAATCAATTTAGAGTTTATTTTTGTGTATGGTGTTATGGAGTGTTCTAATTTCATTCTTTTATGTGTAGGGGTCCAGTTTTCCCAGCACCAATTACTGAAGAGACTGTCTTTTCTCCACTGTATATCCTTAGCTCCTTTGTCATAGATGAGATAGCCATAGGTATGTAGGTTTATCTCTGGGCTTTCTGTCCTGTTCCATTGATCTGTTTTTATGCCAGTCTACATAAACTTGATTCCATTATGGAGACATATAAATACATAGGTTTCAAGGTTATTACCAGTCAGATATATTCCTCTTCAGTGAATAGGGTGTTTTGTGTCCAGTTCATTGAGAAAGGAGTAGGTCTTATCTATTACATATTTGGTACATGGAATGGGATCTGTGCTAATTTCAAACTCTGCTTTTACACATCACCCCACGTCACCTTTCCCCTTAAGGAGGCATAAGTGTGTTTTCTAAATGTGTAACTCTGTTCTCTTTTGAAATTCAGTTCATGTGTAGCCATGTTTACATTCCCTCTATAAGTGATATATAACAATAAGTGTCTTTTTCTTTGTGGCTCATTTCAATTAGCATCATCTTACCTAAAGCCACTCATTAAGCTGCTATTGTCCTTATGACATTGATTTTATGTCTGAGTGACATTCCATTGTATATAAGTACCACAACATCTGTATGCATTTTTTTTCCTTTCCTGGGATATTTAGTGTGTACCGAAGTCGAGGTTCTTGTAAACAGAGCAGCCCTAAACTTTGGGCTGGCTGTGTGTTGTGGATTTTTAGTTTTCCCAAAATACACGCCCATGAGTGGAAGTGTGCTATGCTCTGTAGCTCTGTTTTAGAAAACAACATACAGTTCTCCAGAGAGGCTTTGGCAATTTACATCCAGTCCTTCGGCGTAACCAGGCTCCCTTTTCTCCATGGCCTATCCTGCATTTGTGGTTTTTACACTATTTGCGGATGGCCCTTTTGAATGGAGGTAAGGAATACTTCTCTGTAGCGTGGAATTGCAATGCCTGATGGCCTGCTTAGCCAAAAAGGGCGTATGCATTTTTTCCCGAATATATTCAAGAAAATACACATACTCCCTTTTCAGCCAAGGGCAACATTGTCGAAGTTCTGTCGCTTTTCATGTGCTTTAAAGACGACTCCAATCTACCTCTAGAAATCTGTTTCCTTCATTTCTGCCTTGCATTCAAATCATCTTCACTGTCTTACCTCAATACATATCTGGATGATAGTTGTCCTTTATAACTCTGCAAGTTTGTGAATTGCTGTGCCCCTGATTTCCATTTTTCAACTCACCTATTTGTTAGATGGCTGCAATACCGCAGGATGGCTTTAGGCCCTAGTCTGGTTCTGGGGCTTCAGGCTGAGCCTTTGGTTAATTCTTCTTCCTGATGGGAAACTAGAGTGACATGTGCCCATCCAAACACCTACAGCTAATCTCTCATTTATTCCCCCTCTTCCTGTTCATCCTCTGCACAATTTGCAAACTGTGCATAACAGGAGGGTAAAGGCGCTGACACTCCAAGTGGGGATATTTTTAGTAATGCAGATGGAATGGCGAAGCCCAGCACGACAAAAGGAAAAATGAGGTACCTTTTAGAAAACTTTCCCAATTACACAGTGTACCATCCACTGGGTTTCCCATGCATGTTTTAACTGTAGGAAGATTCCCTTAAAACTGGAGAGTTGGGACCACTAGAATGGGTAGCACACAGTATTGCTCTAAGTGGTGTTCTTTTGCTCACACAACCTCAGCAATCTTGTCAGCCCCAAGTGTCCAGACTTATGTCTCATCCAGCTGTGGGTGTAAGGGTGGTCAATCCAGATTGCATCACAGGCACTGAAAGTAATTTTTAAGACTTTCTCACTGTTTCGCTGTTTTTGCATTTTGCTTTTGAAATTTATTTTTATAAGTGGGTTTAACTGAATTTCAGTGCTCTGTTCATGCCGTTATACACACACATGATTCCTTTATGGAGACATGAGAATACATATGTTTTAAAATACTTAGAGTCAGACATATTCCTCTGCAATGAATAAGGGGTGTTGAGTCCAGTTCATTGTGCTGGGAGTAGGTGTTGTGTATTACATACTTGGTTTATGTAACGGTATCTGTGCTAAATTAAAACTGTGGTTTTACGCATCACCCCACCTCGTCTTTCTCCTTAAGTAGGCAGAAGCTTGTTTTCTAAATGTGTGACTCCGTTGTGTTTGTAATTCAGTTCATGTGTAGCCATGTGTCCATTCCCGCTATGAGTGATATCTTATGATAAGATTCCTTACACTGTTATCTTTCCTAACTCAATTCATGTGTAGCCATGTTTACAGGACCTTCATAAGTGATATCTTATGATAAGTTTCTTTTTCTGTGTGACTTTTTCACTTAGAATCATCGTACCTGAATCCACTCATTTTGCTGCTACTGGCCTTATGAAATTGATTTCATGGCTGAGTGATATTCCATTGTACGTAAGTATCACAATTTCTTGAACCATTTTTGTCTTTCCTGGGATATTTAAGGTGTACCCAAGTTGAGGTTCTTGTAAGCAGTGCAGCCCTAAATTTGGAGGTGGCTCAGTCTTATTGATTTTCAGTTTTCCCAAGGTATATTCCCTAGACTGGAAGTGCCCTTGGCTCTGTAGCTCTGTTGTTTACTTGTTTTAGGGAACACAATGCACTCCTCCAGTAAGGCAGTTGGCAATTAAAATCCCGCCCATCAGCATAACAGTGTTCCCAGTTCTCCAGGGCCTGTCTTGTCTTTCTGCTTTTTACCCATTTTTTGGATGTTCCTTTGGACCGGTGGGAAGTGATACTTCTTTGTAGTGCAGATTTGTATTGCCCGCTTGCTTGCTTGGCCAAAAAGGGAGTATGTGTTTTCTCCTGAATATATTCACGAGAAAACGCATACGCCCTGTTTGGCCAAGTGCATCATTGTCGAAGTTGCGCCCCTCTTCCTGTGCTTTACAGGCGATTCCTATGTACCTCTTGAAATCTGTTTCCTGCTATTCTGCCTAGATTTCAAGTCGGCCTCGTTGCCTTCCCTCAAAAGATTTTTGAACGATCGTTGTCCTTTATTACTCTGCCAGTTTGTGTATTGCTGTGCCCCTGAGCTCCATTTTTCAACTCATTTTTTTGAGCTGAACGCAAGTCCAAAATTTTGGTTCAGTACATATACTGGTTCCCGGTGGGTGGCTGAGACTTTGGTTAATTCTTCTTCCTGCTGGGAAATTAGAGTGACATGTGCCCGTCCAAATGCCTAACAGCTACTCTAACATTGGTTCTCCCTCTTCCCTTCCATCCTCTGCCAAATTGGCAACATTTGCGAACCAGGAGGTTAAAGGGACTGTCTCTCCATGTTGGAAGATTGATAGTAAAGCAGTCGGAAAGTCAAACCGGAGCACCACGAGAGGGACTATTCTTTGAGTTTTAGAAACCTTTCGTATTCACAATGTGTCCATTCCCTAGGTTTCCTGTAAATGTTAAAGCTGTAGTAATATTCCCTTCAACCTGGAGAGTTGCAACCCATGGAATGTGGGCCACATATTATTGCTTTAAAGCGTCTGCATTTGCTCACACAATCTCACCAATCCGCTCAATTCCAAGTGTCCAGCCTTATGCCACATCCAGCTCTCATTGTAGATAGGGTCATTCCAGGTTTCATCAGAGACCCTGAAGGAATTGTAAAGAATTTCCCTGTTTTTTCGTTTTGTTTTTGAAATTCTTTTATAGAGTGGGTTTGAGCTGATTCTCCCTGCCATGTTTATGCCAGTCTAGACACACTTGATTCCCTTATGGAGACATATCAATACATAGGTTTTAAGATTCTTACTAGTCACATATATTCCTCTGCAGGAAATATGGTGTTTTGAGTCCCTTTCACTGAGGAAGGTGTAGGTCTTGTCTATTCCATAGTTGGTTTTTGGAACGGTACCTGTGCTTATGTCAAACTCTGGTTTTATGCATCACCCCACCTCTCCTTCCCCCTTAAGCAGGCATAAGAATGTTTTCTAAATGTGAGTCTCTGTTCTCTTTCCTAACTCAGTGCATGTGTAGCCATGTTTACAGGATCTTCATAAGTGATATCTTATGATAAGTTTCTTTTTCTGTGTGACTTATTTCACTTAGAATCATCGTACCTGAATCCACTCACTTTGCTACTACTAGTCTTATGACATTGATTTCATGGCTGAGTTATATTCCATCGTACGTAAGTACCACAATTTTTTGAACAATTTTTATATTTCCTGGGATATTTAAGGTGTACCCAAGTTGTGGTTCTTGTAAGCAGTGCAGCCCTAAATATGGGAGTAGCTCTGCCTTAATGATTTTCAGTTTTCCCAAGATATATTCCCTAGACTGGAAGTGCCCTTGGCTCTGTAGCTCTGTTGTTTACTTGTTTTAGGGAACTAATGCACTCCTCCAGTGAGGCACTTGGCAATTTACATCCCGTCCATCATCATAACAAGGCTACCTGTTCTCCAGGGCCTGTCTTGCCTTACTGGTTTTTACAGATTTTGAGGATGTCCCTTTGTACCTGTGGGAAGTGATACTTCTTTGTAGTGCAGATTTGCATTACCTGCTTGCTTGCTTGGCCAAAAAGGGCATATGCATTTTCACCTGAATATATTCACGAGAAAACGCATACGCTCTTTTTGCCCAAGTGCATCATTGTCGAAGTTGTGTCCCTCTTCCTGTGCTTTACAGGCGATTCCTACGTACCTCATGAAATCTGTTTCCTGCTATTCTGCCTAGCTTTCAAGTCGGCCTCGTTGACTTCAATCAACAGATTTTTGGACTATTGTTGTCCTTTATTACTCTGCCAGTTGGTGAATTGCTGTGCCCCTGAGTTCCAGTTTTCAACTCGTTTTTTGTGAGCTGAACGCAAGTTCAAAATTTTGGCTCAGGACCTATACAGGTTCCCAATGGGTGGCTGAGACTTTGGTTAATTCTTCTTCCTGCCGGGAAATTAGAGTGACATGTGCCCGCCTAAATGCCTAACAGCTACTCTCTCATTGGTTCTCCTATTCCCTTCCATCCTCTGCCAAATTGGCAACCTGTGTGAACCAGGAGGTTAAAGGGGCTGTCTCTCCAATTTGGGAGATTGATAGTAAAGCAGTTGGAAAGTCAAACCTGAGCACCAGGAGAGGGACTATTCGTTGAGTTTTAGAAACGTTTCGTATTCACAGTGTGTCCATTCTCTAGGTTTCCCGTACATGTTATAGCTGTAGTAATATTCTCTTCAACCTGGAGAGTTGGGACCCATGGAATGGGGGCCATGCATTATTGCTTTAAAGGGTCTGCATTTGCTCACCCAACCTGATCAATACTCTCAGTCACAAGTGTCTAAAATTACGCCACATCCAGCTGTCATTGTAGATAGGGTCATTCCAGGTTTCGTCAGAGACCCTGAAGGAATTGTAAAGGATTTCCCTGTTTTTTGTTTAGTTTTTGAAATTCTTTTTATAGTGGGTTTGAGCTAATTCTCGCTGCCATGTTTATGCCAGTCTAGACACACTTGATTCACTTACGGAGAGATATCAATACATAGGTTTTATGATTCTTACTAGTCAGATCTATTCCTCTGGGGGAAATATGGGGTTTTGAGTCCCTTTCACTGAGGAAGGTGTAGGTCTTGTCTATTCCATAGTTGTTTTTGGGAACGGTACCTGGGCTTATATCAAACTCTGGTTTTATGCATCACCCCACCTCTCCTTCCCCCTTAAGCAGGCATAAGAGTGTTTTCTAAATGTGAGACTCTGCTCTCTTTCCTAAATCAGTTCATATGTCGCCATGTTTACAGGATCTTCATAAGTGATATCTTACGATAAGTTTCTTTCTCTGTGTGACTTATTTCACTTAGAATCATTGTACCTGAATCCACTCACTTTGCTGCTACTGGTCGTATGACATTGATTTCATGGCTGGGGGATATTCCATCGTATGTAAGTACCACAGTTTCTTGAAACATTTTTATATTTCCTGTGTTATTTAAGGTGTAACCAAATTGAGGTTCTTGTAAGCAGTGCAGCCCTAAATTTATTGGTGGCTCTGTCTTATTGATTTTCAGTTTTCCCAAGGTATATTCCCTAGACTGGAAGTGCCCTTGGCTCTGTAGCTCCGTTGTTTACTTGTTTTAGGGAACACAATGCACTCCTCCAGTGAGGTAGTGGGCAATTTACATCCAACCCATCATCATAACAAGGCTACCTGTTCTCCAGTGTCTGTCTTGCCTTTCTGGTTTTTACCCATTTTGTGGATGTCCCTTTGGACCGGTGGGAAGTGGTACTTCTTTGTAGTGCAGATTTGCATTGCCTGCTTGCTTGCTTGGCCAAAAAGGGCGTATGCGTTTTCTCCTGAATATATTCACGAGAAAACGCATATGCCCTGTTTGGCCAAGTGCATCATTGTCGAAGTTGTGCCCCTCTTCCTGTGCTTTACAGGCGATTCCTACATACCTCTTGAAATCTGTTTCCTGCTATTCTGCCTCGCTTTCAAGTCAGCCTCGTTGTCTTCCATCAACAAATTTTTGGACGATAGTTGTCCTTTATTACTCTGCCAGTTTGTGAATTGCTGTGCCCCTGAGCTCCATTTTTCAACTCCTTTTTTGTGAGCTGAACGCAAGTCCCAAATTTTGGTTCAGGACCTATACTGGTTCCCGATGGGTGGCTGAGACTTTGGTTAATTCTTCTTCCTGCCGGGAAATTAGAGTGACATGTGCCCGTCCAAATGCCTAACAGCTACTCTCTCATTGGTTCTCCCTCTTCCCTTCCATTCTCTGCCAAATTTGCAAACTGTGCGAACCAGGAGGTTAAAGGGTTTGTCTCTCTAAGTTGGGAGATTGATAGTAAAGCAGGTGGAAAGTCAAACCGGAGCACCACGAGAGGGACTATTCGTTGAGTTTTAGAAACCTTTCGTATTCACACTGTGTCCATTCTCTAGGTTTCCCGTACATGATATAGCTGTAGTAATATTCCCTTCAACCTGGAGAGTTGGGACCCATGGAATGGGGGCCATGCATTATTGCTTTAAAGGGTCTGCATTTGCTCAACAAACATCATCAATCCTCTCAGTCCCAAGTGTCCAGCCTTATGCCACATCCAGCTGTCATTGTAGATAGGGTCATTCCAGGTTTCATCAGAGACCCTGAAGGAATTGAAAAGAATTTCCCTGTTTTTTTGTTTTATTTTTGAAATTCCTTTTTATAGTGGGTTTGAGCTGATTCTCACTGCCATGTTTATGCCAGTCTAGGCACACTTGATTCCCTTATGGAGACATATCAATACATAGGTTTTAAGATTCTTACTAATCAGATCTATTCCTAAGCGGCAAATATGGGGTTTTGAGTCCCTTTCACTGAGGAAGGTGTAGGTCTTCTCTATTCCATAGTTGGTTTTTGTAACGGTACCTGTGCTTATATCAAACTCTGGTTTTATGCATCACCCCACCTCTCCTTCACCCTGAATCATGCATAATAATGTTTTCTAAATGTGAGACTCTCTTCTCTTTCCTAACTCAGTTCATGTGTAGCCATGTTTACAGGATCTTCATAAGTGATATCTTATGATAAGTTTCTTTTTCTGTGTGACTTATTTCACTTAGAATCATCGTACCTGAATCCACTCACTTTATGCTACTGGTCTTATCACATTGATTTCATGGCTGAGGGATATTCCATCGTACATAAGGACCACAAATTTTTGTACCAGTTTTATATTTCCTGGGTTATTTAAGGTGTAACCAAGTTGAGGTTCTTGTAAGCAGTGCAGCCCTAAATTTGGGGTGGCACTGTCTTATTGATTTTCAGTTTTCCCAAGGTATATTCCCTAGACTGGAAGTGCCCTTGGCCCTGTAGCTCTGTTGTTTACTTGTTTTAGGGAACACAATGCACTCCTCCAGTGAGGCAGTGTGCAATTTACATCTCGCCCATCAGCATAACAAGGCTCCCTGTTCTCCAGGGCCTGTCTTGCCTTTCTGGTTTTTACACATTTTGTGGATGTCCCTTTGGACCGGTGGGAAGTGATACTTCTTTGTAGTGCAGATTTGCATTGCCCGTTTGTTTGCTTTGCCAAAAAGGTCGTATGCGTTTTCTCTTGAATATATTCACGAGAAAACGCATACGCCCTGTTTGGACAAGTGCATCATTATCGAAGTTGTGCCCCTCTTCCTGTGCTTTACAGGCGATTCCTACCTACCTCTTAAAATCTGTTTCCTGCTATTCTGCCTAGATTTCAAGTCGGCCTCGTTGCCTTCCATCAACAAATTTTTAGACGATAGTTGTCCTTTATTACTCTGCCAGTTTGTGAATTGCTGTGCCCCTGAGCTCCATTTTTCAACTCGTTTTTTGTGAGCTGAACGCAAGTCCAAAATTTTGGTTCAGGACCTATACTGGTCTCCGATGTGTGGCTGAGACTTTGGTTAATTCTTCTTCCTGCCTGGAAATTAGAGTGACATGTGCCCGTCCAAATGCCTAAGAGCTACTCTCTCATTGGTTCTCCCTCTTCCCTTCCATGTTCTCCAAAATTGGAAACCTGTGCGAAGCAGGAGGTTAAAGGGGTTGTCTCTCCAAGTTGGGAGATTGATAGTAAAGCAGTCGGAAAGTCAAACCGGAGCACCACGAGAGGGACTATTCGTTGAGTTTTAGAAACCTTTCGTATTCACAGTGTGTACATTCTCTAGGTTTCCCGTTCATGTTATAGCTGTAGTAATATGCCCTTCAACCTGGAGAGTAGGGTCCCATGGAATGGGGGCCATGCATTATTGCTTTAAAGGGTCTGCATTTGCTCACCCAACCTCATCAATCCTCTCAGTCCCAAGTGTCCAGCCTTATGCCACATCCAGCTGTCATTGTAGATACGGCCATTACAGGTTTCATCAGAGACCCTGAAGGAATTGTAAAGAATTTCCCTGTTTTTTTGTTTTGTGTTTGAAATTCCTTTTTATAGTGGGTTTGAGCTGATTCTCACTGCCATGTATAAGCCAGTCTAGACACACTTGATTCCCTTACGGAGACATATCAATACATAGGTTTTAAGATTCTTATTAGTCAGATCTATTCTTCTGCGGGAAATATGGGGTTTGAGTCCCTTTCACTGCGGAAGGTGTAGGTCTTGTCTCTTCCATAGTTGGTTTTTGGAACGGTACCTGTGCTTATATCAAACTTTGGTTTTATGCATCACCCCACCTCTCCTCCCCCCTTAAGCAGGCATAAGAGTGTTTTCTAAATGTGAGACACTGCTCTGTTTCCTAACTCAGTTCATGTGTAGCCATGTTTACAGGATCTTCATAAGTGATATCTCATGATAAGTTTCTTTTTCTGTGTGACTTATTTCACTTAGAATCATCGTACCTGAATCCACTCACTTTGCTGCTACTGGTCTTATGAAATTGATTTCATGGCTGAGGGATATTCCATCATACGTAAGTACCACAATTTTTTGAACCATTTTTACATTTCCTGGGATATTTAAGTTGTACCGAAGTTGAGGTTCTTGTAAGCAGTGCAGCCCTAAATTTGGTGGTGGCTCTGTCTTACTGATTTTCAGTTTTCCCAAGGTATATTCCCTAGACTGGAAGTGCCCTTGGATCTGTAGCTCTGTTGTTTACTTGTTTTAGGGAACACAATGCACTCCTCCAGTGAGGCAGTGGGCAATTTATATCCCGCCCATCATCATAACAAGGCTACCTGTTTTCCAGGGCCTGTCTTGCCTTTCTGGTTTTTACCCATTTTGTGGATGTCCCTTTGGACCTGTGGGAAGTGATACTTCTTTGTAGTGCAGATTTGCATTGCCCGCTTGCTTGCTTGGCCAAAAAGGGCGTATGCGTTTTCTCCTGAATATATTCACGAGAAAACACATATGCTCTTTTTGACCCAGTGCATCATTGTCGAAGTTGTGTCCCTTTTCCTATGCTTTACAGGCAATTCCTATGTACCTCTTGAAATCTGTTTCCTGCTATTCTGCCTAGCTTTCAAGTCGGCCTCGTTGCCTTCCCTGAACAGATTTTTGGACGATAGTTGTCCTTTATTTCTCTGCAATTTTGTGAATTGCGGTGCCCCTGAGCTCCATTTTTCAACTCATTTTTTGTGAGCTGAACGCAAGTCCAAAATTTTGGTTCAAGACGTATACTGGTTCCCCGTGGGTAGCTGAGACTTTGGTTAATTCTTTATTCTGCCGGGAAATTAGAGTGACATGTGCCCTTCCAAATGCCTAACAGCTACTCTCTCATTGGTTCTCCCTCTTCCCTTCCATCCTCTGCCAATTTGGCAACCTGTGCGAACAAGGAGGTTAAAGGGTCTGTCTCTCCAAGTTGGGAGATTGATAGTAAAGCAGTTGGAAAGTCAAACCGGAGCACCGCGAGAGGGACTATTCGTTGAGTTTTAGAAACCTTTCATATTCACAGTGTGTCCATTTTCTAGGTTTCCCGTACATGTTATAGCTGTAGTAATATTCCCTTCAACCTGGAGAGTTGGGACCCATGGAATGGGTGCCATGCATTATTGCTTTAAAGGGTCTGCATTTGCTCACCCAACCTCATCAATCCTCTCTGTCCCAAGTGTCCAGCCTTATGCCACATCCAGCTGTCATTGTAGATATGGTCATTCCAGGTTTCATCAGAGACCCTGAAGGAATTGTAAAGAATTTCCCTGTTTTTTTGTTTTGTTTTTGAAATTCCTTTTTATAGTGGGTTTGAGCTGATTCTCGCTGCCATGTTTATGCCAGTCTAGGCACACATGATTCCCTTACGGAGACATATCAATACATAGGTTTTAAGATTCTTACTAGTCAGATCTATTCCTCTGCGGGAAATATGAGGTTTTGAGTCCCTTTCACTGAGGAAGGTGTAGGTCTTGTCTATTCCATAGTTGGTTTTTGGAAGGGTACCTGAGCTTATATCAAACTCTGGTTTTATGCATCACCCCACCTCTCCTTCCCCCTTAAGCAGGCATAAGAGTGTTTTCTAAATGTGAGACTCTGTTCTCTTTCCTAACTCAGTTCATGTGTAGCCATGTTTACAGGAACTTCATAAGTGATATCTTATGATAAGTTTATTTTTCTGTGTGACTTATTTCACTTAGAATCATCGTACCTGAATCCACTCACTTTGCTGCTACTGGTCTTATGACATTGATTTCATGGCTGAGGGATATTCCATCCTACGTAAGTACCACAATTTTTGATCCATTTTTATATTTCCTGGGATATTTAAGGTGTACCCAAGTTGAGGTTCTTGTAAGCAGTGCAGCCCTAAATTTGGGTTTGCTCTGTCTTATTGATTTTCAGTTTTCCCAAGGTATATTCCCTAGACTGGAAGTGCCCTTGGCTCTGTAGCTCTGTTGTTTACTTGTTTTAGGTAACAAAATTCACTCCTCCATTGAGGCAGTGGGTAATTTACATCCCGCCCATCAGCATAACAAGGCTACCTGTTCTCCAGGGCCTGTCTTGCCTTTCTGGTTTTTACACATTTTGTGGATGTCCCTTTGAACCGTTGGGAAGTGATACATCTTTGTAGTGCAGATTTGCATTGCCCGCATGCTTGCTTGGCCAAACAGGGCATATGCGTTTTCTCCTGAATATATTCACGTGAAAATGCATACACCCTGTTTGGCCAAGTGCATCATTGTCAAAGTTGTGCCCCTCTTCCTGTCCATTACAGGCGATTCCTACGTACCTCTTGAAATCTGTTTCCTGCTATTCTGCCTAGCTTTCCAGTCGGCCTCGTTGCCTTCCCTGAACAGATTTTTGGACTATAGTTGTCCTTTATTACTCTGCAAGTTTGTGAATTGCTGTGCCCCTGAGCTCCAGTTTTCAACTCGTTTTTTGTGAGCTGAACGCAAGTCCAAAATTTTGGTTCAGGACCTATACTTTTTCCCGATGTGTGGCTGAGACTTTGGTTAATTCTTCTTCCTGCCGGGAAATTAGAGTGACATGTGCCCGTCCAAATGCCTAACAGCTACTCTCTCATTGGTTCTCCTTCTTGCCTTCCATCCTCTCCAAAATTGGCAACCTCTGTGAAACAGGAGTTTAAAGGGCTTGTCTCTCCAAGTTGGGAGATTGATAGTAAAGCAGTTGGAAAGTCAAACCGGAGCAACACGAGAGGGGGTATCCGTTGAGATTTAGAAACCTTTCGTATTCACAGTGTGTCCATTCTCTAGGTTTCCCATACATGATATAGCTGTAGTAATACTCCTTTCAACCTGGAGATTTGGGAGCCATGGAATGGGGGCCATGCATTATTGCTTTAAAGGGTCTGCATTTGCTCACCCAACCTCATCAATCCTCTCAGTCCCAAGTGTCCAGCCTTATGCCACATCCAGCTGTCATTGTAGATAGGGACATTCCACGTTTCATCAGAGACCCTGAAGGAATTGTAAAGATTTTCTTTTTTTTTTTGTTTTGCTTTTGAAATTCCTTTTTATAGTGGGTTTGAGCTGATTCTCACTGCCATGTTTATGCCAGTCTAGGCACACTTGATTCCCTTATGGAGACATATCAATACATAGGTTTTAAGATTATTACTAGTCAGATCTATTCCTCTGCGGGAAATATGGGGTTTTGAGTCCCTTTCACTGAGGAAGGTGTAGGTCTAGTCTATTCCATAGTTTGTTTTTGGAACGGTACCTGTGCTTATATCAAACTCTGGTTTTATGCATCACCCCACCTCTCCTTCCCCATTAAGCAGGCATAAGAGTGTTTTCTAAATGTGAGACTCTGTTCTCTTTGCTAACTCAGTTCATGTGTAGCCATGTTTACAGGATCTTCATAAGTGATATCTTATGATAAGTTTCTTTTTCTGTGTGACTTATTTCACTTAGAATCATCGTACATGAATCCACTCACTTTGTTGCTACTGGTCTTATGACATTGATTTCATGGCTGAGTTATAGTCCATCATAGGTAAGTACCACAATTCTTTGAACCATTTTTATATTTCTTGGGATGTTTAAGGTGTACCCAAGTTGAGGTTCTTGTCAGCAGTGCAACCCTAAATTTGGGCGTGGCTCTGTCTTATTGATTTTCAGTTTTCCCAAGGTATATTCCCTAGACTGGAAGTGCCCTTGGCTCTGTAGCTCAGTTGTTTACTTGTTTTAGGGAACACAATGCACTCCTCCAGTGAGGCAGTGGGCAATTTACATCCCGCTCATCAGCATAACAAGGCTCCCTGTTCTCCAGGGCCTGTCTTGCCCTTCTGCTTTTTACACATTTTGTGGATGTCCCTTTGGACCGGTTGAAGTGATACTACTTTGTAGTGCAGATTTGCATTGCCCTCTTGCTTGCTTGGCCAAAAAGGGCGTATGCGTTTTCTCCTAAATATATTCAGGAGAAAACACATACGCCCTTTTTGGCCAAGTGCATCATTGTCGATGTTGTGCCCAACTTCCTGTGTTTAAAGGCGATTCCTAAGTACCTCTTGAAATCTGTTTTCCTGCTCTTCTGCCTCGATTTCAAGTCAGCCTCGTTGCCTTCCCTCAACAGATTTTTGGATGACAGTTGTCCTTTATTACACTGCCAGTTTGTGAATTGCTGTGCCCCTGAGCTCCATTTTTCAACTCGTTTTTTGTGAGGTGAACACAAGTCCAAAATTTTGGTTCAGGACGTATACTGGTTCCCCGTGGGTGATGAGACTTTGGTTAATTCTTCTTCCTGCTGGGAAATTAGAGTGACATGTGCCCGTTCAAATGCCTTACAGCTACTCTCTCATTGGTGCTCCTCTTCCCTTCCATCCTCTGCCAAATGGGCAACCTGTGTGAACCAGGAGGTTAAAGGGGCTGTCTCTCCAAGTTGGGAGATTGATAGTAAAGCAGTCGGAAAGTCAAACCGGAGCACAACGAGAGGGACTCTTAGTGGAGTTTTAGACACATTTCGTATTAACAGTGTGTCCATTCTCTAGGTTTCCCGTACATGTTATAGCTCTGGTAATATTCCCTTCAACCTGGAGAGTTGGGACACATGGAATGGGGGCCATGCATTATTGCTATAAAGGGTCTGAATTTGCTCACCCAACCTCATCAATCCTCTCAGTCCCAAGTGTCCAGCCTTATGCCACATCCAGCTGTCATAGTAGATAGGGTCATTCCAGGTTTCATCAGAGACCCTGACGGAATTGTAAAGAATTTCCCTGTTTTTTTTTTTGTTTTGTTTTTGAAATTCCTTTTTATAGTGGGTTTGATCTGATTCTCGCTGCCATGTTTATGCCAGTCTAAGCACACTTGTTTCCCTTATGGAGACAAATCAATACATAGGTTTTAAGATTCTTACTAGTCAGATCTATTCCTCTGCGGGAAATATGGGGTTTTGAGTCCCTTTCACTGAGGAAGGCGTAGGTCTTGTCTATTCCATAGTTGGTTTTTGGAACGATACCTGTGCTTATATCCAACTCTGGTTTTATGCATCACCCCACCTCTCCTTCCCCCTTAAGCAGGCATAAGAGTGTTTTCTAAATGTGAGACTCTGTTCTCTTTCCTAACTCAGTTTATGTGTAGCCATGTTTACAGGAACTTCATAAGTGATATCTTATGATAAGTTTATTTTTCTGTGTGACTTATTTCACTTAGAATCATCGTACCTGAATCCACTCACTTTGCTGCTACTGGTCTTATGACATTGATTTCATGGCTGAGGGATATTCCATCGTACGTAAGTACCACAATTTTTCAACCATTTTTATATTTCCTGGGATATTTAAGGTGTACCCAAGTTGAGGTTCTTCTAAGCAGCACAGCCCTAAATTTGGGGGTGTCTCTGTCTTATTGATTTTCAGTTTTCCCAAGGTATATTCCCTAGACTGAAGTGCCCTTGGCTCTGTAGCTCTGTTGTTTACTTGTTTTAGGGAACACAATGCACTCTTCCAGTGAGGCAGTGGGTAATTTACATCCCGCCCATCATCATAACAAGGCTACCTGTTTTCCAGGGCCTGTCTTGCCTTTCTGGTTTTTACCCATTTTATGGATGTCCCTTTGGACCGGTGGGAAGTGATACTTCTTTGTAGTGCAGATTTGCATTGCCCGCTTGCTTGCTTGGCCAAAAAGGGCCTATGCGTTTTCTCCTGAATATATTCACGAGAAAACGCATACGCCCTGTTTGGCCAAGTGAATCATTTTCAAAGTTTTGCCCCTCTTCCTGTGCTTTACAGGCGATTCCTACGTAACTCTTGAAATCTGTTTCCTGCTATTCTGCCTAGCTTTCAACTCGGCCACGTTGCCATCCCTTAACAGATTTTTGGACGATAGTTGTCCTTTATTACTCTGCCAGTTTGTGAATTGCTGTGCCCCTGAGCTCCATTTTTCATCTCGTTTTTTGTGAGCTGAACGCAAGTCCAAAATTTTGGTCCAGGACGTATACAGGTTCCCCGTGGGTGGCTGAGACTTTGGTTAATTCTTCTTCCTGCCGGGAAATTAGAGTGATATGTGCCCGTCCAAATGCCTAACAGCTACTCTCTCATTGGTTCTCCCTCTTCCCTTCCATCCTCTGCCAAATTAGCAACCTATGCGAACCAGGAGGTTAAAGCGGCTGTCTCTCCAAGTTGGGAGATTGATAGTAAAGCAGTTGGAAAGTCAAACCGCAGCACCACGAGAGGGACTATTCGTTGAGTTTTAGAAACCTTCCGTATTCACAGTGTATCCATTCTCTAGTTTTCCCGTACATGTTATAGCTGTAGTAATATTCCCTTCAACGTGGAGAGTTGGAACCCATGGAATGGGGGCCATGCATTATTGCTTTAAAGGGTCTGCGTTTGCTCACCCAACCTCATCAATCCTCTCAGTCCCAAGTGTTCAGCCTTATGCCACATCCAGCTTTCATTGTAGATAGGGTCATTCCAGGTTTCATCAGAGACCCTGAAGGAATTGTAAAGAATTTCCCTGTTTTTTTGTTTTGTTTTTGAAATTCCTTTTTATATTGGGTTTGAGCTGATTCTCACTGCCATGTTTATGCCAGTCTAGGCACACTTGATTCCCTTATGGAGACATATCAATACATAGATTTTAAGATTCTTACTACTCAGATCTATTCCTCTGTGGGAAATATGGGGTTTTGAGTCCCTATCACTGAGGAAGGTGTAGGTCTTGTCTATTCCATAGTTGGTTTTTGGAACGGTACCTTTGCTTATATCAAACTCTGGTTTTATGCATCACCCCACCTCTCCTTCCCCCTTAAGCAGGAATAAGAATGTTTTCTAAATGTGAGACTCTGTTCTCTTTCCTATCTCAGTTCATGTGTAGCCATGTTTACAGGATCTTCATAAGTGATATCTTATGATAAGTTTCTTTTTCTGTGTGACATATTTCACTTAGAATCATCGTACCTGAATCCACTCACTTTGCTGCTACTGCTCTTATGACATTGATTTCATGGCTGAGCGATATTCCATCGTATGTAAGTACCACAATTTTTTGAACCATTTTTATATTTCCTGGGATATTTAAGGTGTACCCAAGTTGAGGTTCTTCTAAGCAGCACAGCCCTAAATTTGGGGGTGGCTCTGTCTTATTGATTTTCAGGTTTCCCAAGGTATATTCCCTAGACTGGAAGTGCCCTTGGCTCTGTAGCTCTGTTGTTTACTTGTTTTAGGGAACACAATGCACTCTTCCAGTGAGGCAGTGGGTAATTTTCATCCCGCACATCAGCATAACAAGGCTACCTGTTCTGCAGGGCCTGTCTTGCCTTTCTGGTTTTTACACATTTTGTGGATGTCCCTTTGGACCAGTGGGAAGTGATACTTCTTTGTAGTGCAGATTTGCATTGCCCGCATGCTTGCTTGGCCAAACAGGGCATATGCGTTTTCTCCTCAATATATTCACGAGAGAACACATTCACCCTGTTTGGCCAAGTGCATCATTGTCGAAGTTGTGCCCCTCTTCCTGTGCTTTACAGGCGATTCCTACGTACCTCATGAAATCTCTTTCCTGTTATTCTGCCTAGCTTTCAAGTCGGCCTCGTTGCCTTCCATCAACAAATTTTTGGAAGAGAGTTTTCCTTTATTACTCTGCCAGTTTGTGAATTGCTGTGCCCCTGAGCTCCATTATTCAACTCGTTTTTTGTGAGCTGAACGCAAGTCCAAAAGTTTGGCTCAGGACCTATACTGCATCCCGATGGGTGGCTGAGACTTTGGTTAATTCTTCTTCCTGCAGGGAATTTAGAGTGACATGTGCCCGTCCAAATGTCTAACAGCTACTGTCTCATTGGTTCTCCATCTTCCCTTCCATTCTCTGCCAAATTGGCAACCTGTGCGAACCAGGAGTTTAAAGTGACTGTCTCTCCAAATTGGGAGATTGATAGTAAAGCAGTCGGAAAGTCAAACCGGAGCACCACGAGTGGGACTATTCGTTGAGTTTTAGAAACCTTTCGTATTCACAGTGTGTTCATTCTCTAGGTGTCCAGTACATGTTATATCTGTAGTAATATTCCCTTCAACGTGGAGAGTTGGGAGCAATGGAATGGGGGCCATGCATTATTGCTTTAAAGGGTCTGCATTTGCTCACCCAACCTCATCAATCCTCTCAGTCCCAAGTGTCCAGCCTTATGCCACATCCAGCTGTCATTGTAGATAGGGTCATTCCAGGTTTCATCAGAGATCCTGAAGGAATTGTAAAGAATTTCCCTATTTTTATGTTTTGTTTTTGGAATTCCTTTTTATAGTGGGTTGGAGCTGATTCTCACTGCCATTTTTATGCCAGACTAGACACACTTGATTCCCTTATGGAGACATATCAATACATAGGTTTTAAGATTCTTACTAGTCAGATCTATTCCTCTGTGGGAAATATGGGGTTTTGAGTCGCTTTCACTGAGGAAGGTGTAGGTCTTGTCTATTCCATTGTTGATTTTTGGAACGGTACCTGTGCTTATATCAAACTCTGCTTTTTTGCATCACCCCACCTCTCCTTCACCGTTAAGAAGGAATAAGAGTGTTTTGTAAATGTGAGACTCTGTTCTCTTTCCTAACTCAGTTCATGTGTAGCCATGTTTACAGGATCTTCATAACTGATATCTTATGATAAGTTTCTTTTTCTGTGTGACTTATTTCACTTAGAATCATTGTACCTGAATCCACTCACTTTGCTGCTACTGGTCTTATGACACTGATTTCTTGGCTGAGGGATATTCCATCGTATGTAAGTACCACAATTTTTTGAACCATTTTTATATTTCCTGGGATATTTAAGGTGTACCCAAGTTGAGGTTCTTGTAAACAGTGCAGCCCTAAATTTGGGGGTGGCTCTGTCTTATTGATTTTCAGTTTTCCCAAGGTATATTCCCTAGACTGGATGTGGCCTTGGCTCTGTAGCTCTGTTGTTTTCTTGTTTTAGGGAACACAATGCACTCTTCCAGTGAGGCAGTGGGCAATTTACATCCCGCCCATCAGCATAACAAGGCTACCTTTTCTCCAGGGCCTGTCTTGCCTTTCTGATTTTTACACATTTTGTGGATGTCGCTTTGGACCGGTGGGAAGTGATACTTCTTTGTAGTGCAGATTTGCATTGCCCGCTTGCTTGCTTGGCCAAAACGGGCGTATGCGTTTTCTCCTGTATATATTCACGAGAAAACGCATACGCCCTGTTTGGCCAAGTGAATCATTTTCAAAGTTGTGCCCCTCTTCCTGTGCTTTACAGGTGATTCCTACGTAACTCTTGAAATCTGTTTCCTGCTATTCTGCCTAGCTTTCAAGTCGGCCACGTTGCCATCCCTTAACAGATTTTTGGACGATAGTTGTCCTTTATTACTCTGCCAGTTTGTGAATTGCTGTGCCCCTGAGCTCCATTTCTCAACTCGTTTTTTGTGAGCTGAACGCAAGTCCAAAATTTTGGTCCGGGACGTATACAGGTTCGCCGTGGGTGGCTGAGACTTTGGTTAATTCTTCTTCCTGCCGGGAAATTAGAGTGATATGTGCCCGTCCAAATGCCTAACAGCTACTCTCTCATTGGTTCTCCCTCTTCCCTTCATTCCTCTGCCAAATTAGCAACCTATGCGAACCAGGAGGTTAAAGGGGCTGTCTCTCCAAGTTGGGAGATTGATAGTAAAGCAGTTGGAAAGTCAAACCGCAGCACCACAAGAGTGACTACACTTTGAGTTTTAGAAACCATTCGTATTCACAGTGTGTCCATTCTCTAGGTTGCCCGTACATGTTATAGCTGTAGTAATATTCCCTTCAACCTGGAGAGATGGGACCCATGGAATGGAGGCCATGCATTATTGCTTTAAATGGTCTGCATTTGCTCACCCAATCTCACCAATCCTCTCAGTCACAAGTGTCCAGCCTTATGCCACATCCAGCTCTCATTGTAGGTAGGGTCATTCCAGGTTTCATCAGAGACCCTGAAGGAATTGTAAAGAATTTCCCTGTTTTTTTTGTTTTGTTTTGTTTTTGAAATTCCTTTTTATAGTGGGTTTGATCTGATTCTCGCTGCCATGTTTATGCCAGTCTAAGCACACTTGATTCCCTTATGGTGCCAAATCAATACATAGGTTTTAAGATTCTTACGAGTCAGATCTATTCCTCTGCGGGAAATATGTGGTTTTGAGTCCCTTTCACGGAGGAAGGTGTAGGTCTTGTCTATTCCATAGTTGGTTTTTGGAACGGTACCTGTGCTTATATCCAACTCTGGTTTTATGCATCACCCGACCTCTCCTTCCCCCTTAAGCAGGCATAAGAGTGTTTTCTAAATGTGAGACTCTGTTCTCTTTCCTAACTCAGTTCATGTGTAGCCATGTTTACAGTAACTTCATAAGTGATATCTTATGATAAGTTTCTTTTTCTGTGTGACTTATTTCACTTAGAATCATCGTACCTGAATCCACTCACTTTGCTGCTACTGGTCTTATGACATTGATTTCATGGCTGACGGATATTCCATCGTACGTAAGTACCACAATTTTTCAACCATTTTTATATTTCCTGGGATACTTAAGCTGTACCCAAGTTGAGGTTCTTGTAAAAAAAAAGCAGTGCAGCCCTGAATTTTGGGGTGGCTCTGTCTTATTGATTTTCAGTTTTCCCAAGATATATTCCCGAGACTGGAAGTGCCCTTGGATCTGTAGCTCTGTTGTTTACTTGTTTTAGGGAACACAATGCACTCCTCCAGTGAAGCAGTGGGCAATTTACATCCCGCCCATCATCATAACAAGGCTACCTCTTCTCCAGGGCCTGTCTTGCCTTTCTGGTTTTTACCCATTTTGTGGATGTCCCTTTGGACCGGTGGGAAGTGATACATCTTTGTATTGCAGATTTGCATTGCCCGCTTGCTTGCTTGGCCAAAAAGGGCGTATGCGTTTTCTCTTGAATATATTCAGGAAAAAACGCATACGCCCTTTTTGGCCAAGTGCATCATTGTCGAAGTTGTGCCCGTCTTCCTGTGCTTTACAGGCGATTCCTACGTACCTCTTGAAATCTGTTTCCTGCTATTCGGCCTAGCTTTCAAGTCGGCCTCGTTGCCTTCCATCAACAAATTTTTGGACGATAGTTGTCCTTTATTACTCTGCCAGTTTGTGAATTGCTGTGCCCCTGAGCTCCATTTTTCAACTCGTTTTTGGTGAGCTGAGCACAAGTCCAAAATTTTGGTTCAGGACGTATACTGGTTACCGATGGGTGGCTGAGACTTTGTTTAATTCTTCTTCCTGCCGGAAAATTAGAGTGGCATGTGCCCGTCCAAATGCCTAACAGCCACTCTCTCATTGGTTCTCCCTCTTCCCTTCCATCCTCTGCAAAATTGCCAACCTGGGAGGAACCAGGAGGTTAAAGGGGTTGTCTCTCCAAGTTAGGAGATTGATAGTAAAGCAGTTGGAAAATCAAACCGGAGCACCACGAGAGGGACTATTCGTTGAGTTTTAGAAACCTTTCGTATTCACAGTGTGTCCATTTTCTAGGTTTCCCGTACATGTTATAGCTGTAGTAATATTCCCTTCAACGTGGAGAGTTGGAACCCATGGAATGGGGGCCATGCATTATTGCTTTAAAGGGTCTGCGTTTGCTCACCCAACCTCATCAATCCTCTCAGTCCCAAGTGTTCAGCCTTATGCCACATCCAGCTTTCATTGTAGATAGTGTCATTCCACGTTTCATCAGAGACCCTGAAGGAATTGTAAAGAATTTCCCTGTTTTTTTGTTTTGTTTTAGAAATTCCTTTTTATATTGGGTTTGAGCTGATTCTCACTGCCAAGTTTATGCCAGTCTAGGCACACTTGATTCCCTTATGGAGACATATCAATACATAGATTTTAAGATTCTTACTAGTCAGATCTATTCCTCTGTGGGAAATATGGGGTTTTGAGTCCCTTTCACTGAGGAAGGTGTAGGTCTTGTCTATTCCATAGTTGGTTTTTGGAACGGTTCCTGTGCTTATATCAAACTCTGGTTTTATGCATCACCCCACCTCTCCTTCACCCTTAAGCAGGAATAAGAATGTTTTCTAAATGTGAGACTCTGTTCTCTTTCCTAACTCAGTTCATGTGTAGCCATGTTTACAGGATCTTCATAAGTGATATCTTATGATAAGTTTCTTTTTCTGTGTGACTTATTTCACTTAGAATCATCGTACCTGATTCCACTCACTTTGCTGCTACTGGTCTTATGACATTGATTTCATGGCTGAGGGATATTCCATCGTATGTATGTACCACAATTTTTTGAACCATTTTTTATTTCCTGGGATATTTAAGGTGTACCCAAGTTGAGGTTCTTCTAAGCAGCACAACCCTAAATTTGGGGGTGGCTCTGTCTTATTGATTTTCAGTTTTCCCAAGGTATATTCCCTAGACTGAAGTGCCCTTGACTCTGTAGCTCTGTTGTTTACTTGTTTTAGGGAACACAATGCACTCTTCCAGTGAGGCAGTGGGTAATTTACATCCCGCCCATCAGCATAACAAGGCTACCTGTTCTCCAGGGCCTGTCTTGCCTTTCTGGTTTTTACAAATTTTGTGGATGTCCCTTTGGACCGGTGGGAAGTGATACTTCTTTGTAGTGCAGATTTGCATTGCCCGCTTGCTTGCTTGGCCAAAAAGGGCGTATGCGTTTTCTCCTGAATATATTCACGAGAAAACGCATACGCCCTGTTTGGCCAAGTGAATCATTTTCAAAGTTGTGCCCCTCTTCCTGTGCTTTACAGGCGATTCCTACGTAACTCTTGAAATCTGTTTCCTGCTATTCTGCCTAGCTTTCAACTCGGCCACGTTGCCATCCCTTAACAGATTTTTGGACGATAGTTGTCCTTTATTACTCTGCCAGTTTGTGAATTGCTGTGCCCCTGAGCTCCATTTTTCATCTCGTTTTTTGTGAGCTGAACGCAAGTCCAAAATTTTGGTCCAGGACGTATACAGGTTCCCCGTGGGTGGCTGAGACTTTGGTTAATTCTTCTTCCTGCCGGGAAATTAGAGTGATATGTGCCCGTCCAAATGCCTAACAGCTACTTTCTCATTGGTTCTCCCTCTTCCCTTCCATCCTCTGCCAAATTAGCAACCTATGCGAACCAGGAGGTTAAAGCGGCTGTCTCTCCAAGTTGGGAGATTGATAGTAAAGCAGTTGGAAAGTCAAACCGCAGCACCACGAGAGGGACTATTCGTTGAGTTTTAGAAACCTTCCGTATTCACTGTGTGTCCATTCTCTGGTTTTCCCGTACATGTTATAGCTGTAGTAATATTCCCTTCAACGTGGAGAGTTGGAACCCATGGAATGGGGTCCATGCATTATTGCTTTAAAGGGTCTGCGTTTGCTCACCCAACCTCATCAATCCTCTCAGTCCCAAGTGTTCAGCCTTATGCCACATCCAGCTTTCATTGTAGATAGGGTCATTCCACGTTTCATCAGAGACCCTGAAGGAATTGTAAAGAATTTCCCTGTTTTTTTGTTTTGTTTTTGAAATTCCTTTTTATATTGGGTTTGAGCTGATTCTCACTGCCATGTTTATGCCAGTCTAGGCACACTTGATTCCCTTATGGAGACATATCAATACATAGATTTTAAGATTCTTACTAGTCAGATCTATTCCTCTGTGGGAAATATGGGGTTTTGAGTCCCTATCACTGAGGAAGGTGTAGGTCTTGTCTATTCCATAGTTGGTTTTTGGAACGGTACCTTTGCTTATATCAAACTCTGGTTTTATGCATCACCCCACCTCTCCTTCCCCCTTAAGCAGGAATAAGAATGTTTTCTAAATGTGAGACTCTGTTCTCTTTCCTATCTCAGTTCATGTGTAGCCATGTTTACAGGATCTTCATAAGTGATATCTTATGATAAGTTTCTTTTTCTGTGTGACATATTTCACTTAGAATCATCGTACCTGAATCCACTCACTTGGCTGCTACTGGTCTTATGACATTGATTTCATGGCTGAGCGATATTCCATCGTATGTAAGTACCACAATTTTTTGAACCATTTTTATATTTCCTGGGATATTTAAGGTGTACCCAAGTTGAGGTTCTTCTAAGCAGCACAGCCCTAAATTTGGGGGTGGCTCTGTCTTATTGATTTTCAGTTTTCCCAAGGTATATTCCCTAGACTGGAAGTGCCCTTGGCTCTGTAGCTCTGTTGTTTACTTGTTTTTGGGAACACAATGCACTCTTCCAGTGAGGCAGTGGGTAATTTTCATCCCGCACATCAGCATAAAAAGGCTACCTGTTCTCCAGGGCCTGTCTTGCCTTTCTGGTTTTTACACATTTTGTGGATGTCCCTTTGGACCAGTGGGAAGTGATACTTCTTTGTAGTGCAGATTTGCATTGCCCGCATGCTTGCTTGGCCAAACAGGGCATATGCGTTTTCTCCTCAATATATTCACGAGAGAACACATACACCCTGTTTGGCCAAGTGCATCATTGTCGATGTTGTGCCCCTCTTCCTGTGCTTTACAGGCGATTCCTACGTACCTCATGAAATCTCTTTCCTGTTATTCTGCCTAGCTTTCAAGTCGGCCTCGTTGCCTTCCATCAACAAATTTTTGGACGAGAGTTTTCCTTTATTACTCTGCCAGTTTGTGAATTGCTGTGCCCCGGAGCTCCATTATTCAACTCGTTTTTTGTGAGCTGAACTCAAGTCCAAAATTTTGGCTCAGGACCTATACTGCATCCCGATGGGTGGCTGAGACTTTGGTTAATTCTTCTTCCTGCAGGGAATTTAGAGTGACATGTGCCCGTCCAAATGTCTAACAGCTACTGTCTCATTGGTTCTCCATCTTCCCTTCCATTCTCTGCCAAATTGGCAACCTGTGCGAACCAGGAGTTTAAAGTGACTGTCTCTCCAAATTGGGAGATTGATAGTAAAGCAGTCGGAAAGTCAAACCGGAGCACCACGAGTGGGACTATTCGTTGAGTTTTAGAAACCTTTCGTATTCACAGTGTGTTCATTCTCTAGGTGTCCCGTACATGTTATATCTGTAGTAATATTCCCTTCAACGTGGAGAGTTGGGAGCAATGGAATGGGGGCCATGCATTATTGCTTTAAAGGGTCTGCATTTGCTCACCCAACCTCATCAATCCTCTCAGTCCCAAGTGTCCAGCCTTATGCCACATCCAGCTGTCATTGTAGATAGGGTCATTCCAGGTTTCATCAGAGACCCTGAAGGAATTGTAAAGAATTTCCCTATTTTTATGTTTTGTTTTTGGAATTCTTTTTATAGTGGTTTGGAGCTGATTCTCACTGCCATTTTTATGCCAGACTAGACACACTTGATTCCCTTATGGAGACATATCAATACATAGGTTTTAAGATTCTTACTAGTCAGATCTATTCCTCTGTGGGAAATATGGGGTTTTGAGTCGCTTTCACTGAGGAAGGTGTAGGTCTTGTCTATTCCATTGTTGATTTTTGGAACGGTACCTGTGCTTATATCAAACTCTGCTTTTTTGCATCACCCCACCTCTCCTTCACCGTTAAGAAGGAATAAGAGTGTTTTGTAAATGTGAGACTCTGTTCTCTTTCCTAACTCAGTTCATGTGTAGCCATGTTTACAGGATCTTCATAACTGATATCTTATGATAAGTTTCTTTTTCTGTGTGACTTATTTCACTTAGAATCATTGTACCTGAATCCACTCACTTTGCTGCTACTGGTCTTATGACACTGATTTCTTGGCTGAGGGATATTCCATCGTATGTAAGTACCACAATTTTTTGAACCATTTTTATATTTCCTGGGATATTTAAGGTGTACCCAAGTTGAGGTTCTTGTAAACAGTGCAGCCCTAAATTTGGGGGTGGCTCTGTCTTATTGATTTTCAGTTTTCCCAAGGTATATTCCCTAGACTGGATGTGGCCTTGGCTCTGTAGCTCTGTTGTTTTCTTGTTTTAGGGAACACAATGCACTCTTCCAGTGAGGCAGTGGGCAATTTACATCCCGCCCATCAGCATAACAAGGCTACCTTTTCTCCAGGGCCTGTGTTGCCTTTCTGATTTTTACACATTTTGTGGATGTCCCTTTGGACCGGTGGGAAGTGATACTTCTTTGTAGTGCAGATTTGCATTGCCCGCTTGCTTGCTTGGCCAAAACGGGCGTATGCATTTTCTCCTGTATATATTCACGAGAAAACGCATACGCCCTGTTTGGCCAAGTGAATCATTTTCAAAGTTGTGCCCCTCTTCCTGTGCTTTACAGGCGATTCCTACGTAACTCTTGAAATCTGTTTCCTGCTATTCTGCCTAGCTTTCAAGTCGGCCACGTTGCCATCCCTTAACAGATTTTTGGACGATAGTTGTCCTTTATTACTCTGCCAGTTTCTGAATTGCTGTGCCCCTGAGCTCCATTTTTCAACTCGTTTTTTGTGAGCTGAACGCAAGTCCAAAATTTTGGTCCAGGACGTATAAAGGTTCCCCGTGGGTGGCTGAGACTTTGGTCAATTCTTCTTCCTGCCGGGAAATTAGAGTGATATGTGCCCTTCCAAATGCCTAACAGCTACTCTCTCATTGGTTCTCCCTCTTCCCTTCCATCCTCTGCCAAATTAGCAACCTATGCGAACCAGGAGGTTAAAGGGGCTGTCTCTCCAAGTTGGGAGATTGATAGTAAAGCAGTTGGAAAGTCAAACCGCAGCACCACAAGAGTGACTACCCTTGAGTTTTAGAAACCATTCGTATTCACAGTGTGTCCATTCTCTAGGTTGCCCGTACATGTTATAGCTGTAGTTATATTCCCTTCAACCTGGAGAGATGGGACCCATGGAATGGCGGCCATGCATTATTGCTTTAAATGGTCTGCATTTGCTCACCCAATCTCACCAATCCTCTCAGTCACAAGTGCCCAGCCTTATGCCACATCCAGCTCTCATTGTAGGTAGGGTCATTCCAGGTTTCATCAGAGACCCTGAAGGAATTGTAAAGAATTTCCCTGTTTTTTTTTGTTTTGTTTTTGAAATTCCTTTTTATAGTGGGTTTGATCTGATTCTCGCTGCCATGTTTATGCCAGTCTAAGCACACTTGATTCCCTTATGGTGACAAATCAATACATAGGTTTTAAGATTCTTACTAGTCAGATCTATTCCTCTGCAGGAAATATGTGGTTTTGAGTCCCTTTCACTGAGGAAGGTGTAGGTCTCGTCTATTCCATAGTTGCTTTTTGGAACGGTACCTGTGCTTATATCCAACTCTGGTTTTATGCATCACCCGACCTCTCCTTCCCCCTTAAGCAGGCATAAGAGTGTTTTCTAAATGTGAGACTCTGTTCTCTTTCCTAACTCAGTTCATGTGTAGCCATGTTTACAGTAACTTCATAAGTGATATCTTATGATAAGTTTCTTTTTCTGTGTGGCTTATTTCACTTAGAATCATCATACCTGAATCCACTCACTTTGCTGCTACTGGTCTTATGACATTGATTTCATGGCTGAGGGATATTCCATCGTACGTAAGTACCACAATTTTTCAACCATTTTTATATTTCCTGGGATACTTAAGCTGTACCCAATTTGAGGTTCTTGTAAAAAAAAAAGCAGTGCAGCCCTGAATTTTGGGGTGGCTCTGTCTTATTGATTTTCAGTTTTCCCAAGATATATTCCCGAGACTGGAAGTGCCCTTGGATCTGTAGCTCTGTTGTTTACTTGTTTTAGGGAACACAATGCACTCCTCCAGTGAAGCAGTGGGCAATTTACATCCCGCCCATCATCATAACAAGGCTACCTGTTCTCCAGGGCCTGTCTTGCCTTTCTGGTTTTTACCCATTTTGTGGATGTCCCTTTGGACCGGTGGGAAGTGATACATCTTTGTATTGCAGATATGCATTGCCCGCTTGCTTGCTTGGCCAAAAAGGGCGTATGCGTTTTCTCCTGAATATATTCAGGAGAAAACGCATACGCCCTTTTTGGCCAAGTGCATCATTGTCGAAGTTGTTCCCCTCTTCCTGTGCTTTACAGGCGATTCCTACGTACCTCTTGAAATCTGTTTCCTGCTATTCGGCCTAGCTTTCAAATCGGCCTCGTTGCCTTCCATCAACTAATTTTTGGACGATAGTTGTCCTTTATTACTCTGCCAGTTTGTGAATTGCTCTGCCCCTGAGCTCCATTTTTCAACTCGTTTTTGGTGAGCTGAGCACAAGTCCAAAATTTTGGTTCAGGACGTATACTGGTTACCGATGGGTGGCTGAGACTTTGTTTAATTCTTCTTCCTGCCGGAAAATTAGAGTGGCATGTGCCCGTCCAAATGCCTAACAGCCACTCTCTCATTGGTTCTCCCTCTTCCCTTCCATCCTCTGCAAAATTGCCAACCTGGGAGGAACCAGGAGGTTAAAGGGGTTGTCTCTCCAAGTTAGGAGATTGATAGTAAAGCAGTTGGAAAGTCAAACCGGAGCACCACGAGAGGGACTATTCGTTGAGTTTTAGAAACCTTTCGTATTCACAGTGTGTCCATTTTCTAGGTTTCCCGTACATGTTATAGCTGTAGTAATATTCCCTTTAACATGGAGAGTTGGAACCCATGGAATGGGGGCCATGCATTATTGCTATAAAGGGTCTGCGTTTGCTCACCCAACCTCATCAATCCTCTCAGTCCCAAGTGTTCAGCCTTATGCCACATCCAGCTTTCATTGTAGATAGTGTCATTCCACGTTTCATCAGAGACCCTGAAGGAATTGTAAAGAATTTCCCTGTTTTTCTGTTTTGTTTTAGAAATTCCTTTTTATATTGGGTTTGAGCTGATTCTCACTGCCAAGTTTATGCCAGTCTAGGCACACTTGATTCCCTTATGGAGACATATCAATACATAGATTTTAAGATTCTTACTAGTCAGATCTATTCCTCTGTGGGAAATATGGGGTTTTGAGTCCCTTTCACTGAGGAAGGTGTAGGTCTTGTCTATTCCATAGTTGGTTTTTGGAACGGTTCCTGTGCTTATATCAAACTCTGGTTTTATGCATCACCCCACCTCTCCTTCCCCCTTAAGCAGGAATAAGAATGTTTTCTAAATGTGAGACTCTGTTCTCTTTCCTAACTCAGTTCATGTGTAGCCATGTTTACAGGATCTTCATAAGTGATATCTTATGATAAGTTTCTTTTTCTGTGTGACTTATTTCACTTAGAATCGTCGTACCTGAATCCACTCACTTTGCTGCTACTGGTCTTATGACATTGATTTCATGGCTGAGCGATATTCCATCGTATGTAAGTACCACAATTTTTTGAACCATTTTTATATTTCCTGGGATATTTAAGGTGTACCCAAGTTGAGGTTCTTCTAAGCAGCACAGCCCTAAATTTGGGGGTGGCTCTGTCTTATTGATTTTCAGTTTTCCCAAGGTATATTCCCTAGACTGAAGTGCCCTTGGCTCTGTAGCTCTGTTGTTTACTTGTTTTAGGGAACACAATGCACTCTTCCAGTGAGGCAGTGGGTAATTTACATCCCGCCCATCAGCATAACAAGGCTACCTGTTCTCCAGGGCCTGTCTTGCCTTTCTGATTTTTACAAATTTTGTGGATGACCCTTTGGACCGGTGGGAAGTGATACTTCTTTGTAGTGCAGATTTGCATTACCCGCTTGCTTGATTGGCCAAAAAGGGCGTATGTGTTTTCTCCTGAATTTATTCACGAGAAAACGCATATGCCCTGTTTGGCCAAGTGAATCATTTTCAAAGTTGTGCCCCACTTCCTGTGCTTTACAGGCGATTCCAACGTAACTCTTGAAATCTGTTTCCTGCTATTCTGCCTAGCTTTCAACTCGGCCACGTTGCCATCCCTTAACAGATTTTTGGACAATAGTTGTCCTTTATTACTCTGCCAGTTTGTGAATTGCTGTGCCCCTGAGCTCCATTTTTCATCTCGTTTTTTGTGAGCTGAACGCAAGTCCAAAATTTTGGTCCAGGACGTATACAGGTTCCCCGTGGGTGGCTGAGACTTTGGTTAATTCTTCTTCCTGCCGGGAAATTAGAGTGATATATGCCTGTCCAAATGCCTAACAGCTACTCTCTCATTGGTTCTCCCTCTTCCCTTCCATCCTCTGCCAAATTAGCAACCTATGCGAACCAGGAGGTTAAAGCGGCTGTCTCTCCAAGTTGGGAGATTGATAGTAAAGCAGTTGGAAAGTCAAACCGCAGCACCACGAGAGGGACTATTTGTTGAGTTTTAGAAACCTTTCGTATTCACAGTGTGTCCATTCTCTAGGTTTCCCGTACATGTTATAGCTGTAGTAATATTCCCTTCAACGTGGAGAGTTGGAACCCATGGAATGGGGGCCATGCATTATTGCTTTAAATGGTCTGCGTTTGCTCACCCAACCTCACCAATCCTCTCAGTCACAAGTGTCCAGCCTTATGCCACATCCAGCTCTCATTTTAGGTAGTGTCATTCCAGGTTTCATCAGAGACCCTGAAGGAATTGTAAAGAATTTCCCTGTTTTTGTGTTTTTTGTTTGAAATTCCTTTTTATAGTGGGTTTGAGCTGATTCTCGCTGACATGTTTATGCCAGTCTAGACACACTTGATTCTCTTACGGAGACATATCAATACATAGGTTTTAAGATTCTTACTAGTCAGATCTATTCCTCTGCGGCAAATATGGGGTTTTGAGTCCCTTTCACTGAGGAAGGTGTTTGTCTTGTCTATTCCATAATTGGTTTTTGGAATGGTACCTGTGCTTATATCAAACTCTGGTTTTATGCATCACCCCACCTCTCCTTCCCCCTTAAGCAGGCATAAGAGTGTTTTCTAACTATGAGACTCTGTTCTCTTTCCTAACTGAGTTCATGTGTAGCCATGTTTAGAGGATCTACATAAGTGATATCTTATGATAAGTTTCTTTTTCTGTGTGACTTATTTCACTTAGAATCATCGTACCTGAATCCACTCACTTTGCTGCTACTGGTCTTATGACATTGATTTCATGGCTGAGGGATATTCCATCATACGTAAGTACCACAATGTTTTGAACCATAATTATATTTCCTGGGATATTTAAGGTGTACCGAAGTTGAAGTTCTTGTAAGCAGTGCAGCCCTAAATTTGGTGCTGGCTCTATCTTATAGATTTTCAATTTTCCCAAGGTATATTCGCGAGACTGGATGTGTCCTTGTGTCTGTAGCTCTGTTGTTAACATGTTTTATGGAACACAATGTACTCCTCCACTGAGGCAGTTGGCAATTTACATCCCGCCCATCAGCATAACAAGGCTACCTGTTTTCCAGGGAATGTGTTACCTTTCTGGTTTTTACCCAGTTTGTGGATGTACCTTTGGACCGGTGGGAAGTGACACTTTTTTGTAGTGCAGATTTGCATTGCCCGCTTGCTTGCTTGGCCAAAAAGGGCATATTCGTTTTCTCCTGAATATATTCACGAGAATACGCATACACCCTTTTTGGCCAAGTGCATCATTGTCGAAGTTCTGCCCCTCTTCCTGTGCTTTACAGGCGATTCCTATGTACCTATTCAAATCTGTTTCCTGCTATTCTCTCTCGCTTTCAAGTCAGCCTAATTGCCTTCCCTCAAAGATTTTTGGACGATAGTTGCCCTTTATTACTCTGCTAGTTTGTGAATTGTTGTGTCCCTGAGCTCCATTTCTCAACTCATTTTTTGTGAGCTGAACGCAAGTCCAAAATTTTGGTTCAGGACCTATACTTGTTCCCGATGTGTGGCTGAGACTTTGGTTAATTCTTCTTCCTGCCGGGAAAGTAGAGTGACATGCGCCCGTCCAAAGGCCTAACAGCTACTCTCTCATTGGTTCTCCCTCTTCCCTTCCATCCTTGGTGAAATTGGCAACCTGTGCGAACCAGGAGGTTAAAGGGGCTGTATCTCCAAGTTGGGAGATTGATAGTAAAGCCGTTGGAAAGTCAAACCGGAGCACCACGAGAGGGACTATTCGTTGAGTTTTAGAAACCTTTCGTATTCACAGTGTATCCATTCTCTATGTTTCCTGTACATGTTATAGCTGTAGTAATATTCCCTTCAACTTGGAGAGTTGGGACCCATGGAATGGGGCCATGCATTATTGCTTTAATGGGTCTGCATTTGCTCACCCAATCTCACCAATCCTCTCAGTCCCAAGTGTCCAGCCTTATGCCACATCCAGCTGTCAGTGTAGATAGGGTCATTCCAGGTTTCATCAGAGACCCTGAAGGAATTGTAAAGAATTTCCCTTTTTTTGTTTTGTTTTTGAAATTCCTTTTTATAGTCGGTTTGAGCTGATTCTCACTGCCATGTTTAAGCCAGTCTAGACACACTTGATTCCTTTATGGAGACATATCAATACATAGGTTTTAAGATTCTTACTAGTCAGATGTATTCCTCTGCGGGAAATATGGGGTTTTGAGTCCCTTTCACTGAGGAAGGTGTAGGTCTTGTCTATTCCATAGTTGGTTTTTGGAACGGTACCTGTGCTTATATCAAACTCTGGTTTAATGCATCACCCCACCTCTCCTTCCCCCTTAAGGAGGCTTAAGAGTGTTTTCTAAATGTGAGACTCTGTTCTCTTTCCTAACTCAGTTCATGTGTAGCCATGTTTACAGGATCTTCATAAGTGATATCTTATGATAAGTTTCTTTTTCTATGTGACTTATTTCACTTAGAATCATCGTACCTGAATCCACTCACTTTGCTGCTACTGGTCTTATGACATTGATTTCATGGCTGAGGAATATTCCATCATACGTAAGTACCAAAATTTTTGGAACCATTTTTATATTTCCTGGGCTATTTAAGGTGTACCCAAGTTGAGGTTCTTGTAAGCAGTGCAGCCCTGAATTTGGGGGTGGCTCTGTCTTATTGATTTTCAGTTTTCCCAAGGTATATTCCCTAGACTGGAAATGCCCTTGGCTCTGTAGCTCTGTTGTTTACTTATTTTAGGGAACACAATGCAATCCTCCAGTGCAGCAGTGGGCAATTTACTTCCCGCCCATCATCATAACAAGGCTACCTGTTCTCCAGGGCCTGTCTTGCCTTTCTGGTGTTTACCCATTTTGTGGATGTTGCTTTGGACCGGTGGGAAGTGATACTTCTTTGTAGTGCAGATTTGCATTGCCTGCTTGATTTCTTGTCAAAAATGGCGTATGCATTTTCTCCTCAATATATTCAGGAGAAAATGCATACGCCCTTTTTGGCCAAGTGCATCATTGTCGAAGTTTTCCCCCTCTTCCTTTGCTTTACAGGTGATTCCTAAGTAACTCTTGAAATCTGTTTCCTGCTATTCGGCCTTGCTTTCAAGTCCGCATCGGTGCCTTCCCTCAACAGATTTTTGGATGATAGTTGTCCTTTATAATCTGCCAGTTTGTGAATTGCTGTGCCCCTGAGGTCCAGTTTTCAACTCGTTTTTTGTGAGCTGAATGCAAGTCCAAAATATTGCTTCACGACCTATGCTGGTACACAGTGCGTTGCTGAGACTTTGTGTAATTCTGCTTCCGGCCGGGAAATTAGAGTGACATGTGCCCATCCAAATGCCTAACAGCTACTCTCTCATTGGTTCTCCCTCTTCCCTTTCATCCTCTGCCAATTTGGCAACCTGTGAGAAGCAGGAGGTTAAAGGGGCAGTCTCTCCAACTTGGGAGATTGATAGTAATGCAGTTGGAAATACAAACCGGAGCACCAGGAGAGGGACTATTCGTTGAGTTTTAGAAACCTTTCGTATTCACAGTGTGTCCATTCTCTAGGTTTCCCGTACATGTTATACCTGTAGTAATATTCCCTTCAACCAGCAGAGTTGGGACCAATGGAATGGGTGCCACTCATTATTGCTTTAAAGAGTCTGCATTTGCTCACACAATCTCTTCAATCCTCTTAGTCCCAAGTGTCCAGCCTTATGCCACATCCAGCTGTCATTGTAGATAGGGTCATTCCCGGTTTCATCAGAGACCCTGAAGGAATTGTAAGAAATTTCCCTTTTTTTTGTTTTGTTTTTGAAATTCCTTTTTATAGTGGGTTTGTGCTGATTCTCACTGCCATGTTTATGCCAGTCTAGACACACTTGTTTCCCTTATGGTGACATATCAATACATAGGTATTAAGATTCTTACTAGTAAGATATATTACTCTGTTGTGAATATGAGGTGTTGAGTCCCTTTCATTGAGGAAGGAGTAGGTCTTTTCTATTCCATATTTGGTTTTTGGAACGGTACATGGACTAATATCAAACTCTGGTTTTATGCATCACCCCACCTCTCCTTCCCCCTTAAGAAGGCATAAGGGTGTTTTCTAAATGTGAGACTCTCTTTTCTTTCCTAACTCAGTTCATGTGTAGCCATGTTTACAGGATCTTCATAAGTGATATCTTATGATAAGTTTCTTTTTCTGTGTGACTTATTTCACTTAGAATCATCGTACCTGAATCCACTCATTTTGCTGCTACTGGCCTTATGACATTGATTTTATGGCTCAGGGATATTCCATCGTACGTAAGTACCACAATTTCCTGAACCATTTTTTTCTTTCCTGGGATATTTAATGTGTACCCATGTTGAGGTTTTTGTAAGCAGTGCAGCCCTGAATTTTTGTGTGGATCTGTCTTATTGATTTTCAGTTTTCCCAAGGTATATTCCCTAGATTGGAAGTGCCCTTGGCTCCGTAGCTTTGTTGTTTACTTGTTTTAGGGAACACAATGCACTCCTCCAGTGAGGCAGTTGGCAATTTACATCCCACCCATCAGCCTTACAAGGCTCCCTGTTCTCCAGGGCCTGTCTTGCCTTTCTGGTTTTTACACATTTTGTGGATGTCCTGTTTGACCGGTGGGAAGTGATACTTCATTGTAGTGCAGATTTGCATTGCCCGCTTGCTTGCTTGTCTGAAAAGGGCATATGCGTTTTCTCCTGAATATATTCACGTGAAATCCCATATGCCCTTTATGGCCATTTCCATAATTTTCGAAGTTGTGATGCTTTTCCTGTGTTTAAAGGCCATTCCAATGTACCTCTTGAAATCTGTTTCATGCCAATCTGCCTCATTTTCACTTCCGCCTCGTGGCTTTCCGTCAACAGATTTTTGGAAGAGAGTAGTCCTTTATAACTCTGCAGGTTAGTGAATTGCTGTGGCCCTGAGCTCCATTTTTCAACTTGCATTTTTGTTAGCTGACCGCAGATCCACAATTTTGCTTCTGGAAGTATACTGGTTCTGGGGGGCAGGCTGAGACTTTGGTTAATTCCTCTTCGTGACGGGAAATTAGAGTGACATGTGGCCATCCAAATGCCTACAGCTACTCTCTCTTTGGTTCTCTCTCTTCCCTTATATCATCTGCAGAATTTGCCAACTGTGTGAACCATGAGGTTATAGGGGCTGACTCTCCAAGTTGTGAGAGTGATAGTAAAGCAGTTGGAATGTCAAACTGGAGCACAAGGAGAGAAAAAAGTAGTAGAGTTTTAGAAACCTTTCACCATAAGTCGGTTTCCATTCTCTAGGTTCCCATACATGTTATAACTGTAGTGATATTCCCTTCTACCTGGAGAGATGGGAACCATCGAATGGGTGGCAGGCATTATTGCTTTAAAGGGTCTGCATTTTTTCACCCAATCTCACCAATCCTCTCAGTCCCAAGTGACCAGCCTTATGCCACATCCAGCTGTCATTGTAGATAGGGTCATTCCAGGTTTCATCAGAACCCCTGAAGGTATTGTGTAAGAATTTTACTGTTTTTATCTTTTGTTTTGAAATTCATTTTTATAGTGGGTTTGAGCTGATTCTCACTTCCATGTTTATGTCGTTCTAGACACACTTCGTTCCCTTATGGAGACATATCAATACATAGGTGTTAAAATTCTTAGTAGTCAGATATATTTCTCTGTGGGGAATAGGGATGTTGAGTTCCGTTCACTGAGGAAGGAGTAGGGCTTGTCTCTTCTGTTTTTGGATTATGGAACATTACCTGTGCTAATATCAAACTTTTGTTTTGTGCATCTCCCCACCTCTCTTTCCCCTTAAGCAAGCGTTAGAGTGTTTTCTAAATCTGAAACTCTGTTCTCTTCCCTAATTCAGTTCATATGTAGCCATGTTTACATTCCCTTCATAAGTGATATCTTATGCCAGAATGCACTATGGCTCTTGTCATAATAATGCTCCATGACACCTGGCTTCACAATGCTCCATGATATTGTCATCAAACTGGAACATGACATATTTCATCACAATGCTCCCTGACAACTTTCTTCACAATAATCCATGACCTTGTTATCACAGTGCTCCATGCCCTTGTCATCAAATTGTGCCATGCCCACTCTTATCACAATAATCCATGAAACTTGTCAGACTAATGCTCCATGCCACTTTTCATCTCAATGCCCCATGAACGCTGTCATCACAATGCACCATGCCCATCATCATAATACTTCAGGCTATTGTCATCACAATGAAATCAAAATGCTCCATGACCTCTGTCAACACAATGCTCCCAACCCTTGTGACCACAGTGTTCCATAACACTTGTCATCACAATGCCCCATGACGCTGTACAGCACAATTATGCATGGTCTTCTCATCACAATGCACCATGTCCTTGTCATCAAAATGCTCCATGACTGTTCAGCAGAAAGCTCCATGACCCCTGGCATCACAATGCTAAATGTCATTGTCATCACAATGCTCCATGAACCCTCTCATAACATTGCTCAATGCCCTTGTCATCACGAAGCTCCATGACACTTGTCATCACAATGTTCGATGCCCTTCTCATCACAATGCTCCATGCCTTTGTCATTACAATCCTGCATGACGAATGTATCATAGTGTTCTGTACCCTTGTCATCACAATGCTCCATGCCCACTCTCATCACAAAAATCCATGAAATATTTCAGACCAATGTTCCATGCCCTTCTCATCACAATGCTCCATTACCTCCGTCATAAAAATCACCATGAACCCTGCCATCACAATGTTCCACGGCCTACTCTTCACAATGTTCCATGACTCTTGTCATCACAATGTTGAAAACCACTGTAATCACAATGCTCCATGCCCTTCTCATCACAAAACTCCATGACGCATGTCATCAGAATGTTCCATGGCCTTCTCATCACAATGCTCCATGCACTTGTCATCACAATGCTCCAAGAACCTTGTAAACACAATGCTCCATGCCCTTTTTCATCTCAATGCTCCATGAACCCTGTCATCACAGTGCATGATGCCCATAATCATAATACTTCAGTCTATTGTCATCACAATGAAATCACTATTCTCCATGACCTCTGACATCATAATGCTCCAAACCCTTGTGATCACAATGTTCCATAAAACTTATCATCACAGCACCACATGAGGCTTATCATCACAATTATCCATGGTCTTCTCATCACAATGCTCCATGATCTTTGTCATCACGATGCTCAATACACTTGTCATCACAATGCTCCCTGACACTTGTCGTCAGTATTCTCCTTGAACCCTGTCATGACAAGGCTCCATGCATTTTTCATCACAATAATCCATGCCCTTTTCATCACAATGCTCCAAGATCCCTGTAATCACAATGCTTCTTGGCCTTGTCATCAAAAAGCTCCATGAGGCATGTCATCAGAATGTTTCCTGGCATTCTCATCACAATGAGCCATGCCCTTGTCATCACAATGCTCCATGACCACTTTCATCACAATAATCCATGAACATTTTCAGCCCAATTCTCCACGACCTTCTCATCACAATGCACCATGCCCACTCTCATCACAATAATCTTTGAAACTTGTCAGACCAATGCTCCATGCCACTGTCATCACAATGCTCCATGCCCTTGTCATCACAATGGTCCATGACCCCTGTCATCACAATGCTCCGTGACTCCAGTCATCACAATGCTTCATAACGTTTGTCATCACAATGGTCCATGCCCACGTCATCACAAGGCTCTGTGACCTTTGTAACCACAATGCTCCATGAACTTTTCATCACAATTCTCTGAGAAACTTGTCATCACAATGCTCCATGTCTTTGTCAGAACAATGCTCCATGACCATTGTCATCACAATGTGCCACGTGCATTTCATCACAACGTTCCAAACCTTGTCATTGCAATGCTCCATAAACCTTGTAATCACAATGGTCCATGCACTTCTCATCAAAATGCTCTCTCACCAGAGATATCACAATGTTCCATCACTAGTCATCACAATACACCCTCACCCTTGTAATCACAATGTTCCATGACCCTGTCATCACAATGCTACATCCCCTTATCATCACAATGTTCCATGACCCTTGCCATCACAATATTCCATAAACCCTGTCCTCAAAATGCTCCATGACCCTTTCCATCCCAAAGCTCCAAGACCCCTGACATCACAATGTTCTATAAACCCTGCCATCAAAATGTTCCATTATACTTTTTATCAAATTGCTGCATGAGCTGGTCATTAAAATGCTCCCTGCCCTTCTAATCAAAATGCTCCATGACATGTCATCACAAAGCTCCAAGACACTTGGAATCACAATGCTCCATGTCATTGTCATCACAATGCTACTTGAACCCTCTCATCACATTGCTCCATGCCCTTGTCCTCACAAAGCTCCATGACACTTGTCATCACAATGCTCGATGCCCTTCTCATCACAGTGCTACATGCCCTTGTCATTACAGTCCTGCATGACCCATGTACCACAGTGTTCCGTGCCCTTGTCATCACAATGCTCCATGCCTACTCTCATCACAATAATCCATGAAACATTTCCGACCAAAGTTCCATACCCTTCTCATCACAATGCTCCATTACCCCTGTCATAACAATGCACCCTGAAACCTGCCATCACAATGTTCCACGGCCTAGTCATCACAAGGTTCCATGATACTTTTTATCACAATACTCAAGACCTCTGAAATCACAATGCTCTATGCGTTTGTCATCACAAAGCTCCATGACGCATGTCATCAGAATGTTCCATGGCCTTCTCATCAAAATGCTCCATGCCCTTGTCATCACAATGCTCCAAGACCCTTGTAATCAAAATGCTCCATGCCCCTTTTCATCTCAATGCTCCATGAAATCTGTCATCACAATGCTCCAAGACCCTTGTAATCACAATGCTCCATGCCCCTTTTCATCTTAGTGCTCCATGAACCCTGTCATCACAATGCACCTACCCATTATCATAATGCTTCACGCTGTTGTCATCACAATGAAATCAATATTCTTCATGACCTCTGTCATCATAATGCTCCAAACCCTTGTGATCACAATGTTGCATAACACATATCATCACAACACCCCATGACGCTAATCATCACAATTATCCATGGTCTTCTCATCACAATGCTCAATGATCTTTGTCATCACAATTCTCAATACATTTGTCATCACAATGCTCCCTGAGACTTGTCGTCAGTATGCTCGTTGAAACCTGTCATGACAAGGCTCCATGCATTTTTCATCACAATGATCCATGACCATTTCATCACAATGCCCCAAGGTCCCTGTAATCACAATGCTCCATGCCCTTGTCATCACAAAACTCCATGACGCATGGCATCAGAATGCTCCATGGCCTTCTCATCACAATGCTCTATGCCCTAGTCATCACAATGCTCCTAGACCCCTGTAAGCACAATGCTTCATGCCCCTTTTCATCAGAATGCTCCGAGACTTGCCATCACAAGTCTCCATGGTCTTCTCATCACAATGCTCCAGGACCTTTTCATCACCATGATCCATTCCCTTGTCATCACAATTCTTCATGACCTCTGTCATCACAGTAATCCATGAACATTTTCAGCCCAATGCTCCACGACCTTCTCATCACAATGCTCCATGGCCAATATCATCACAATGCTCCATGACCACACTCATCACAACACTCCATGACACCTGACAACACAATGATCCAGGACTTTTGTCATCACAAAGCTCCATTCCCTTGTCGTCACAATGCTACATGACACCTGTCATCACAACTCTCCATGAACATTTTCAGCCCCGTGCTCCATGACCCTTGTCATCACAATGATCCATGCCCTTGTCATCCCAATGCTCCATGACCCCAGTATTCACAATGCTCCTTGATGCTTGTCCTCACAGTGCTCCATGACACATGACATCACAATGCTCCATGCCTTTGTCAGCAAAATGCTACATGACTTTGTCATTACAATGCTCTATGCACTTGTCATCACAATACTCCTTTTCCATTGTCATCACAACCCTCCATTAACTTTGGGATCACATTGCTTCAGGCCCTTGTCATCACAATGCTCCATGCTCCTTGAAATCAAAATGATCCATGACCTCTGTCATCACAATGCTCCGAACTCTTGTGATCACAATGTTACATAACACTTGTCATCACAACGCTCCATGATGCCTGTCATCACAATACTCCATGCTCTTTTCATCGCAATGCTCTGTGACCATTGTCACCACAATTCTCAATACACTTGTCATCACAATGCTCCCTGACACTTGTCATCAGAATGCTCCTTGAACCCTGTCACGAAAAGGCTCCATGCCTTTTTCATCACAATGCCCCATGCCATTTTCATCAAAATGCTCCATGCCATTGTCATCAAAATACACCACAAGCTTGTCATCAGAATGCTCCATGACCCTTGTCATCACAATTCTCCATGCACTTGTCAGCACAATGCTCCCTGACCCTTGTCATCACAATGCTCCAAGCCATTGTCATCACAATGCTCCATTACCTTTGTCATCAGAATCCTCCCTGACACTTGGCATCACAGTGCTGCATGCAATCCTCATCACAATGGGCCATTACATATGTGATCACAATGCTCCCTGTCACCTGTCTTCACAATACGGCATGACCTGGTCATCACAATGCTCCATGCCCTTGTCATCACAGTGTGCCATTCCAACTCTCATCGCAATACTCCATGAAAGTTATTAGACCAATGTTCCATGCCCTTGTTATCAGAATGCTCCATGACCCCTGTCATCACAATGCTCAGTGACTCCAGTCATCACAATGCTTCATGACCTTTGTCATCACAATGGTCCATGCCCTCGTCATCAACAGTCTCTGTGACCTTTTTAACCACAATGCTCCATGAACTTTTCATCACAATTCTCTGAGAAACTTGTCATCACAATGCTCCATGTCTTTGTCAGAACAATGCTCCATGACCATTGTCATCACAGTGTGCCACGCGCATTTCATCACAATGGTCCACAACCTTGTCATTGCAATGCTCCATAAACCTTGTAATCACAATGGTCCATGCACTTCTCATCAAAATGCTCTCTCACCAGAGATATCACAATGTTCCATCACTAGTCATCACAATACACCCTCACCCTTGTAATCACAATGTTCCATGACACTGTCATCACAATGCTACATCACCTTATCATCACAATGTTCCATGACCCCTGCCATCACAATGTTCCATAAGCCCTGTCATCAAAATGCTCCATGACCCATTCCATCCCAAAGCTCCAAGACCCCTGCCATCACAATATTCTATAACACCTGCCATCAAAATGTTCCATTACACTTTTTATCAAATTGCTGCATGACCCGGTCATCAAAATGCTCCCTGCCCTTCTCATCAAAATGCTCCATGACTTGTCATCACAAAGCTCCAAGACCCTTGGCATCACAATGCTCCATGTCATTGTCATCACAATGCTCCATGAACCCTCTCATCACATTGCTCCATGCCATGTCATCACACAGCTCCATGACACTTGTCATCACAATGCTCGATGCCCTTCTCATCACAATGCTCCATGCCCTTGTCATTACAGTCCTGCATGACCCATGTATCACAGTGTTCCGTGCCCTTGTCATCACAATGCTCCATGCCCACTCTCATCACAATAATCCATGAAACATTTCAGACCAAAGTTCCATACCCTTCTCATCACAATGCTCCATTACCCCTGTCATAACAATGCACCATGACACCTGTCATCACAATGATCCACGGCCTAGTCATCACAAGGTTCAATGATAATTCTCATCACAATGCTCAAGACCCCTGATATCACAATGCTCCATGCCCTGGTCATCACAAAGCTCCATGAGGCATGTCATCAGAATGTTCCATGGCCTTCTCATCACAATGCTCCATGCCCTTGTCATCACAATGCTCCAAGACACTTGTCATCACAATGTTCCATGCCCATTTCATCTCAATGCTCCATGAAATCTGTCATCACAATGCTCCAAGACCCTTGTAATCACAATTCTCCATGCCCCTTTTCATCTCAATTCTCCATGAACCCTGTCATCACAATGCACCATGCCCATCATCATAATGCTTCATGGTATTGTCATCACAATGAAATCAATATTCTCCATGACCTCTGTCATCATAATGCTCGAAACCCTTGTGATCACAATGCTGCATAACACGTATCATCACAACACCCCATGACGCTCATCATCACAAATATCCATGGGCTTCTCATCACAATGCTCCATGATCTTTGTCATCACAATGCTCAATACACTTGTCATCACAATGCTCCCTGACCCTTGTCGTCAGTATGCTCCTTGAACCCTGTCATGACAAGTTTCCATGCATTTTTCATCACAATGATCCATGACCATTTCATCACAATGCACCAAGGTCCCTGTAATCACAATGCTCCATGCCCTTGTCATCACAAATCTCCATGACGCATGTCATCACAATGCTCCATGGACTTCTCATCACAGTGCTCTATGCCCTAGTCATAACAATGCTCCAAGACCCCTGTAATCACAATGCTCCATGCCCCTTTTCATCAGAATGCTCCATGAGACTTGTCATCACAAGGCTCCATGGTTTTGTCATCGCAATGCTCCAGGACCTTTTCATCACAATGCTTCACGACCTTGTCATCAAATTTTTCAATGGCCCTTGTCATCATAATGCTCCAAACCCTAATCATCACAATGCTCCATTATATTTGTCATCACAATCCTCCATTACATTTGGTATCACAAAGCTCCATGTCATTGTCATCGCCATGGACCATGACATATGTCATCACAATGCTCCCTGACACCTGTCTTCACAATACTCCATGACCTTATCATCACAATGTTCCATGCCCTTGTCATCACAATGCACCATGCCCACTCTCATCACAATAATCTATGAATCTTGTCAGACCAATGCTCCATGCCACTGTCATCACAATGCTCCATGCCCTTGTCATCACAATGCAACATGACCCCTGTCATCACAATGCTCCGTGACTCCAGTCATCACAATGCTTTGTAATGTTTGTCATCACAATGGTCCATGCCCGCGTCATCACAAGGCTCTGTGACCTTTGTAACCACAATGCTCCATGAACTTTTCATCACAATTCTCTGAGAAACTTGTCATCACAATGCTCCATGTCTTTGTCAGAACAGTGCTCCATGACCATTGTCATCACAATGTGCCACGCGCATTTCATCACAACGTTGCAAACCATGTCATTGCAATGCTCCATAAACCTTGTAATCACAATGGTCCATGCACTTCTCATCAAAATGCTCTCTCACCAGACATATCACAATGTTCCATCACTAGTCATCACAATACACCCTCGTCCTTGTAATCACAATGTTCCATGACACTGTCATCACAATGCTACATCCCCTTATCATCACAATGTTCCATGACCCCTGCCATCACAATGTTCCATAAGCCCTGTCATCAAAATGCTCCATGACCCTTTCCATCCCAAAGCTCCAAGACCCCTGACATCACAATGTTCTATAACCCCTGCCATCAAAATGTTCCATTACACTTTTTATCAAATTGCTGCATGACCCGGTCATCAAAATGTTCCTTGCCCTTCTCATCAAAATGCTCCATGACTTGTCATCACAAACCTCCATGACGCATGTCATCAGAATGCTCCATGGATTTCTCATCACAGTGCTCTATGCCCTAGTCATAACAATGCTCCAAGACCCGTGTAATCACAATGCTCCATGCCCCTTTTCATCAGAATGCTCCATGAGACTTGCCATCACAAGTCTCCATGGTCTTCTCATCACAATGTTCCAGGACCTTGACATCACCATGATCCATTCCCTTGTCATCACAATGCTCCATGACCCCTGTCATCACAATAATCCATGAACATTTTCAGCCCAATGCTCCACGACATTCTCATCACAATGCTCCATTGCCAATATCATCACAATGCTCCATGACCACTGTCATCACAACAATCCATGACACCTTACAACACAATGATCCAGGACTCTTGTCATCACAAAGCTCCATTCCCTTGTCGTCACAATGCTACCTGACACCTGTCATCACAACTCTCCATGAACATTTTCAGCCTAGTGCTCCATGACCCTTGTCATCACAATGATCCATGCCCTTGTGATCACAATGTTCCATAACACTTGTCATCACAACGCTCCATGATGCCTGTCATCACAATACTCCATGCCCTTTTCATCGCAATGCTCTGTGACCATTGTCACCACAGTTCTCAATACACTTGTCATCACAATGCTCCCTGACACTTGTCATCAGAATGCTCCTTGAACCCTGTCACGAAAAGGCTCCATGCGTTTTTCATCACAATGCCCCATGCCATTTTCATCACAATGCTCCATGCCATTGTCATCAAAATACTCCACAAGCTTGTCATCAGAATGCTCCATGACCCTTGTCATCACAATTCTCCATGCACTTGTCAGCACAATGCTCCCTGACCCTTGTCATCACAATGCTCCAAGCCATTGTCATCAAAATGCTCCATTACCTTTGTCATCAGAATCCTCCCTGACACTTGGCAGCACAATGCTCCATGCCATCCTCATCACAATGGGCCATTACATATGTGATCACAATGCTCCCTGTCACCTGTCTTCACAATACGGCATGACCTGGTCATCACAATGCTCCATGCCCTTGTCATCACAGTGTGCCATTCCAACTCTCATCGCAATACTCCATGAAAGTTATTAGACCAATGTTCCATGCCCTTGTTATCAGAATGCTCCATGACCCCTGTCATCACAATGCTCCGTGTCTCCAGTCATCACAATGCTTCATGACCTTTGTCATCACAATGGTCCATGCCCTCGTCATCAACAGTCTCTGTGACTTTTTAACCACAATGCTCCATGAAGTTTTCTTCACAATGCACTTTGACCCTTGTCATCACAATGCTCTATGCCTTTCTCAGCACAATGCTCCATGACCCTTGTGATCACAATGCTCCATGCGCTTGTCAGCACAATGCTTCCTGACACATGTCATCACAATGCACCATGCTCTTGTCATCACAGTGCTCCACAACATTGTCATCACAATGCTCCATAAAATTTGTCATCACAATGCTCCATGCACTTCTCATCAAAAGGCTCTCTCACCACTGATATCACAATGCTACATCACTATTTGTCACAATACTCCTTCACCCCTGTCATCACAATGTCCCATGACTCCCGTCATCACAATGCTACATGCACTTATCATCAAATGTTCGATGATCCCTGAAATCACAATGTTCCATAACACCTGTCATCAAAATGTTCCGTGACACTTTTCATCAAATTGCTCCATGACCCTGTCATCAGAATGCTCCCTACCCTTCTCATCACAATGCACAACGCCCTTGCCATCAAAATGCTCCATGACCTTTGTCATCACAAAGATCTATGACACTTGGCATCACAGTGCTCCATGTCATTGTCATCACAATGCTCCATGAACGATCTCATCACATTGCTCCATGCCCGTGTCTTCACATAGCTCCATGACACATGTCATCAGAATGCTCCATGGCCTTCTCATCACAATGCTCCATGCCCTTGCCATCAAAATGCTCCATTACCCCTGTCATAACAATGCTCCATGACCCCTGCCATCACGATGTTCCATGGCCTTGTCATCACAAGGCTCCATGACCCTTCTCATCACAATGCTCCAAGAACACTGTAATCACAATGCTCTATGCCCCTTTTCATCTCAATGATCCATGAACCCTGTCATCACAATGCACTATGCCCATCATCATAATGCTTCATGCTATTGTCATAACAACGAAATCAAAATGTTCCATGACCTCTGTCATAACAATGCTCCAAACCCTTGTGATCACAATATTCCATAACACTTGTCATCACAATGCCCTAGGATGCTCGTCATCACAATTATCCATGGTCTTCTCATCACAATGCTCCATGACCTTCGTCATCACAATGCTCAATACACTTGTCATCAACATGCTCCCTGACACTTGTTGTCTGTATGCTCCTTGAACCCTGTCATGACAAGGCTCCATGCCTTTTTCATCACAATGATCCATGCCCTTTTCATCACAATGCTCCAAGTCCCATGTAATCACAATGGTCCATGCCAATGTCATCACAAAGCTCAATGACGCATGCCATCAGAATGCTCCTTGGTCTTCTCCTCACAATGCTCCATGCCCTTGTCTTCACAATGTTCCAAGACCCCTGAAATCACAATGCTCTATTCCCCTTTTAATCAGTATGCTCCATGAGACTTGTCATCACAAGGCTCCATGGTTTTGTCATCACAATGCTCCAGGACCTTGTCATCACAATGCTTCACGACCTTGTCATCAAATTTTTCAATGGCCCTTGTCATCATAATGCTCCAAACCCTAATCATCACAATGCTCCATTATATTTGTCATCACAATCCTCCATTACATTTGGTATCACAAAGCTCCATGCCATTGTCATCGCCATGGACCATGACATATGTCATCACGATGCTCCCTGACACCTGTCTTCACAATACTCCATGACCTTATCATCACAATGCTCCATGCCCTTGTCATCACAATGCACCATGCCCACTCTCATCACAATAATCTATGAAACTTGTCAGACCAATGTTCCATGCCACTGTCATCACAATGCTCCATGCCCTTGTCATCACAATGCTCCATGTCCCCTGTCATCACAATGCTCCGTGACTCCAGTCATCACAATGCTTCATGACGTTTGTCATCACAATGGTCCATGCCCGCGTCATCACAAGGCTCTGTGACCTTTGTAACCACAATGCTCCATGAACTTTTCATCACAATTCTCTGAGAAACTTGTCATCACAATGCTCCATGTCTTTGTCAGAACAATGCTCCATGACCATTGTCATCACAATGTGCCACACGCATTTCATCACAACGTTCCAAACCTTGTCATTGCAATGCTCCATAAACCTTGTAATCAAAATGGTCCATGCACTTCTCATCAAAATGCTCTCTCACCAGAGATATCACAATGTTCCATCACTAGTCATCACAATACACCCTCGTCCTTGTAATCACAATGTTCCATGACACTGTCATCACAATGCTACATCCCCTTATCATCACAATGTTCCATGACACCTGCCATCACAATGTTCCATAAGCCCTGTCATCAAAATGCTCCATGACCCATTCCATCCCAAAGCTCCAAGACCCCTGCCATCACAATATTCTATAACACCTGCCATCAAAATGTTCCATTACCCTTTTTATCAAATTGCTGCATGACCAGGTCATCAAAATGCTCCCTGCCCTTCTCATCAAAAGGCTCCATGACTTGTCATCACAAAGCTCCAAGACCCTTGGCATCACAATGCTCCATGTCATTGTCATCACAATGCTCCATGAACCCTCTCATCACATTGCTCCATGCCCTTGTCATCACAAAGCTCCATGACACTTGTCATCACAATGCTCGATGCCCTTCTCATCACAATGCTCTATGCCCTAGTCATAACAATGATCCAAGACCACGGTAATCACAATGCTCCATGCCCCTTTTCATCAGAATGCTCCATGAGACTTGCCATCACAAGTCTCCATGGTCTTCTCATCACAATGTTCCAGGACATTGACATCACCATGCTCCATTCCCTTGTCATCACAATGCTCCATGACCCCTGTCATCACAATAATCCATGAACATTTTCAGCCCCATGCTCCACGACCTTCTCATCACAATGCTCCATTGCCAATATCATCACAATGCTCCATGACCACTGTCATCACAACACTCCATGAACATTTTCAGCCTAGTGCTCCATGACCCTTGTCATCACAATGATCCATGCCCTTGTCATCCCAATGCTCCATGACCCCAGTATTCACAATGCTCCTTGACGCTTGTCCTCACAGTGCTCCATGACACATGACATCACAATGCTCCATGCCTTTGTCAGCAAAATGCTACATGACCTTGTCATTCCAATGCTCTATGCACTTGTCATCACAATACTCCATTTCCATTGTCATCACAATCCTCCATGAACTTTGTGATCACATTGCTTCATGCCCTTGTCATCACAATGCTCCATGCTCCTTGAAATCAAATGATCCATGACCTCTGTCATCACAATGCTCCAAACCCTTGTGATCACAATGTTCCATAACACCTGTCATCACAACGCTCCATGATGCCTGTCATCACAATACTCCATGCTCTTTTCATTGCAATGCTCTGTGACCATTGTCACCACAATTCTCAATACACTTGTCATCACAATGCTCCCTGACACTTGTCATCAGAATGCTCCTTGAACCCTGTCACGAAAAGGCTCCATGCCTTTTTCATCACAATGCCCCATGCCATTTTCATCACAATGCTCCATGCCATTGTCATCAAAATACTCCACAAGCTTGTCATCAGAATGCTCCATGACCCTTGTCATCACAATTCTCCATGCACTTGTCAGCACAATGCTCCCTGACCCTTGTCATCACAATGCTCCAAGCCATTGTCATCACAATGCTGCATTACCTTTGTCATCAGAATCCTCCAGGACACTTGGCAGCACAATGCTCCATGCCATCCTCATCACAATGGGCCATTACATATGTGATCACAATGCTCCCTGTCACCTGTCTTCACAATACGGCATGACCTGGTCATCACAATGCTCCATGCCCTTGTCATCACAGTGTGCCATTCCAACTCTCATCGCAATACTCCATGAAAGTTATTAGACCAATTTTCCATGCCCATGTTATCAGAATGCTCCATGACCCCTGTCATCACAATGCTCCGTGACTCCAGTCATCACAATGCTTCATGACCTTTGTCATCACAATGATCCATGCCCTCGTCATCAACAGTCTCTGTGACCTTTTTAACCACAATGCTCCATGAACTTTTCATCACAATGCTCTTTGACCCTTGTCATCACAATGCTCTATGCCTTTCTCAGCACAATGCTCCATGACACTTGTCATCACAATGCTCCATGCGCTTGTCAGCACAATGCTCCCTGACACATGTCATCACAATGCACCATGCGCTTGTCATCACAGTGCTCCACAACATTGTGATCACAATGCTCCATAAAATTTGTCATCACAATGCTCCATGCACTTCTCATCAAAATGATCTCTCACCACTGATATCACAATGCTACATCACTATTTGTCACAATACTCCTTCACCCCTGTCATCACAATTTCCCATGACTCCTGTCATCACAATGCTACATGCACTTATCATCAAATGTTCGATGATCCCTGAAATCACAATGTTCCATAACACCTGTCATCAAAATGTTCCATGACACTTTCCATCAAATTGCTCCATGACCCTGTCATCAGAATGCTCCCTACCCTTCTCATCACAATGCACAACGCCCTTGCCATCAAAATGCTCCATGACCTTTGTCATCACAAAGATCTATGACCCTTGGCATCACAGTGCTCCATGTCATTGTCATCACAATGCTCCATGAACGATCTCATCACATTGCTCCATGCCCTTGTCTTCACATAGCTCCATGACACATGTCATCACAATGCTCCATGGCCTTCTCATCACAATGCTCCATGCCCTTGCCATCACAATGCTCCATTACCCCTGTCATAACAATGCTCCATGACCCCTGCCATCACGATGTTCCATGGCCTTGTTATCACAAGGCTCCATGACCCTTCTCATCACAATGCTCCAAGAACACTGTAATCACAATGCTCTATGCCCCTTTTCATCTCAATGATCCATGAACCCTGTCATCACAATGCACTATGCCCATCATCATAATGCTTCATGCTATTGTCATAACAACGAAATCAAAATGTTCCATGACCTCTGTCATAAAAATGCTCCAAACCCTTGTGATCACAATATTCCATAACACTTGTCATCACAATGCCCCAGGATGCTCGTCATCACAATTATCCATGGTCTTCTCATCACAATGCTCCATGACCTTCGTCATCACAATGCTCAATACACTTGTCATCAACATGCTCCCTGACACTTGTTGTCTGTATGCTCCTTGAACCCTGTCATGAGAAGGCTCCATGCCTTTTTCATCACAATGATCCATGCCCTTTTCATCACAATGCTCCAAGTCCCATGTAATAACAATGGTCCATGCCAATGTCATCACAAAGCTCAATGACACATGCCATCAGAATGCTCCTTGGTCTTCTCCTCACAATGCTCCATGCCCTTGTCTTCACAATGTTCCAAGACCCCTGAAATCACAATGCTCTATTCCCCTTTTAATCAGTATGCTCCATGAGACTTGTCATCACAAGGCTCCATGGTTTTGTCATCACAATGCTCCAGGACCTTGTCATCAGAATGCTTCACGACCTTGTCATCAAATTTTTCAATGGCCCTTGTCATCATAATGCTCCAAACCCTAATCATCACAATGCTCCATTATATTTGTCATCACAATCCTCCATTACATTTGGTATCACAAAGCTCCATGCCATTGTCATCGCCATGGACCATGACATATGTCATCACAATGCTCCCTGACACCTGTCTTCACAATACTCCATGACCTTATCATCACAATGCTCCATGCCCTTGTCATCACAATGCACCATGCCCACTCTCATCACAATAATCTATGAAACTTGTCAGACCAATGCTCCATGCCACTGTCATCACAATGCTCCATGCCCTTGTCATCACAATGCTCCATGACCCCTGTCATCACAATGCTCCGTGACTCCAGTCATCACAATGCTTCATAACGTTTGTCATCAAAATGGTCCATGCCCTCGTCATCACAAGGTTTTGTGACCTTTGTAACCACAATGCTCCATGAACTTTTCATCACAATTCTCTGAGAAACTTGTCATCACAATGCTCCATGTCTTTGTCAGAACAATGCTCCATGAACATTGTCATCACAATGTGCCACGCGCATTTCATCACAACGTTGCAAACCATGTCATTGCAATGCTCCATAAACCTTGTAATCACAATGGTCCATGCACTTCTCATCAAAATGCTCTCTCACCAGAGATATCACAATGTTCCATCACTAGTCATCACAATACACCCTCGTCCTTGTAATCACAATGGTCCATGACACTCTCATCACAATGCTACATCCCCTTATCATCACAATGTTCCATGACCCCTACCATCACAATGTCCAATAAGCCCTGTCATCAAAATGCTCCATGATCCTTTCCAACCCAAAGCTCCAAGACCCCTGACATCACAATGTTCTATAACCCCTGCCATCAAAATGTTCCATTACACTTTTTATCAAATTGCTGCATGACCCGGTCATCAAAATGTTCCCTGCCCTTCTCATCAAAATGCTCCATGACTTCTCATCACAAAGCTCCAAGACCCTTGGCATCACAATACTCCATGTCATTGTCATCACAATGCTCCATGCTCCTTGAAATCAAAATGATCCATGACCTCTGTCATCACAATGCTCCAAACCCTTGTGATCACAATGTTCCATAACACTTGTCCTCACAACGCTCCAAGATGCCTGTCATCACAATACTCCATGCCCTTTTCATCACAATGCTCCATGACCTTTGTCACCACAATTCTCAATACACTTGTCATCACAATGCTCCCTGACAATTGTCATCAGAATGCTCCTTGAACCCTGTCACGAAAAGGCTCCATGCCTTTTTCATCACAATGCCCCATGCCATTTTCATCACAATGCTCCATGCCATTGTCATCAAAATACTCCACAAGCTTGTCATCAGAATGCTCCATGTCCCTTGTCATCACAATTCGCCATGCACTTGTCAGCACAATGCTCCCTGACCCTTGTCATTGCAATGCTCCAAGCCATTGTCATCACAATGCTCCATTACCTTTGTCATCAGAATCCTCCCTGACACTTGGCATCACAATGCTCCATGCCATCCTCATCAAAATGGACCATTACATACGTGATCACAATGCTCCCTGACACGTGTCTTCACAGTATGTCATGACCTGGTCATCACAATGCTCCATGCCCTTGTCATCACCGTGTGCCATTCCAACTCTCATCGCAATACTCCATGAAAGTTATTAGACCAATGTTCCATGCCCTTGTCATCACAATGCTCCATGCCCTTGTTTCACAATGCTCCATGACCCCTGACATCAAAATGCTCTGTGACTCCAGTCATCACAATGCTTTATGACATTTGTCATCACAATGGTCCTTGCCCTCGTCATCAACAGTCTCTGTGACCTTTTTAACCACAATGCTCCATGAACTTTTCATCACAATACTCTTTGACCCTTGTCATCACAATGCTCTATGCCTTTCTCAGCACAATGCTCCATGAACTTTGTCATCACAATGCTCCATGCGCTTGTCAGCACAGTGCTCCATGACACATGTCATCACAATGCACCATGCGCTTGTCATCACAGTGATCCACAACATTGTCATCACAATGCTCCATAAAATTTGTCATCACAATGTTCCATGCACTTCTCATCAAAATGCTCTCTCACCACTGATATCACAATGCTACATCACTATTTGTCACAATACTCCCTCACCCCTGTCATCACAATGTTCCATGACTCCTGTCATCACAATGCTACATGCACTTATCATCACAATGTTCGATGACCCCTGAAATCACTATGTTCCCTAACACCTGTCGTCAAAATGTTCCATGACACTTTTCATCAAATTGCTCCATGACCCTGTCATCAGAATGCTCCCTGCCCTTCTCATCACAATGCACAACGCCCTTGCCATCAAAATGCTCCATGACCTTTGTCATCACAAAGATCCATGACTCTTGGCATCACAATGCTCCATGTCATTGTCATCTCAATGCTCCATGAACGCTCTCATCACATTGCTCCATGCCCTTGTCTTCACATAGCTCCATGACACATGTCATCAGAATGCTCCATGGCCTTCTCATCACAATGCTCCAAGCCCTGGCCATCACAATGATCCATTACACCTGTCATAACAATGCTCCATGACCACTGCCATCACGATGATCCATGGCCTTGTCATCACAAGGCTCCATGACCCTTCTCATCACAATGCTCTATGCCCCTTTTCATCTCAATGATCCATGAACCCTGTCATCACAATGCACTATGCCCATCATCATAATGCTTCATGCTATTGTCATAACAACGAAATCAAAATGTTCCATGACCTCTGTCATAACAATGTTCCAAACCCTTGTGATCACAATATTCCAAAACTCTTGTCATCACAATGCCCCAGGATGCTCGTCATCACAATTATCCATGGTCTTCTCATCACAATGCTCCATGACCTTCGTCATCACAATGCTCAATACACTTGTCATCAACATGCTCCCTGACACTTGTGGTCTGTATGCTCCTTGAACCCTGTCATGACAAGGCTCCATGCCTTTTTCATCACAATGATCCATGCCCTTTTCATCACAATGCTCCAAGTCCCATGTAATCAAATTGGTCCATGCCATTGTCATCACAAAGCTCAATGACGCATGCCATCAGAATGCTCCTTGGTCTTCTCCTCACAATGCTCCATGCCCTTGTCTTCACAATGTTCCAAGACCCCTGTAATCACAATGCTCCATTCCCCTTTTAATCAGTATGCTCCATGAGACTTGTCATCACAAGGCTCCATGGATTTGTCATCACAATGCTCCAGGACCTTGTCATCACAATGCTTCACGACCTTGTCATCAAAATTTTTTATGTCCCTGGTCATCATAATGTTCCAAACCCTAATCATCACAATGCTCCATTATATTTGTCATCACAATCCTCCATTACATTTGGTATCACAAAGCTCCATGCCATTGTCATCGCCATGGACCATGACATATGACATCACAATGCTCCCTGACACCTGTCTTCACAATACTCCATGACCTTATCCTCACAATGCTCCATGCCTTTGTCATCACAATGCACCATGCCCACTCTCATCACAATAATCTATGAAATTTGTGAGACCAATGCTCATTGCCACTGTCATCACAATGCTCCATGCCCTTGTCATCACAATGCTCCATGACCCATGTCATCAAAATGCTCCGTGAATCCAGTCATCACAATGCTTCATAACGTTTGTCATCACAATGGTCCATGCCCACGTCATCACAAGGCTCTGTGACCTTTGTAACCACAATGCTCCATGAACATTTCATCACAATTCTCTGAGAAACTTGTCATCACAATGCTCCATGTCTTTGTCACAACAATGCTCCATGACAATTGTCATCACAATGTGCCACGCGCATTTCATCACAACGTTCCAAACCTTGTCATTGCAATGCTCCATAAACCTTGTAATCACAATGGTCCATGCACTTCTCATCAAAATGCTCTCTCACAAGAGATATCACAATGTTCCATCAGTAGTCATCACAATACACCCTCGTCCTTGTATTCACAATGTTCCATGACACTGTCATCACAATGCTACATCCCCTTATCATCCCAATGTTCCATGACCCCTGCTATCACAATGTTCCATAAGCCCTGTCATCAAAATGCTCCATGACCCTTTCCATCCCGAAGCTCCAAGACCCCTGACATCACAATGTTCTATAACCCCTGCCATCAAAATGTTCCATTACACTTTTTATCAAATTGCTGCATGACCCGGTCATCAAAATGTTCCCTGCCCTTCTCATCAAAATGCTCCATGACTTGTCATCACAAAGCTCCAAGACCCTTGGCATCACAATGCTCCTTGTCATTGTCATCACAATGCTCCATGAACCCTCTCATCACATTGCTCCATGCCCTTGTCATCACACAGCTCCGTGACACTTGTCGTCACAATGCTCGATGCCTTTCTCATCACAATGCTCCATGCCCTTGTCATTACAGTCCTGAAAGACCCATGTATCACAGTGTTCCGTGCCCTTGTCATCACAATGCTCCATGCCCACTCTCATCACAATAATCCATGAAACATTTCAGACCAAATTTCTATACCCTTCTCATCACAATGCTCCATTACCCCTGTCATAACAATGCACCATGACACCTGCCATCACAATGCACCATGACACCTGCCATCACAATGATCCACGGCCAAGTCATCACAAGGTTCCATGATAATTCTCATCACAATGCTCAAGCCACCTGATATCACAATGCTCCATGCCCTTGTCATCACAAAGCTCCATGACGCATGTCATCAGAATGTTCCATGGCTTTCTCATCACAATGCTCCATGCCCTTGTCATCACAATGCTCCAAGACCCTTGTCATCACAATGCTCAATAGCCAATATCATCACAATGCTCCATGACCACTGTCATCACAACACTCCATGACACCTGACAGCACAATGATCCAGGACTCTTGTCATCACAATGCTCCATTCCCTTGTCGTCACAATGCTACATGACACCTGTCATCACAACTCTCCATGAATATTTTCAGCCCAGTGCTCCATGACCCTTGTCATCACAATGCTCCATGCCCCATTTCATCTCAATGCTCCATGAAATCTGTCATCACAATGCTCCAAGACCCTTGTAATCACAATGCTCCATGCCCCGTTTCATCTCAATGCTCCATGAACCCTGTCATCACAATGCACCATGCCCATCATCATAATGCTTCAGGCTATTGTCATCACAATGAAATCAATATTCTGAATGACCTCTGTCATCATAATGCTCCAAACGCTTGTGATCACAATGTTGCATAACACGTATCATCACAACACCCCATGACGCTCATCATCACAATTATCCATGGTCTTCTCATCACAATGCTCCATGATCTTTTTCATCACAATTCTCAATACACTTGTCATCACAATGCTCCCTGACCCTTGCCGTCAGTATGCTCCTTGAACCCTGTCATGACAAGGTTCCATGCATTTTTCATTACAATGATCCATGACCATTTCATCACAATGCTCCAAGGTCCCTGTAAACACAATGCTCCATAACCTTGTCATCACAAAACTCCATGACGCATGTCATCAGTATGCTCCATGGCTTTCTCATCACAATGCTCTATGCCCTAGTCATAACAATGCTCCAAAACCCCTGTAATCACAATGTTCCATGCCCCTTTTCATCAGAATGCTCCATGAGACTTGCCATCACAAGTCTCCATGGTCTTCTCATCACAATGTTCCAGGACCTTGACATCACCATGATCCATTCCCTTGTCATCACAATGCTCCATGACCCCTGTCATCACAATAATCCATGAACATTTTCAGCCCAATGCTCCACGACCTTCTCATCACAATGCTCCATTGCCAATATCATCACAATGCTCCATGACCACTGTCATCACAACACTCCATGACACCTGACAACACAATGATCCAGGACTCTTGTCATCACAATGCTCCATTCCCTTGTCGTCACAATGCTACATGACACCTGTCATCACAACTCTCCATGAACATTTTCAGCCCAGTGCTCCATGACCCTTGTCATCACAATGATCCATGCCCTTGTCATCCCAATGCTCCATGACACCTGTATTCAAAATGCTCCTTGACGCTTGTCATCACAGTTCTCCATGAAACATGTCATCACAATGCTCCATGCCTTTGTCAGCAAACTGCTACATGACCTTGTCATTACAATGCTCTATGCACTTGTCATCACAATACTCCATTTCCATTGTCATCCCAATCCTCCATGAACTTTGGGATCACATTGCTTCATGCCGTTGTCATCACAATGCTCCATGCTCCTTGAAATCAAAATGATCCATGACCTCTGTCATCACAATGCTCCAAACCCTTGTGATCACAATGTTCCATAACACTTGTCATCACAACGCTCCATGATGCCTGTCAACACAATACTCCATGCGCTTTTCATCGCAATGCTCCGTGACCTTTGTCACCACAATTCTCAATACACTTGTCATCACAATGCTCCCTGACACTTTTCATCAGAATGCTCCATGAACCCTGTCACGAAAAGGCTCCATGCCTTTTTCATCACAATGCCCCATGCCATTTTCATCACAATGCTCCATGCCATTGTCATCAAAATACTCCACAAGCTTGTCATCAGATTGCTCCATGACCCTTGTCATCACAATTCTTCTTGCACTTGTCAGCACAATGCTCCCTGACCCTTGTCATCACAATGCTCCAAGCCATTGTCATCACAATGCTCCATTACCTTTGTCATCAGAATCCTCCCTGACACTTGGCATCACAATGCTCCATGCCATCCTCATCACAATGGGCCATTACATATGTGATCACAATGCTCACTGACACCTGTCTTCACAATAAGGCATGACCTGGTCATCACAATGCTCCATGCCCTTGTCATCACAGTGTGCCATTCCAACTCTCATCGCAATACTCCATGAAAGTTATTAGACCAGTGTTCCATGCCCTTGTCATCACAATGCTCCATGTCCTTGTTATCACAATGCTCCATGACCCCTGTCATCACAATGCTCCGTGTCTCCAGTCATCACAATGCTTCATGACCTTTGTCATCACAATGGTCCATGCCCTCGTCATCAACAGTCTCTGTGACATTTTTAGCCACAATGCTCCATGAAATTTTCATCACAATGCTCTTTGACCCTTGTCATCACAATACTCTATGCCTTTTTCAGCACAATGCTCCATGACCCATGTCATCACAATGCTCCATGTGCTTGTCAGCACAATGCTCCATGACACATGTCATCACAATGCACCATGCGCTTGTCATCACAGTGCTCCACAACATTGTCATCACAATGCTCCATAAAATTTGTCATCACAATGCTCCATGCATTTCTCATCAAAATGCTCTCTCACCACTGATATCACAATGCTACATCACTATTTGTCACAATACTCCCTCACCCCTGTCATCACAATGTTCCATGACTCCTGTCATCACAATGCTACATGCACTTATCATCACAATGTTCGATGATCCCTGAAATCACAATGTTCCATAGCACCTGTCATCAAAATGTTCCATGACACTTTTCATCAAATTGCTCCATGACCCTGTCATCAGAATGCTCCCTGCCCTTCTCATCACAATGCACAACGCCCTTGCCATCAAAATGCTCCATGACCTTTGTCATCACAAAGATCCATACCCTTGGCATCACAGTGCTCCATGTCATTGTCATCACAATGCTCCATGAACGATCTCATCACATTGCTCCATGCCCTTGTCTTCACATAGCTCCATGACACATGTCATCAGAATGCTCCATGGCCTTCTCATCACAATGCCCCATGCCCTTGCCATCACAGTGCTCCATTACCACTGTCATAACAATGCTCCATGACCCCTGCCATCACGATGTTCCATGGCCTTGTCATCACAAGGCTCCATGACCCTTCTCATCACAATGCTCCAAGAACACTGTAATCACAATACTCTATGCCCCTTTTCATCTCAATGATCCATGAACCCTGTCATCACAATGCACTATGCCCATCATCATAATGCTTCATGCTATTGTCATAACAATGAAATCAAAATGTTCCATGACCTCTGTCATAACAATGCTCCAAACCCTTGTCATCACAATATTCCATAACACTTGTCATCACAATGCCCCAGGATGCTCGTCATCACAATTATCCATGGTCTTCTCATCACAATGCTCCATGACCTTCGTCATCACAATGCTCAATACACTTGTCATCAACATGCTCCCTGATACTTGTTGTCTGTATGCTCCTTGAACCCTGTCATGACAAGGCTCCATGCCTTTTTCATCACAATGATCCATGCCCTTTTCATCACAATGCTCCAAGTCCCATGTAATCACAATGGTCCATGCCATTGTCATCACAAAGCTCAATGATGCATGCCATCAGAATGCTCCTTGATCTTCTCCGCACAATGCTCCATGCCCTTGTCTTCACAATGTTCCAAGACCCCTGTAATCACAATGCTCCATTCCCCTTTTAATCAGTATGCTCCATGAGACTTGTCATCACAAGGCTCCATTGTTCTGTTATCACAATGCTCCAGGACCTTGTCATCACAATGCTTCACGACATTGTCATCAAAATTTTCAATGGCCCTTGTCATCATAATGCTCCAAACCCTAATCATCACAATGCTCCATTATATTTGTCATCACAATCCTCCATTATATTTGGTATCACAAAACTCCATGCCATTGTCATCACCATGGACCATGACATATGTCATCACAATGCTCCCTGACACCTGTCTTCACAATACTCCATGACCTTATCATCACAATGCTCCATGCCCTTGTCATCACAATGCACCATGCCCACTCTCATCACAATAATCTATGAAACTTGTCAGACCAATGCTCCATGCCACTGTCATCACAATGCTCCATGCCCTTGTCATCACAATGCTCCATGACCCCTGTCATCACAATGCTCCGTGACTCCAGTCATCACAATGCTTCATAACGTTTGTCATCACAGTTGTCCATGCCCGCATCATCACAAGGCTCTGTGACCTTTGTAACCACAATGCCCCATGAACTTTTCATCACAATTCTCTGAGAAACTTGTCATCACAATGCTCCATGTCTTTGTCAGAACAATGCTCCATGACAATTGTCATCACAATGTGCCACGCACATTTCATCACAACGTTCCAAACCTTGTCATTGCAATGCTCCATAAACCTTGTACTCACAGTGGTCCATGCAGTTCTCATCAAAATGCTCTCTCACCAGAGATATCACAATGTTCCATCATTAGTCATCACAATACACCCTCATCCTTGTAATCACAATTTTCCATGACACTGTCATCACAATGCTGCATCCCCTTATCATCACAATGTTCCATGACCCCTGCCATCACAATGTTCCATAAGCCCTGTCATCAAAATGCTCCATGACCCTTTCCATCCCAAAGAGCCAAGACCCCTGACATCAAAATGTTCTATAACCACTGCCATCAAAATGTTCCATTACACTTTTTATCAAATTGCTGCATGACCCGGTCATCAAAATGCTCCCTGCCCTTCTCATCAAAATGCTCCATGACTTGTCATCACAAAGCTCCAAGACACTTGGAATCACAATGCTCCATGTCATTGTCATCACAATGCTCCATGAACCCTCTCATCACATTGCTCCATGCCCTTGTCATCACACAGCTCCATGACACTTGTCATCACAATGCTTGATGCCCTTCTCATCACAATGCTCCATGCCCTTGTCATTACAGTCCTACATGACCCATGTATCACAGTGTTCCGTGCCCTTGTCATCACAATGCTCCATGCCCACTCTCATCACAATAATCCATGAAACATTTCAGACCAAAGTTCCATACCCTTCTCATCACAATGCTCCATTACCCCTGTCATAACAATGCACCATGACACCTGGCATCACAATGATCCACGGCCTAGTCATCACAAGGTTCCATGATAATTCTCATCACAATGCTCAAGACCCCTGATACCACAATGCTCCATGCCCTTGTCATCACAAAGCTCCATGACGCATGTCATCAGAATGTTCCATGGCCTTATCATCACAATGCTCCATGCCCTTGTCATCACAATGCTCCAAGACCCTTGTCATCACAATGCTCCATGCCCCATTTCATCTCAATGCTCCATGAAATCTGTCATCACAATGCTCCGAGACCCTTGTAATCACAATGCTCCATGCCCCTTTTCATCTCAATGCTTCATGAACCCTGTCATCACAATGCACCATGCCCATCATCATAATGCTTCAGGCTATTGTCATCACAATGAAATCAATATTCTGCATGACCTCTGTCATCATAATGCTCCAAACCCTTGTGATCACAATGTTGCATAACATGTATCATCACAACACCCCATGACGCTCATCATCACAATTATCCATGGTCTTCTCATCACAATGCTCCATGATCTTTGTCATCACAATGCTCAATACACTTGTCATCACAATGCTCCCTGCCCTTTGTCGTCAGTATGCTCCTTGAAGCCTGTCATGACAAGTTTCCATGCATTTTTCATTACAATGATCCATGACCATTTCATCACAATGCTCCAAGGTCCCTGTAATCACAATGCTCCATGCCCTTGTCATCACAAAACTCCATGACGCATGTCATCAGAATGCTCCATGGCCTTCTCATCACAATGCTCTATGCCATAGTCATAACAATGCTCCAAGACCCCTGTAAACACAATGCTCCATGCCCCTTTTCATCAGAATGCTCCATGAGACTTGCCATCACAAGTCTCCATGGTCTTCTCATCACAATGTTCCTGGACCTTGACATCACCATGATCCATTCCCTTGTCATCACAATGCTCCATGACCCCTGTCATCACAATAATCCATGAACATTTTCAGCCCAATGCTCCACGACTTTCTCATCACAATGCTCCATTGCCAATATCATCACAATGCTCCATGACCACTGTCATCACAACACTCCATGACACCTGACAACACAATGATCCAGGACTCTTGTCATCACAATGCTCCATTAACTTGTCGTCACAATGCTACATGACACCTGTCATCACAACTCTCCATGAATATTTTCAGCCCAGTGCTCCATGACCCTTGTCATCGCAATGATCCATGCCCTTGTCATCCCAATGCTCCAAGACCCCTGTATTCACAATGCTCCTTGACGCTTGTCATCACAGTGCTCCATGAAACATGTCATCACAATGCTCCATGCCTTTGTCAGCAAAATGCTACATGACCTTGTCATTGCAATGCTCTATGCACTTGTCATCACAATACTCCATTTCCATTGTCATCACAATCCTCCATGAACTTTGGGATCACATTGCTTCATGCCCTTGTCATCACAATGCTCCATGCTCCTTGAAATCAAAATGATCCATGACCTCTGTCATCACAATGCTCCAAACCCTTGTGATCACAATGTTCCATAACACTTGTCATCACAACGCTCCATGATGCCTGTCATCACAATACTCCATGCCCTTTTCATCACAATGCTCCATGACTTTTGTCACCACAATTCTCAATACACTTGTCATCACAATGCTCCCTGACACTTGTCATCAGAATGCTCCTTGAACCCTGTCACGAAAAGGCTCCATGCCTTTTTCATCACAATGCCCCATGCTATTTTCATCACAATGCTCCATGCCATTGTCATCAAAATACTCCACAAGCTTGTCATCAGAATGCTCCATGACCCTTGTCATCACAATTCTCCATGCACTTGTCAGCACAATGCTCCCTGACCCTTATCATCACAATGCTCCAAGCCATTGTCATCACAATGCTCCATTACCTTTGTCATCAGAATCCTCCCTGACACTTGGCATCACAATGCTCCATGCCATCCTCATCACAATGGGCCATTACATATGTGATCACAATGCTCCCTTACACCTGTCTTCACAATACGGCATGATCTGGTCATCACAATGCTCCATGCCCTTGTCATCACAGTGTGCCATTCCAACTCTCATCGCAATACTCCATGAAAGTTATAAGACCAATGTTCCATGCCCTTGTTATCCGAATGCTCCATGACCCCTGTCATCACAATGCTCCGTGTCTCCAGTCATCACAATGCTTCATGACCTTTGTCATCACAATGGTCCATGCCCTCGTCATCAACAGTCTCTGTGACATTTTTAGCCACAATGTTCCATGAAATTTTCATCACAATGCTCTTTGACCCTTGTCATCACAATACTCTATGCCTTTTTCAGCACAATGCTCCATGACCCATGTCATCACAATGCTCCATGTGCTTGTCAGCACAATGCTCCATGACACATGTCATCACAATGCACCATGCGCTTTTCATCACAGTGCTCCACAACATTGTCATCACAATGCTCCATAAAATTTGTCATCACAATGCTCCATGCATTTCTCATCAAAATGCCCTCTCACCACTGATATCACCATGCTACATCACTATTTGTCACAATACTCCCTCACCCCTGTCATCACAATGTTCCATGACTCCTGTCATCACAATGCTACATGCACTTATCATCACAATGTTCGATGATCCCTGAAATCACAATGTTCCATAGCACCTGTCATCAAAATGTTCCATGACACTTTTCATCAAATTGCTCCATGACCCTGTCATCAGAATGCTCCCTGCCCTTCTCATCACAATGCACAACGCCCTTGCCATCAAAATGCTCCATGACCTTTGTCATCACAAAGATCCATGACCCTTGGCATCACAGTGCTCCATGTCATTGTCATCACAATGCTCCATGAACGATCTCATCACATTGCTCCATGCCCTTGTCTTCACATAGCTCCATGACACATGTCATCAGAATGCTCCATGGCCTTCTCATCACAATGCTCCATGCCCTTGCCATCACAGTGCTCCATTACCACTGTCATAACAATGCTCCATGACCCCTGCCATCACGATGTTCCATGGCCTTGTCATCACAAGGCTCCATGAACCTTCTCATCACAATGCTCCAAGAACACTGTAATCACAATACTCTATGCCCCTTTTCATCTCAATGATCCATGAACCCTGTCATCACAATGCACTATGCCCATCATCATAATGCTTCATGCTATTGTCATAACAATGAAATCAAAATGTTCCATGACCTCTGTCATAACAATGCTCCAAACCCTTGTGATCACAATATTCCATAACACTTGTCATCACAATGCCCCAGGATGCTCGTCATCACAATTATCCATGGTCTTCTCATCACAATGCTCCATGACCTTCGTCATCACAATGCTCAATACACTTGTCATCAACATGCTCCCTGATACTTGTTGTCTGTATGCTCCTTGAACCCTGTCATGACAAGGCTCCATGCCTTTTTCATCACAATGATCCATGCACTTTTCATCACAATGCTCCAAGTCCCATGTAATCACAATGGTCCATGCCATTGTCATCACAAAGCTCAATGATGCATGCCATCAGAATGCTCCTTGATCTTCTCCGCACAATGCTCCATGCCCTTGTCTTCACAATGTTCCAAGACCCCTGTAATCACAATGCTCCATTCCCCTTTTAATCAGTATGCTCCATGAGACTTGTCATCACAAGGCTCCATTGTTCTGTTTTCACAATGCTCCAGGACATTGTCATCACAATGCTTCACGACCTTGTCATCAAAATTTTCAATGGCCCTTGTCATCATAATGCTCCAAACCCTAATCATCACAATGCTCCATTATATTTGTCATCACAATCCTCCATTACATTTGGTATCACAAAGCTCCATGCCATTGTCATCGCCATGGACCATGACATATGTCATCACAATGCTCCCTGACACCTGTCTTCACAATACTCCATGACCTTATCATCACAATGCTCCATGCCCTTGTCATCACAATGCACCATGCCCACTCTCATCACAATAATCTATGAAACTTGTCAGACCAATGCTCCATGCCACTGTCATCACAATGCTCCATGCCCTTGTCATCACAATGCTCCATGACCCCTGTCATCACAATGCTCCGTGACTCCAGTCATCACAATGCTTCATAACGTTTGTCATCACAGTTGTCCATGCCCGCGTCATCACAAGGCTCTGTGACCTTTGTAACCACAATTCTCCATGAACTTTTCATCACAATTCTCTGAGAAACTTGTCATCACAATGCTCCATGTCTTTGTCAGAACAATGCTCCATGACCATTGTCATCACAATGTGCCACGCACATTTCATCACAACGTTCCAAACCTTGTCATTGCAATGCTCCATAAACCTTGTAATCACAGTGGTCCATGCACTTCTCATCAAAATGCTCTCTCACCAGAGATATCACAATGTTCCATCATTAGTCATCACAATACACCCTCATCCTTGTAATCACAATGTTCCATGACACTGTCATCACAATGCTACATCCCCTTATCATCACAATGTTCCATGACCCCTGCCATCACAATGTTCCATAAGCCCTGTCATCAAAATGCTCCATGACCCTTTCCATCCCAAAGAGCCAAGACCCCTGACATCAAAATGTTCTATAACCACTGCCATCAAAATGTTCCATTACACTTTTTATCAAATTGCTGCATGACCAGGTCATCAAAATGCTCCCTGCCCTTCTCATCAAAAGGCTCCATGACTTGTCATCACAAAGCTCCAAGACCCTTGGCATCACAATGCTCCATGTCATTGTCATCACAATGCTCCATGAACCCTCTCATCACATTGCTCCATGCCCTTGTCATCACACAGCTCCATGACACTTGTCATCACAATGCTTGATGCCCTTCTCATCACAATGCTCCATGCCCTTGTCATTACAGTCCTGCATGACCCATGTATCACAGTGTTCCGTGCCCTTGTCATCACAATGCTCCATGCCCACTCTCATCACAATAATCCATGAAACATTTCAGACCAAAGTTCCATACCCTTCTCATCACAATGCTCCATTACCCCTGTCATAACAATGCACCATGACACCTGGCATCACAATGATCCACGGCCTAGTCATCACAAGGTTCCATGATAATTCTCATCACAATGCTCAAGACCCCTGATACCACAATGCTCCATGCCCTTGTCATCACAAAGCTCCATGACGCATGTCATCAGAATGTTCCATGGCCTTCTCATCACAATGCTCCATGCCCTTGTCATCAAAATGCTCCAAGACCCTTGTCATCACAATGCTCCATGCCCCATTTCATCTCAATGCTCCATGAAATCTGTCATCACAATGCTCCGAGACCCTTGTAATCACAATGCTCCATGCCCCTTTTCATCTCAATGCTCCATGAACCCTGTCATCACAATGCACCATGCCCATCATCATAATGCTTCAGGCTATTGTCATCACAATGAAATCAATATTCTGCATGACCTCTGTCATCATAATGCTCCAAACCCTTGTGATCACAATGTTGCATAACACGTATCATCACAACACCCCATGACGCTCATCATCACAATTATCCATGGTCTTCTCATCACAATGCTCCATGATCTTTGTCATCACAATTCTCAATACACTTGTCATCACAATGCTCCCTGCCCCTTGTCGTCAGTATGCTCCTTGAAGCCTGTCATGACAAGTTTCCATGCATTTTTCATTACAATGATCCATGACCATTTCATCACAATGCTTCAAGGTCCCTGTAATCACAATGCTCCATGCCCTTGTCATCACAAAACTCCATGACGCATGTCATCAGAATGCTCCATGGCCTTCTCATCACAATGCTCTATGCCCTAATCATAACAATGCTCCAAGACCCCTGTAATCACAATGCTCCATGCCCCTTTTCATCAGAATGCTCCATGAGACTTGCCATCACAAGTCTCCATGGTCTTCTCATCACAATGTTCCTGGACCTTGACATCACCATGATCCATTCCCTTGTCATCACAATGCTCCATGACCCCTGTCATCACAATAATCCATGAACATTTTCAGCCCAATGCTCCACGACTTTCTCATCACAATGCTCCATTGCCAATATCATCACAATGCTCCATGACCACTGTCATCACAACACTCCATGACACCTGACAACACAATGATCCAGGACTCTTGTCATCACAATGCTCCATTAACTTGTCGTCACAATGCTACATGACACCTGTCATCACAACTCTCCATGAACATTTTCAGCCCAGTGCTCCATGACCCTTGTCATCGCAATGATCCATGCCCTTGTCATCCCAATGCTCCAAGACCCCTGTATTCACAATGCTCCTTGACGCTTGTCATCACAGTGCTCCATGAAACATGTCATCACAATGCTCCATGCCTTTTTCAGCAAAATGCTACATGACCTTGTCATTACAATGCTCTATGCACTTGTCATCACAATACTCCATTTCCATTGTCATCACAATCCTCCATGACCTTTGGGATCACATTGCTTCATGCCCTTGTCATCACAATGCTCCATGCTCCTTGAAATCAAAATGATCCATGACCTCTGTCATCACAATGCTCCAAACCCTTGTGATCACAATGTTCCATAACACTTGTCATCACAACGCTCCATGATGCCTGTCATCACAATACTCCATGCCCTTTTCATCACAATGCTCCATGACATTTGTCACCACAATTCTCAATACACTTGTCATCACAATGCTCCCTGACACTTGTCATCAGAATGCTCCTTGAACCCTGTCACGAAAAGGCTCCATGCCTTTTTCATCACAATGCCCCATGCCATTTTCATCACAATGCTCCATGCCATTGTCATCAAAATACTCCACAAGCTTGTCATCAGAATGCTCCATGACCCTTGTCATCACAATTCTCCATGCACTTGTCAGCACAATGCTCCCTGACCCTTGTCATCACAATGCTCCAAGCCATTGTCATCACAATGCTCCATTACCTTTGTCATCAGAATCCTCCCTGACACTTGGCATCACAATGCTCCATGCCATCCTCATCACAATGGGCCATTACATATGTGATCACAATGCTCCCTTACACCTGTCTTCACAATACGGCATGACCTGGTCATCACAATGCTCCATGCCCTTGTCATCACAGTGTGCCATTCCAACTCTCATCGCAATACTCCATGAAAGTTATAAGACCAATGTTCCATGCCCTTGTTATCCGAATGCTCCATGACCCCTGTCATCACAATGCTCCGTGTCTCCAGTCATCACAATGCTTCATGACCTTTGTCATCACAATGGTCCATGCCCTCGTCATCAACAGTCTCTGTGACATTTTTAGCCACAATGCTCCATGAAATTTTCATCACAATGCTCTTTGACCCTTGTCATCACAATACTCTATGCCTTTTTCAGCACAATGCTCCATGACCCATGTCATCACAATGCTCCATGTGCTTGTCAGCACAATGCTCCATGACACATGTCATCACAATGCACCATGCGCTTGTCATCACAGTGCTCCACAACATTGTCATCACAATGCTCCATAAAATTTGTCATCACAATGCTCCATGCATTTCTCATCAAAATGCTATCTCACCACTGATATCACAATGCTACATCTCTATTTGTCACAATACTCCCTCACCCCTGTCATCACAATGTTCCATGACTCCTGTCATCACAATGCTACATGCATTTATCATCACAATGTTCGATGATCCCTGAAATCACAATGTTCCATAGCACCTGTCATCAAAATGTTCCATGACACTTTTCATCAAATTGCTCCATGACCCTGTCATCAGAATGCTCCCTGCCCTTCTCATCACAATGCACAACGCCCTTGCCATCAAAATGCTCCATGACCTTTGTCATCACAAAGATCCATGACCCTTGGCATCACAGTGCTCCATGTCATTGTCATCACAATGCTCCTTGAACGATCTCATCACATTGCTCCATGCCCTTGTCTTCACATAGCTCCAGGACACATGTCATCAGAATGCTCCATGGCCTTCTCATCACAATGCTCCATGCCCTTGCCATCACAGTGCTCCATTACCACTGTCATAACAATGCTCCATGACCCCTGCCATCACGATGTTCCATGGCCTTGTCATCACAAGGCTCCATGACCCTTCTCATCACAATGCTCCAAGAACACTGTAATCACAATACTCTATGCCCCTTTTCATCTCAATGATCCATGAACCCTGTCATCACAATGCACTATGCCCATCATCATAATGCTTCATGCTATTGTCATAACAACGAAATCAAAATGTTCCATGACCTCTGTCATAACAATGCTCCAAACCCTTGTGATCACAATATTCCATAACACTTGTCATCACAATGCCCCAGGATGCTCGTCATCACAATTATCCATGGTCTTCTCATCACAATGCTCCATGACCTTCGTCATCACAATGCTCAATACACTTGTCATCAACATGCTCCCTGATACTTGTTGTCTGTATGCTCCTTGAACCCTGTCATGACAAGGCTCCATGCCTTTTTCATCACAATGATCCATGCCCTTTTCATCACAATGCTCCAAGTCCCATGTAATCACAATGGTCCATGCCATTGTCATCACAAAGCTCAATGACGCATGCCATCAGAATGCTCCTTGATCTTCTCCGCACAATGGTCCATGCCCTTGTCTTCACAATGTTCCAAGACCCCTGTAATCACAATGCTCCATTCCCCTTTTAATCAGTATGCTCCATGAGACTTGTCATCACAAGGCTCCATAGTTCTGTTATCACAATGCTCCAGGACCTTGTCATCACAATACTTCACGACCTTGTCATCAAAATTTTCAATGGCCCTTGTCATCATAATGCTCCAAACCCTAATCATCACAATGCTCCATTATATTTGTCATCACAATCCTCCATTACATTTGGTATCACAAAGCTCCATGCCATTGTCATCGCCATGGACCATGACATATGTCATCACAATGTTCCCTGACACCAGTCTTCACAATACTCCATGACCTTATCATCACAATGCTCCATGCCCTTGTCATCACAATGCACCATGCCCACTCTCATCACAATAATCTATGAAACTTGTCAGACCAATGCTCCATGCCACTGTCATCACAATGCTCCATGCCCTTGTCATCACAATGCTCCATGACCCCTGTCATCACAATGCTCCGTGACTCCAGTCATCACAATGCTTCATAACGTTTGTCATCACAGTTGTCCATGCCCGCGTCATCACAAGGCTCTGTGACCTTTGTAACCACAATGCTCCATGAACTTTTCATCACAATTCTCTGAGAAACTTGTCATCACAATGCTCCATGTCTTTGTCAGAACAATGCTCCATGACAATTGTCATCACAATGTGCCACGCGCATTTCTTCACAACGTTCCAAACCTTGTCATTGCAATGCTCCATAAATCTTGTAATCACAAAGGTCCATGCACTTCTCATCAAAATGCTCTCTCACCAGAGATATCACAATGTTCGATCACTAGTCATCACAATACACCATCGTCCTTGTAATCACAATGTTCCATGATACTGTCATCACAATGCTACATCCCCTTATCATCACAATGTTCCATGACCCCTGCCATCACAATGTTCCATAAGCCCTGTCATCAAAATGCTCCATGACCCTTTTCATCCCAAAGCTCCAAGACCCCTGACATCACAATGTTCTATAACCCCTGCCATCAAAATGTTCCATTACACATTTATCAAATTGCTGCATGACACGGTCATCAAAATGTTCCCTGACCTTCTCATCAAAATGCTCCATGACTTGTCATCACAATGCTCCAAGACCCTTGGCATCACAATGCTCCATGTCATTGTCATCACAATGCTCCATGAACACTCTCATCACATTGCTCCATGCCCTTGTCGTCACACAGCTCCGCGACACTTGTCATCACAATGCTCGATGCCTTTCTCATCACAATGCTCCATGCCCTTGTCATTACAGTCCTGCATGACCCATGTATCACAGTGTTCCGTGCCCTTGTCATCACAATGCTCCATGCCCACTCTCATCACAATAATCCATGAAACATTTCTGACCAAATTTCTATACCCTTCTCATCACAATGCTCCATTACCCCTGTCATAACAATGCACCATGACACCTGCCATCACAATGCACCATGACACCTGCCATCACAATGATCCACGGCCTAATCATTACAAGGTTCCATGATAATTCTCGTCACAATGCTCAAGACCCCTGATATCACAATGCTCCATGCCCTGGTCATCACAAAGCTCCATGACGCATGTCATCAGAATGTTCCATGGCCTTCTCATCACAATGCTCCATGCCCTTGTCATCACAATGCTCCAATACCCTTGTCATCACAATGCTCCATGCCCCATTTCATCTCAATGCTCCATGAAATCTGTCATCACAATGCTCCAAGCCCCTTGTAATCACAATGCTCCATGCCCCTTTTCATCTCAATGCTCCATGAACCCTGTCATCACAATGCACCATGCCCATCATCATAATGCTTCAGGCTATTGTCATCACAATGAAATCAATATTCTGCATGACCTCTGTCATCATAATGCTCCAAACACTTGTGATCACAATGTTGCATAACACGTATCATCACAACACCCCATGACGTTCATCATCACAATTATCCATGGACTTCTCATCACAATGCTCCATGATCTTTGTCATCACAATGCTCAATACACTTGTCATCACAATGCTCCCTGACCCTTGCCGTCAGTATGCTCCTTGAACCCTGTCACGACAAGTTTCCATGCATTTTTCATCACAATGATCCATGACCATTTCATCACAATGCTCCACTGTCCCTGTAAACACAATGCTCCATACCCTTGTCATCACAAAACTCCATGACACATGTCATCAGAATGTTCCATGGCTTTCTCATCACAATGCTCTATGCCCTAGTCATAACAATGCTCCAAGACCCCTGTAATCACAATGTTCCATGCCCCTTTTCATCAGAATGCTCCTTGAGACTTGCCATCACAAGTCTCCATGGTCTTCTCATCACAATGTTCCAGGACCTTGACATCACCATGATCCATTCCCTTGTCATCACAATGCTCTATGACCCCTGTCATCACAATAATCCATGAACATTTTCAGCCCAATGCTCCACGACCTTCTCATCACAATGCTCCATGGCCAATATCATCACAATGCTCCATGACCACTGTCATCACAACACTCCATGACACCTGACAACACAATGATCCAGGACTCTTGTCATCACAATGCTCCATTAACTTGTCGTCACAATGGTACATGACACCTGTCATCACAACTCTCCATGAACATTTTCAGCCCAGTGCTCCACGACCCTTGTCATCACAATGATCCATGCCCTTGTCATCCCAATGCTCCATGACCCCTGTATTCACAATGTTCCGTGACGCTTGTCAACACAGTGCTCCATGACACATGTCATCACAATGTTCCATGCCTTTGTCAGCAAACTGCTACCTGACCTTGTCATTACAATGCTCTATGCACTTTTCATCACAATACTCCATTTCCATTGTCATCACAATCCTCCATGAACTTTGGGATCACATTGCTTCATGCCGTTGTCATCACAATGCTCCATGCTCCTTGAAATCAAAATGATCCATGACCTCTGTCATCACAATGCTCCAAACCCTTGTGATCACAATGTTCCATAACACTTGTCATCACAACGCTCCATGATGCCTGTCATCACAATACTCCATGCCCTTTTCATCACAATGCTCCATGACTTTGTCACCACAATTCTCAATACACTTGTCATCACAATGCTCCCTGACACTTTTCATCAGAATGCTCCTTGAAACCTGTCACGAAAAGGCTCCATGCCTTTTTCATCACAATGCCCCATGCCATTTTCATCACAATGCTCCATGCCATTGTCATCAAAATACTCCACAAGCTTGTCTTCAGAATGCTCCATGTCCCTTGTCATCACAATTCGCCATGCACTTGTCAGCACAATGCTCCCTGACCCTTGTCATTGCAATGCTCCAAGTCATTGTCATCACAATGCTCCATTACCTTTGTCTTCAGAATCCTCCCTGACACTTGGCATCACAATGCTCCATGCCATCCTCATCACAATGGGCCATTACATATGTGATCACAATGCTCCCTGACACCTGTCTTCACAATACTCCATGACCTTATCATCACAATGCTCCATGCCCTTGTCCTCACAATGCACCATGCCCACTCTCATCACAATAATCTATGAAACTTGTCATACCAATGCTCCATGCCACTGTCATCACAATGCTCCATGCCCTTGTTATCACAATGCTCCATGACCCCTGTCATCACAATGCTCCGTGACTCCAGTCATCACAATGCTTCATGACCTTTGTCATCACAATGGTCCATGCCCTCGTCATCAACAGTCTCTGTGACATTTTTAACCACAATGCTCAATGAAATTTTCATCACAATGCTCTTTGACCCTTGTCATCACAATGCTCTATGCCTTTCTCAGCACAATGCTCCATGACCCTTGTCATCACAATGCTCCATGCGCTTGTCAGCACAATGCTCCATGACACATGTCATCACAATGCACCATGCGCTTGTCATCACAGTGCTCCACAACATTGTCATCACAATGCTCCATAAAATTTGTCATCACAATGTTCCATGCACTTCTCATCAAAATGCTCTCTCACCACTGATATCACAATGCTACATCACTATTTGTCACAATACTCCCTCACCCCTGTCATCACAATGTTCCATGACTCCAGGCATCACAATGCTACATGCACTTATCATCACAATGTTCGATGACCCCTGAAATCACAATGTTCCATAACACCTGTCATCAAAATGTTCCATGACACTTTTCATCAAATTGCTCCATGAACCTGTCATCAGAATGCTCCCTGTCCTTCTCATCACAATGCACAACGCCCTTGCCATCAAAATGCTCCATGACCTTTGTCATCACAAAGATCCATGACCCTTGGCATCACAATGCTCCATGTCATTGTCATCACAATGATCCATGAATGCTCTCATCACATTGCTCCATGCCCTTGTCTTCACATAGCTCCATGACACATGTCATCAGAATGCTCCATGGCCTTCTCATCACAATGCTCCAAGCCATGGCCATCACAATGCTCCATTACACCTGTCATAACAATGCTCCATGACCCTTGCCATCACGATGATCCATGGCCTTGTCATCACAAGGCTCCATGACCCTTCTCATCACAATGCCCCAAGAACACTGTACTCACCATGCTCTATGCCCCTTTTCATCTCAATGATCCATGAACCCTGTCATCACAATACACTATGCCCATCATCATAATGCTTCATGCTATTGTCATAACAACGAAATCAAAATGTTCCATGACTTCTGTCATAACAATGCTCCAAACCCTTGTGATCACAATATTCCATAACACTTGTCATCACAATGCCCCAGGATGCTCGTCATCACAATTATCCATGGTCTTCTCATCACAATGCTCCATGACCTTCGTCATCACAATGCTCAATACACTTGTCATCAACATGCTCCCTGACACTTGTTGTCTGTATGCTCCTTGAACCCTGTCATGACAAGGCTCCATGCCTTTTTCATCACAATGATCCATGCCCTTTTCATCACAATGCTCCAAGTCCCATGTAATCACAATGGTCCATGCCATTGTCATCACAAAGCTCAATGACGCATGCCATCAGAATGCTCCTTGGTCTTCTCCTCACAATGCTCCATGCCCTTGTCTTCACAATGTTCCAAGACCCCTGTAATTACAATGCTCCATTCCCCTTTTAATCAGTATGCTCCATGAGACTTGTCATCACAAGGCTCCACGGTTTTGTCATCACAATGCTCCAGGACCTTGTCATCACAATGTTTCACGACCTTGTCATCAAAATTTTCTATGGCCCTTGTCATCATAATGTTCCAAACCCTAATCATCACAATGCTCCATTATATTTGTCATCACAATCCTCCATTACATTTGGTATCACAAAGCTCCATGCCATTGTCATCGCCATGGACCATGACATATGACATCACAATGCTCCCTGACACCTGTCTTCACAATACTCCATGACCTTATCATCACAATGCTCCATGCCTTTGTCATCACAATGCACCATGCCCACTCTCATCACAATAATCTATGAAACTTGTGAGACCAATGCTCCATGCCACTGTCATCACAATGCTCCATGCCCTTGTCATCACAATGCTCCATGACCCCTGTCATCAAAATGCTCTGTGACTCCAGTCATCACAATGCTTCATAACGTTTGTCATAACAATGGTCCATGCCCGCGTCATCACAAGGCTCTGTGACCTTTGTAACCACAATACTCCATGAAATTTTCATCACAATTCTCTGAGAAACTTGTTTTCACAATGCTCCATGTCTTTGTCAGAACAATGCTCCATGACAATTGTCATCACAATGTGCCACGCGCATTTCATCACAACGTTCCAAACCTTGTCATTGCAATGCTCCATAAACCTTGTAATCACAATGGTCCATGCACTTTTCATCAAAATGGTCTCTCACCAGAGATATCACAATGTTCCTTCAATAGTCATCACAATACACCCTCGTCCTTGAAATCACAATGTTCCATGACACTGTCATCACAATGCTACATCCCCTTATCATCACAATGTTCCATGACCCCTGCCATCACAATGTTCCATAAGCCCTGTCATCAAAATGCTCCATGACCCTTTCCATCCCAAAGCTCCAAGACCCCTGACATCACAATGTTCTATAACCCCTGCCATCAAAATGTTCCATTACACTTTTTATCAAATTGCTGCATGACACGGTCATCAAAATGGTCCCTGCCCTTCTCATCAAAATTCTCCATGACTTGTCATCACAAAGCTCCAAGACCCTTGGCATCATAATGCTCCATGTCATTGTCATTACAATGCTCCATGAACCCTCTCATCACATTGCTCCATGCCCTTGTCATCACACAGCTCCGTGACACTTGTCATCACAATGCTCGATGCCTTTCTCATCACAATGCTCCATGCCCTTGTCATTACAGTCCTGCAAAACCCATGTATCACAGTGTTCCGTGCCCTTGTCATCACAATGGTCCATGCCCACTCTCATCACAATAATCCATGAAACATTTCAGACCAAATTTCTATACCCTTCTCATCACAATGCTCCATTACCCCTGTCATAACAATGCACCATGAAACCTGCCATCACAATGCACCATGACAAAACCATCACAATGATCCACGGCCTAGTCATCACAAGGTTCCATGATAATTCTCATCACAATGCTCAAGACCCCTGATATCACAATGCTCCATGCCCTTGTCATCACAAAGCTCCATTACGCATGTCATCAGAATGTTCCATGGCCTTCTCATCACAATGCTCCATGCCCTTGTCATCACAATGCTCCATGCCCCATTTCATATCAATGCTCCAAGAAATCTGTCATCACAATGCTCCAAGACCCTTGTAATCACAATGCTCCATGTCCCTTTTCATCTCAATGCTCAATGAACCCTGTCATCACAATGCACCATGCCAATCATCATAATGCTTCAGGCTATTGTCATCACAATGAAATCAATATTCTTCATGACCTCTGTCATCATAATGCTCCAAACGCTTGTGATCACAATGTTGCATAACACGTATCATCACAACACCCCATGACGCTCATCATCACAATTATCCATGGTCTTCTCATCACAATGCTCCATGATCTTTGTCATCACAATGCTCAATACACTTGTCATCACAATGCTCCCTGACCCTTGTCGTCAGTATGTTCCTTGAACCCTGTCATGACAAGTTTCCATGCATTTTTCATCACAATGATCCATGACCATTTCATCACAATGCTCCAAGGTCCCTGTAATCACAATGCTCCATGCCCTTGTCATCACAAAACTCCATGACGCATGTCATCAGAATGCTCCATGGCTTTCTCATCACAATGCTCTATGCCCTAATCATAACAATGCTCCAAGACCCCTGTAATCACAATGCTCCATGCCCATTTTCATCAGAATGCTCCATGAGACTTTCCATCACAAATCTCCATGGTCTTCTCATCACAATGTTCCAGGACCTTGACATCACCATGATCCATTCCCTTGTCATCACAATGCTCCATGACCCTTGTCATCACAATAATCCATGAACATTTTCAGCCCAATGCTCCACGACCTTCTCATCACAATGCTCCATAGCCAATATCATCACAGTGCTCCATGACCACTGTCATCAAAACACTCTATGACACCTGACAACACAATGATCCAGGACTCTTGTCATCACAATGCTCCATTCCCTTGTCGTCACAATGCTACATGACACCTGTCATCACAACTCTCCATGAACATTTTCAGCCCAGTGCTCCATGACCCTTGTCATCACAATGATCCATGCCCTTGTCATCCCAATGCTCCATGACACCTGTATTCACAATGCTCCTTGACGCTTGTCATCACAGTGCTCCATGAAACATGTCATCACAATGCTCCATGCCTTTGTCTGCAAACTGCTACATGACCTTGTCATTACAATGCTCTATGCACTTGTCATCACAGTACTCCATTTCCATTGTCATCACAATCCTCCATGAAATTTGGGATCACATTGCTTCATGCCCTTGTCATCACAATGCTCCATGCTCCTTGAAATCAAAATGATCCATGACCTCTGTCATCACAATGCTCCAAACCCTTGTGATCACAATGTTCCATAACACTTGTCCTCACAACGCTCCATGATGCCTGTCATCACAATACTCCATGCCCTTTTCATCACAATGCTCCATGACCTTTGTCACCACAATTCTCAATACACTTGTCATCACAATGCTCCCTGACAATTGTCATCAGAATGCTCCTTGAACCCTGTCACGAAAAGGCTCCATGCCTTTTTCATCACAATGCCCCATGCCATTTTCATCACAATGCTCCATGCCATTGTCATCAAAATACTCCACAAGCTTGTCATCAGAATGCTCCATGACCCTTGCCATCACAATTCTCCATGCACTTGTCAGCACAATGCTCCCTGACCCTTGTCATCACAATGCTCCAAGCCATTGTCATTCACAATGCTCCATTACCTTTGTCATCAGAATCCTCCCTGACACTTGGCATCACAATGCTCCATGCCATCCTCATCACAATGGGCCATTACATATGTGATCACAATGCTCCCTGACACCTGTCTTCACAATACGGCATGACCTGGTCATCACAATGCTCCATGCCCTTGTCATCACAGTGTGCCATTCCAACTCTCATCGCAATACTCTATGAAAGTTATTAGACCAATGATCCATGCCCTTGTCATCACAATGCTCCATGCCCTTGTTATCACAATGCTCCATGACCCCTGTCATCACAATGCTCCGTGACTCCAGTCATCACAATGCTTCATGACCTTTGTCATCACAATGGTCCATGCCCTCGTCATCAACAGTCTCTGTGACCTTTTTAACCACAATGCTCCATGAACTTTTCATCACAATGCTCTTTGACCCTTGTCATCACAATGCTCTATGCCTTTCTCAGCACAATGCTCCATGACCCTTGTCATCACAATGCTCCATGTGCTTGTCAGCACAATATCTCCATGACACATGTCATCACAATGCACCATGCGCTTGTCATCACAGTGCTCCACAACATTGTCATCACAATGCTCCATAAAATTTGTCATCACAATGCTCCATGCACTTCTCATCAAAATGCTCTCTCACCACTGATATCACAATGCTACATCACTATTTGTCACAATACTCCCTCAACCCTGTCATCACAATGTTCCATGACTCCTGTCATCACAATGCTACATGCACTTATCATCACAATGTTCGATGATCCCTGAAATCACAATGTTCCATAACACCTGTCATCAAAATGTTCCATGACACTTTTCATCAAATTGCTCCATGACCCTGTCATCAGAATGCTCCCTGCCCTTCTCATCACAATGCACAACGCCCTTGCCATCAAAATGCTCCATGACCTTTGTCATCACAAATATCCATGACCCTTGGCATCACAGTGCTCCATGTCATTGTCATCACAATGCTCCATGAACGCTCTCATCACATTGCTCCATGCCCTTGTCTTCACATAGCTCCATGACACATGTCATCAGAATGCTCCATGGCCTTCTCATCACAATGCCCCAAGCCCTGGCCATCACAATGCTCCATTACCCCTGTCATAACAATGCTCCATGACCCCTGCCATCACGATGTTCCATGGCCTTGTCATCACAAGGCTCCATGACCCTTCTCATCACAATGCTCCAAGAACACTGTAATCACAATGCTCTATGCACCTTTTCATCTCAATGATCCATGAAACCTGTCATCACAATGCACTATGCCCATCATCATAATGCTTCATGCTATTGTCATAACAACGAAATCAAAATGTTCCATGACCTCTGTCTTAACAATGCTCCAAACCCTTGTGATCACAATATTCCATAACACTTGTCATCACAATGCCCCAGGATGCTCGTCATCACAATTATCCATGGTCTTCTCATCACAATGCTCCATGACCTTCATCATCACAATGCTCAATACACTTGTCATCAATATGCTCCATGACACTTGTTGTCTATATGCTCCTTGAACCCTGTCATGACAAAGCTCCATGCCTTTTTCATCACAATGATCCATACCCATTTCATCACAATGCTCCAAGTCCCATGTAATCACAATGGTCCATGCCTTTGTCACCACAAAGCTCAATGACGCATGCCATCAGAATGCTCCTTGGTCTTGTCCTCACAATGCTCCATGCCCTTGTCTTCACAATGTTCCAAGACCCCTGTAATCACAATGCTCCATTCCCCTTTTTATCAGTATGCTCCATTCCGCTTTTAATCAGTATGCTCCATGGTTTTCTCATCACAATGCTCCAGGACATTGTCATCACAATGCTTCACGACCTTGTCATCAAAATTTTCAATGGCCCTTGTCATCATAATGCTCCAAACCCTAATCATTAAAATGCTCCATTATATTTGTCATCACAATCCTCCATTACATTTGGTATCACAAAGCTCCATGCCATTGTCATCGCCATGGTCCATGACATATGTCATCACAATGCTCCGTGACACCTGTCTTCACAATACTCCATGACCTTATCATCACAATGCTCCATGCCCTTGTCATCACAATGCACCATGCCCACTCTCATCACAATAATCTATGAAACTTGTCAGACCAATGCTCCATGCCACTGTCATCACAATGCTCCATGCCCTTGTCATCACAATGCTCCATGACCCCTGTCATCAGAATGCTCCGTGACTCCAGTCATCACAATGCTTCATAACGTTTGTCATCACAATGGTCCATGCCCGCGTCATCACAAGGCTCTGTGACCTTTGTAACCACAATTCTCCATGAACTTTTCATCACAATTCTCTGAGAAACTTGTCATCACAATGCTCCATGTCTTTGTTAGAACAATGCTCCATGACCATTGTCATCACAATGTGCCACGCACATTTCATCACAACGTTCCAAACCTTGTCATTGCAATGCTCCATAAACCTTGTAATCACAGTGGTCCATGCACTTCTCATCAAAATGCTCTCTCACCAGAGATATCACAATGTTCCATCACTAGTCATCACAATACACCCTCATCCTTGTAATCACAATGTTCCATGACACTGTCATCACAATGCTACATCCCCTTATCATCACAATGTTCCATGACCCCTGCCATCACAATGTTCCATAAGCCCTGTCATCAAAATGCTCCATGACACTTTCCATCCCAAAGATCCAAGACCCCTGACATCAAAATGTTCTATAACCACTGCCATCAAAATGTTCCATTACACTTTTTATCAAATTGCTGCATGACCCAGTCATCAAAATGCTCCCTGCCCTTCTCATCAAAATGCTCCATGACTTGTCATCACAAAGCTCCAAGACCCTTGGCATAACAATGCTCCATGTCATTGTCATCACAATGCTCCATGAACCCTCTCATCACATTGCTCCATGCCCTTGTCATCACACAGCTCCATGACACTTGTCATCACAATGCTCGATGCCCTTCTCATCACAATGCTCCATGCCCTTGTCATTACAGTCCTGCATGACCCATGTATCACAGTGTTCCGTGCCCTTGTCATCACAATGCTCCATGCCCACTCTCATCACAATAATCCATGAAACATTTCAGACCAAAGTTCCATACCCTTCTCATCACAATGCTCCATTACCCCTGTCATAACAATGCACCATGACACCTGGCATCACAATGATCCACGGCCTAGTCATCACAAGGTTCCATGATAATTCTCATCACAATGCTCAAGACCCCTGATACCACAATGCTCCATGCCGTTGTCATCACAAAACTCCATGACGCATGTCATCAGAATGCTCCATGGCCTTCTCATCACAATGCTCCATGCCCTTGTCATCACAATGCTCCAAGACCCTTGTCCTCACAATGCTCCATGCCCCATTTCATCTCAATGCTCCATGAACCCTGTCATCACAATGCTCCGAGACCCTTGTAATCACAATGCTCCATGCCCCTTTTCATCTCAATGCTCCATGAACCCTGTCATCACAATGCACCATGCCCATCATCATAATGCTTCAGGCTATTGTCATCACAATGAAATCAATATTCTGCATGACCTCTGTCATCATAATGCTCCAAACCCTTGTGATCACAATGTTGCATAACACGTATCATCACAACACCCCATGACGCTCATCATCACAATTATCCATGGTCTTCTCATCACAATGCTCCATGATCTTTCTCATCACAATTCTCAATACACTTGTCATCACAATGCTCCCTGCCCCTTGTCATCAGTATGCTCCTTGAAGCCTGTCATGACAAGTTTCCATGCATTTTTCATTACAATGATCCATGACCATTTCATCACAATGCTCCAAGGTCCCTGTAATCACAATGCTCCATGCCCTTGTCATCACAAAACTCCATGACGCATGTCATCAGAATGCTCCATGGCCTTCTCATCACAATGCTCTATGCCCTAGTCATAACAATGCTCCAAGACTCCTGTAATCACAATGTTCCATGCCCCTTTTCATCAGAATGCTCCATGAGACTTGCCATCACAAGTCTCCATGGTCTTCTCATCACAGTGTTCCAGGACCTTGACATCACCATGATCCATTCCCTTGTCATCACAATGCTCCATGACCCCTGTCATCACAATAATCCATGAACATTTACAGCCCAATGCTCCACGACTTTCTCATCACAATGCTCCATTGCCAATATCATCACAATGCTCCATGACCACTGTCATCACAACACTCCATGACACCTGACAACACAATGATCCAGGACTCTTGTCATCACAATGCTCCATTAACTTGTCGTCACAATGCTACATGACACCTGTCATCACAACTCTCCATGAACATTTTCAGCCCAGTGCTCCATGACCCTTGTCATCGCAATGATCCATGCCCTTGTCATCCCAATGCTCCAAGACCCCTGTATTCACAATGCTCCTTGACGCATGTCATCACAGTGCTCCATGAAACATGTCATCACAATGCTCCATGCCTTTGTCAGCAAAATGCTACATGACCTTGTCATTGCAATGCTCTATGCACTTGTCATCACAATACTCCATTTCCATTGTCATCACAATCCTCCATGAACTTTGGGATCACATTGCTTCATGCCCTTGTCATCAAAATGCTCCATGCTCCTTGAAATCAAAATGATCCATGACCTCTGTCATCACAATGCTCCAAACCCTTGTGATCACAATGTTCCATAACACTTGTCCTCACAACGCTCCATGATGCCTGTCATCACAATAATCCTTGCCCTTTTCATCACAATGCTCCATGAACTTTGTCATCACAATTCTCAATACACTTGTCACCACAATGCTCCCTGACACTTGTCGTCAGAATGCTCCTTGAACCCTGTCACGAAAAGGCTCCATGCCTTTTTCATCCCAAAGCCCCATGCCCTTTTCATCCCAATGCTCCATGCCATTGTCATCAAAATACTCCACAAGCTTGTCATCACAACGCTCCATGATGCCTGTCATCACAATACTCCATGCCCTTTTCATCACAATGCTCCATGACCTTTGTCACCAGAATTCTCAATACACTTGTCATCACAATGCTCCCTGACACTTGTCATCAGAATGCTCCTTGAACCCTGTCACGAAAAGGCTCCATGCCTTATTCATCACAATGCCCCATGCCATTTTCATCACAATGCTCCATGCCATTGTCATCAAAATACTCCACAAGCTTGTCATCAGAATGCTCCATGACCCTTGTCATCACAATTCTCCATGCACTTGTCAGCACAATGCTCCATGCCCTTGTCATCACAAAACTCCATGACGCATGTCATCAGAATGCTCCATGGCCTTCTCATCACAATGCTCTATGCCCTAGTCATAACAATGCTCCAAGACTCCTGTAATCACAATGTTCCATGCCCCTTTTCATCAGAATGCTCCATGAGACTTGCCATCACAAGTCTCCATGGTCTTCTCATCACAATGTTCCAGGACCTTGACATCACCATGATCCATTCCCTTGTCATCACAATGCTCCATGACCCCTGTCATCACAATAATCCATGAACATTTACAGCCCAATGCTCCACGACTTTCTCATCACAATGCTCCATTGCCAATATCATCACAATGCTCCATGACCACTGTCATCACAACACTCCATGACACCTGACAACACAATGATCCAGGACTCTTGTCATCACAATGCTCCATTAACTTGTCGTCACAATGCTACATGACACCTGTCATCACAACTCTCCATGAACATTTTCAGCCCAGTGCTCCATGACCCTTGTCATCGCAATGATCCATGCCCTTGTCATCCCAATGCTCCAAGACCCCTGTATTCACAATGCTCCTTGACGCATGTCATCACAGTGCTCCATGAAACATGTCATCACAATGCTCCATGCCTTTGTCAGCAAAATGCTACATGACCTTGTCATTGCAATGCTCTATGCACTTGTCATCACAATACTCCATTTCCATTGTCATCACAATCCTCCATGAACTTTGGGATCACATTGCTTCATGCCCTTGTCATCAAAATGCTCCATGCTCCTTGAAATCAAAATGATCCATGACCTCTGTCATCACAATGCTCCAAACCCTTGTGATCACAATGTTCCATAACACTTGTCCTCACAACGCTCCATGATGCCTGTCATCACAATAATCCTTGCCCTTTTCATCACAATGCTCCATGAACTTTGTCATCACAATTCTCAATACACTTGTCACCACAATGCTCCCTGACACTTGTCGTCAGAATGCTCCTTGACCCCTGTCACGAAAAGGCTCCATGCCTTTTTCATCCCAAAGCCCCATGCCCTTTTCATCCCAATGCTCCATGCCATTGTCATCAAAATACTCCACAAGCTTGTCATCACAACGCTCCATGATGCCTGTCATCACAATACTCCATGCCCTTTTCATCACAATGCTCCATGACCTTTGTCACCAGAATTCTCAATACACTTGTCATCACAATGCTCCCTGACACTTGTCATCAGAATGCTCCTTGAACCCTGTCACGAAAAGGCTCCATGCCTTATTCATCACAATGCCCCATGCCATTTTCATCACAATGCTCCATGCCATTGTCATCAAAATACTCCACAAGCTTGTCATCAGAATGCTCCATGACCCTTGTCATCACAATTCTCCATGCACTTGTCAGCACAATGCTCCCTGACCCTTGTCATCACAATGCTCCAAGCCATTGTCATCACAATGCTCCATTACCTTTGTCATCAGAATCCTCCCTGACACTTGGCATCACAATGCTCCATGCCATCCTCATCACAATGGGCCATTACATATGTGATCACAATGCTCCCTGACACCTGTCTTCACAATACGGCATGACCTGGTCATCACAATGCTCCATGCCCTTGTCATCACAGTGTGCCATTCCAACTCTCATCGCAATACTCCATGAAAGTTATAAGACCAATATTCCATGCCCTTGTTATCAGAATGCTCCATGACCCCTGTCATCACAATGCTCCGTGTCTCCAGTCATCACAATGCTTCATGACCTTTGTCATCACAATGGTCCATGCCCTCGTCATCAACAGTCTCTGTGACCTTTTTAGCCACAATGCTCCATGAACTTTTCATCACAATGCTCTTTGACCCTTGTGATCACAATACTCTATGCCTTTCTCAGCACAATGCTCCATGACCCATGTCATCACAATGCTCCATGCGCTTGTCAGCACAATGCTCCATGACACATGTCATCACAATGCACCATGCGCTTGTCATCACAGTGCTCCACAACATGGTCATCACAATGCTCCATAAAATTTGTCATAACAATGCTCCATGCACTTCTCATCAAAATGCTCTATCACCACTGATATCACAATGCTACATCACTATTTGTCACAATACTCCCTCACCCCTGTCATCACAATGTTCCATGACTCCTGTCATCACAATGCTACATGCACTTATCATCACAATGTTCGATGATCCCTGAAATCACAATGTTCCATAACACCTGTCATCACAATGTTCCATAAAACCTGTCATCAAAATGTTCCATGACACTTTTCATCAAATTGCTCCATGACCCTGTCATCAGAATGCTCCCTGCCCTTCCCATCACAGTGCACAACGCCTTTGCCATCAAAATGCTCCATGACCTTTGTCATCACAAATATCCATGACCCTTGGCATCACAGTGCTCCATGTCATTGTCATCACAATGCTCCATGAACGATCTCATCACATTGCTCCATGCCCTTGTCTTCACATAGCTCCATGACACATGTCATCAGAATGCTCCATGGCCTTCTCATCACAATGCTCCATGCCCTTGCCATCACAATGCTCCATTACACCTGTCATAACAATGCTCCATGACCCCTGCCATCACGATGTTCCATGGCCTTGTCATCACAAGGGTCCATGACCCTTCTCATCACAATGCTCCAAGAACACTGTAATCACAATACTCTATGCCCCTTTTCATCTCAATGATCCATGAACCCTGTCATCACAATGCACTATGCCCATCATCATAATGCTTCATGCTATTGTCATAACAACGAAATCAAAATGTTCCATGACCTCTGTCATAACAATGCTCCAAACCCTTGTGATCACAATATTCCATAACACTTGTCATCACAATGCCCCAGGATGCTCGTCATCACAATTATCCATGGCCTTCTCATCAAAATGCTCCATGACCTTCGTCATCACAATGCTCAATACACTTGTCATCAACATGCTCCCTGATACTTGTTGTCTTTATGTTCCTTGAACCCTGTCATGACAAGGCTCCATGCCTTTTTCATCACAATGATCCATGCCCTTTTCATCACAATGCTCCAAGTCCCATGTAATCACAATGGTCCATGCCATTGTCATCACAAAGCTCAATGACGCATGCCATCAGAATGCTCCTTGGTCTTCTCCTCACAATGCTCCATGCCCTTGTCTTCACAATGTGCCAAGACCCCTGTAATCACAATGCTCCATTCCCCTTTTAATCAGTATGCTCCATGAGACTTGTCATCACAAGGCTCCATGGTTCTGTTATCACAATGCTCCAGGACATTGTCATCACAATGCTTCACGACCTTGTCATCAAAATTTTCAATGGCCCTTGTCATCATAATGCTCCAAACCCTAATCATCACAATGCTCCATTATATTTGTCATCACAATCCTCCATTACATTTGGTATCACAAAGCTCCATGCCATTGTCATCGCCATGGACCATGACATATGTCATCACAATGCTCCCTGAAACCTGTCTTCACAATACTCCATGAACTTATCATCACAATGCTCCATGCCCTTGTCATCACAATGCACCATGCCCACTCTCATCACAATAATCTATGAAACTTGTCAGACCAATGCTCCATGCCACTGTCATCACAATGCTTCATGCCCTTGTCATCACAATGCTCCATGACCCCTGTCATCACAATGCTCCGTGACTCCAGTCATCACAATGCTTCATAACGTTTGTCATCACAGTTGTCCATGCCAGCGTCATCACAAGGCTCTGTGACCTTTGTAACCACAATGCTCCATGAACTTTTCATCACAATTCTCTGAGAAACTTGTCATCACAATGCTCCATGTCTTTGTCAGAACAATGCACCATGACCATTGTCATCACAATGTGCCACGCGCATTTTTTCACAACGTTCCAAACCTTGTCATTGCAATGCTCCATAAATCTTGTAATCACAAAAGTCCATGCACTTCTCATCAAAATGCTCTCTCACCAGAGATATCAAAATGTTCCATCACTAGTCATCACAATACACCCTCGTCCTTGTAATCACAATGTTCCTTGACACTGTCATCACAATGCAACATCCCCTTATCATCACAATGTTCCATGACCCATGCCATCACAATGTTCCATAAGCCCTGTCATCAAAATGTTCCATTACACTTTTTATCAAATTGCTGCATGACCCGGTCATCAAAATGTTCCCTGCCCTTCTCATCAAAATGCTCCATGACTTGTCATCACAAAGCTCCAAGACCCTTGGCATCACAGTGCTCCATGTCATTGTCATCACAATGCTCCATGAACCCTCTCATCACATTGCTCCATGCCCTTGTCATCTCACAGCTCCGTGACACTTGTCATCACAATGCTCGATGCCTTTCTCATCACAATGCTCCATGCCCTTGTCATTACAGTCCTGCATGACCCATGTATCACAGTGTTCCGTGCCATTGTCATCACAATGCTCCATGCCCACTCTCATCACAATAATCCATGAAACATTTCAGACCAAATTTCTATACCCTTCTCATCACAATGCTCCATTACCCCTGTCATAACAATGCACCATGACACCTGCCATCACAATGATCCACGGCCTAGTCATCACAAGATTCCATGATAATTCTCATCACAATGCTCAAGACCCCTGATATCACAATGCTCCATGCCCTTGTCATCACAAAGCTCCATGACGCATGTCATCAGAATGTTCCATGGCCTTCTCATCACAATGCTCCATGCCCTTGTCATCACAATGCTCCAAGACCCTTGTCATCACAATGCTCCATGCCCCATTTCATCTCAATGCTCCATGAACCCTGTCATCACAATGCACCATGCCCATCATCATAATGCTTCAGGCTATTGTCATCCCAATGAAATCAATATTCTGCATGACCTCTGTCATCATAATGCTCCAAACCCTTGTGATCACAATGTTGCATAACACGTATCATCACAACACCCCATGACGCTCATCATCACAATTATCCATGGTCTTCTCATCACAATGCTCCATGATCTTTGTCATCACAATGCTCAATACACTTGTCATAACAATGCTCCCTGACCCTTGTCGTCAGTATGCTCCTTGAACCCTGTCATGAGAAATTTCCATGCATTTTTCATCACAATGATCCATGACCATTTCATCACAATGATCCAAGGTCCCAGTAATCACAATGCTCCATACCCTTGTCATCACAAAACTCCATGACCCATGTCATCAGAATGCTCCATGGCCTTCTCATCACAATGCTCTTTCCTTGGTCATAACAATGCTCCAAGACTCCTGTAATTACAATGTTCCATGCCCCTTTTCATCAGAATGCTCCATGAGACTTGCCATCACAAGTCTCCATGGTCTTCTCATCACAATGTTCCAGGACCTTGACATCACCATGATGCATTCCCTTGTCATCACAATGCTCTATGACCCCTGTCATCACAATAATCCATGAACATTTTCAGCCCAATGTTCCACGACCTTCTCATCACAATGCTCCATTGCCAATATCATCACAATGCTCCATGACCACTGTCATCACAACACTCCATGACACCTGACAACACAATGATCCAGGACTCTTGTCATCACAATGCTCCATTAACTTGTCGTCACAATGCTACATGACACCTGTCATCACAACTCTCCATGAACATTTTCAGCCCAGTGCTCCATGACCCTTGTCATCACAATGATCCATGCCCTTGTCATCCCAATGCTCCATGACCCCTGTATTCACAATGCTCCTTGACGCTTGTCATCACAGTGCTCCATGAAACATGTCATCACAATGCTCCATGCCTTTGTCAGCAAAAGGCTACATGACATTTTCATCACAATGCTCCAGGCCATTGTCATCAAAATACTCCACAAGCTTGTCATCAGAATGCTCCATGACCCTTGTCATCACAATTTTCCATGCTGTTGTCAGCACAATGCTCCCTAACCCTTGTCATCACAGTGCTCCAATCCATTGTCATCACAGTGCTCCATGACCTTTGTCACCACAATTCTCAATACACTTGTCATCACAATGCTCCCTGACACTTGTCATCAGAATGCTCCTTGAACCCTGTCACGAAAAGGCTCCATGCGTTTTTCATCACAATGCACCATGCCATTTTCATCACAATGCTCCATGCCATTGTCATCAAAATACTCCACAAGTTTGTCATCAGAATGCTCCATGACCCTTGTCATCACAATTTTCCATGCACTTGTCAACATAATGCTCCCTGACCCTTGTCATCACAATGCTCCAAGCCATTGTCATCACAGTGTTCCATGACCTTTGTCACAACAATTCTCAATACATTTGTCAGCACAATGCTCCCTGACCCTTGTCATCACAATGCTCCAAGCCATTGTCATCACAATGCTCCATTACGTTTGTCATCAGAATCCTCCCTGACACTTGGCATCACAATGCTCCATGCCATCCTCATCACAATGGGCCATTACATATGTGATCACAATGCTCCCTGACACCTGTCTTCACAATACGGCATGACCTGGTCATCACAATGCTCCATGCCCTTTTCATCACAGTGTGCCATTCCAACTCTCATGGCAATACTCCATGAAAGTTATTAGACCAATGTTCCATGCCCTTGTCATCACAATGCTCCATGCCCTTGTTATCACAATGCTCCATGACCACTGTCATCACAGAGCTCCGTGACTCCAGTCATCACAATGCTTCATGACCTTTGTCATCACAATGGTCCATGCCCTCGTCATCAACAGTCTCTGTGACCTTTTTAACCACAATGCTCCATGAACTTTTAATCACAATGCTCTTTGACCCTTGTCATCACAATGCTCTATGCCTTTCTCAGCACAATGCTCCATGACCCTTGTCATCACAATGCTCCATGCGCTTGTCAGCACAATGCTCCATGACACATGTCATCACAATGCACCATGCGCTTGTCATCACAGTGCTCCACAACATTGTCATCACAATGCTCCATAAAATTTGTCATCACAAGGCTCCATGCACTTCTCATCAAAATGCTCTCCCACCACTGATATCACAATGCTACATCACTATTTGTCACAATACTCCCTCACCCCTGTCATAACAATGTTCCATGACTCCTGGCATCACAATGCTCCATGCCATCCTCATCACAATGGGCCATTACATATGTGATCACAATGCTCCCTGACACCTGTCTTCACAATACGGCATGACCTGGTCATCACAATGCTCCATGCCCTTGTCATCACAGTGTGCCATTCCAACTCTCATCGCAATACTCCATGAAAGTTATTAGACCAGTGTTCCATGCCCTTGTCATCACAATGCTCCATGTCCTTGTTATCACAATGCTCCATGACCCCTGTCATCACAATGTTCCGTGACTCCAGTCATCACAATGCTTCATGACCTTTGTCATCACAATGGTCCATGCCCTCGTCATCAACAGTCTCTGTGACATTTTTAACCACAATGCTCCATGAACTTTTCATCACAATGCTCTTAGACCCTTGTCATCACAATGCTCTATGCCTTTCTCAGCACAATGCTCCATGACCCTTGTCATCACAATGCTCCATGCGCTTGTCAGCACAATGCTCCATGACACATGTCATCACAATGCACCATGCGCTTGTCATCACTGTGCTCCACAACATTGTCATCACAATGCTCCATAAAATTTGTCATCACAATGCTCCATGCACTTCTCATCAAAATGCTCTCTCACCACTGATATCACAATGCTACATCACTATTTGTCACAATACTCCCTCACCCCTGTCATCACAATGTTCCATGACTCCTGTCATCACAATGCTACATGCACTTATCATCACAATGTTCGATGATCCCTGAAATCACAATGTTCCATAACACCTGTCATCAAAATGTTCCATGACACTTTTCATCAAATTGCTCCATGACACTGTCATCAGAATGCTCCCTGCCCTTCTCATCACAATGCACAACGCCCTTGCCATCAAAATACTCCATTACCTTTGTCATCACAAAGATCCATGACGCTTGGCATCACAGTGCTCCATGTCATTGTCATCACAATGCTCCATGAACGATCTCATCACATTGCTCCATGCCCTTGTCTTCACATAGCTCCATGACACATGTCATCAGAAAGCTCCATGGCCTTCTGACCACAATGCTCCATGCCCTTGCCATCACAATGCTCCATTACCCCTGTCATAACAATGCTCCATGACCCCTGCCATCACGATGTTCCATGGCCTTGTCATCACAAGGCTCCATGACCCTTCTCATCACAATGCTCCAAGAACACTGTAATCACAATACTCTATGCCCCTTTTCATCTCAATGCTCCATGAACCCTGTCATCACAATGCACCATACCCATCATCATAATGCTTCAGGCTATTGTCATCACAATGAAATCAATATTCTGCATGACCTCTGTCATCATAATGCTCCAAACCCTTGTGATCACAATGTTGCATAACACGTATCATCACAACACCCCATGACTCTCATCTTCACAATTATCCATGGTCTTCTCATCACAATGGTCCATGATCTTTGTCATCACAATGCTCAATACACTTGTCATCACAATGCTCCCTGACCCTTGTCGTCAATATGCTCTTTGAACCCTGTCATGACAAGTTTCCATGCATTTTTCATCACAATGATCCATGACCATTTCATCACAATGCTCCAAGGTCCCTGTAATCACAATGCTCCATGCCCTTGTCATCACAAAACTCCATGACGCATGTCATCAGAATGCTCAATTGCCTTCTCATCACACTGCTCTATGCCCTAGTCATAACAATGCTCCAAGAACCCTGTAATCACAATGCTCCATGCCCCTTTTCATCAGAATGCTCCATGAGACTTGCCATCACAAGTCTCCATGGTCTTCTCATCACAATGTTCCAGGACCTTGACATCACCATGATCCATTCCCTTGTCATCACAATGCTCCATGACCCCTGTCATCACAATAATCCATGAACATTTTCAGCCCAGTGCTCCACGACCTTCTCATCACAATGCTCCATTGCCAATATCATCACAATGCTCCATGACCACTGTCATCACAACACTCCATGACACATGACAACACAATGATCCAGGACTCTTGTCATCACAATGCTCCATTAACTTGTCGTCACAATGCTACATGACACCTGTCATCACAACTCTCCATGAACATTTTCAGCCCAGTGCTCCATGAACCTTGTCATCACAATGTTCCATGCCCTTGTCATCCCAATGCTCCATGACCCCTGTATTCACAATGCTCCTTGACGCTTGTCATCACAGTGCTCCATGACACATGTCATCACAATGCTCCATGCCTTTGTCAGAAAAATGCTACATGACCTTGTCATTACAATGCTCTATGCACTTGTCATCACAATACTCCATTTCCATTGTCATCACAATCCTCCATGAACTTTGGGATCACATTGCTTCATGCCCTTGTCATCACAATGCTCCATGCTCCTTGAAATCAAAATGATCCATGACCTCTGTCATCACAATGCTCCAAACCCTTGTGATCACCATGTTCCATAACACTTGTCATCACAACGCTCCATGATGCCTGTCATCACAATACTCCATGCCCTTTTCATTACAATGCTCCATGACCATTGTCACCACAATTCTCAATACACTTGTCATCACAATGCTCCCTGACGCTTTTCATCAGAATGCTCCTTGAACCCTGTAACGAAAAGGCTCCATGCCTTTTTCATCACAATGCCCCATGCCATTTTCATCACAATGCTCCATGCCATTGTATTCAAAATACTCCACAAGCTTGTCATCAGAATGCTCCATGACCCTTGTCATCACAATTCTCCATGCACTTGTCAGCACAATGCTCCCTGACCCTTGTCATCACAATGCTCCAAGCCATTGTCATCACAATGCTCCATTACCTTTGTCATCAGAATCCTCCCTGACACTTGACATCACAATGCTCCATGCCATCCTCATCACAATGGGCCATTACATATGTGATCACAATGCTCCCTGACACCTGTCTTCACAATACGGCATGACCTGGTCATCACAATGCTCCATGCCCTTGTCATCACAGTGTGCCATTCAAACTCTCATTGCAATACTCTATGAAATTTATTAGACCAATGTTCCATGCCCTTGTCATCACAGTGCTCCATGCCCTTGTCATCACAATGCTCCATGCCCTTGTAATCACAATGCTCCATGACCCCTGTCATCACAATGCTCCGTGACTCAAGTCATCACAATGCTTCATGAACTTTGTCATCACAATGGTCCATACCCTTGTCATCAACAGTCTCTGTGACCTTTTTAACCACAATGCTCCATGAACTTTTCATCACAACGCTCTTAGACCCTTGTCATCACAATGCTCTATGCCTTTCTCACACAATGCTCCATGACCCTTGTTATCACAATGCTCCATGCCCATGTCAGCACAATGCTCCATGACACATGTCATCACAATGCACCATGCGCTTGTCATCACAGTGCTCCACAACATTGTCATCACAATGCTCCATAAAATTTGTCATCACAATGCTGCACGCACTTCTCATCAAAATGCTCTCTCACCACTGATATCACAATGCTACATCACTATTTGTCACAATACTCCCTCACCCCTGTCATCACAATGTTCCATGACTCCTGTCATCACAATGCTACATGAACTTATCATCACAATGTTAGATGACCCATGACATCACAATGTTCCATAACACTTGTCATCAAAATGTTCCATGCCACTTTTCATCTAATTGTTCCACAACCCTGTCATCACAATGCTCCCTGCCCTTCTCATCACAATGCACAATGCCCTTGCCATCAGAATGCTCCATGACCTTTGTCATCACAAAGATCCATGACCCTTGGCATCACAGTGCTCCATGTCATTGTCATCACAGTGCTCCATGAACGCTCTCATTACATTGCTCCATGCACTTGTCTTAACATCGCTCCATGACACATGTCATCAGAATGCTCCATGGCCTTCTCATCACAATGTTCCATGCCCTGGCCATCACAATATCCATGACCCGTGCCATCACGATGTTCCATGGCCTTGTCATCACAAGGCTCCATGACACTTCTCATCACAATGTTCCAATAACACTGTAATCACAATGCTCTAGGCCCCTTTTCATCTCAATGATCCATGAAACCTGTCATCACAATGCACAATGCCCATCATCATAATGCTTCATGCTATTGCCATAACAATGAAATCAAAATGTTCCATGACCTCTGTCGTAACAATGATCCAAACCCATGTAATCACAATATTCCATAACACTTGTCAACACAATGCCCCTTGACGCTCATCATCAAAATTAGCCATGGTCTTCTCATCACAATGCTCCATGACCTTCGTCATCACAATGCTCAATACACTTGTCATCAACATGCTCCCTGACACTTGTTGTCTGTATGCTCCTTGAACCCTGTCATGACAAGGCTCCATGTCTTTTTCCTCCCAAAGATGCATGCCCTTTTCATCAAAATGCTCCAAGACACATGTAATCACAATGGTCCATGCCATTGTCATCACAAAGCTCAATGACGCATGCCATCAGAATGCTCCTTGGTCTTCTCCTCACAATTCTCCATGCCCTTATCATCACAATGTTCCAATTCCCCTGTAATCACAATGCTCCGTGCCCCATTTCATCAGTATGCTCCATGAGACTTGTCATCACAAGGCTCCATAGTTTTGTCATCACAATTCTCCAGGACATTGTCCTCACAATGCTTCACGACCTTGTCCTGAAAATTTTCAATGGCCCTTGTCATCATAATGCTCCAAACCCTAATCATCACAATGCTCCATTATATTTGTCATCATAATCCTCCATTACATTGGGGATCACAGTGCTCCATGCCATTGTCTTCGCAATGGACCATGACATATGTCATCACAATGCTCCCTGACACCTGTCTTCACAATACTCCATGACCTTATCATCACAATGCTCGATGCCCTTGTCATTACAATGCACCATGCCCACTCTCATCACAATAATCTATGAAACATATCAGACCAATGCTCCATGCCACTTTCATCACAATGCTCCATGCCCTTGTCATCACAATGCTCCATGACCCCTGTCATCACAATGCTCCGTGACTCCAGTCATCACAATGCTTCATAACGTTTGTCATCACAATGGTCCATGCCCGCGTCATCACAAGGCTCTGTGACCTTTGTAACCACAATGCTCCATGCACTTTTCATCACAATTCTCTGTGAAACTTGTCATCACAGTGCTCCATGTCTTTGTCGGAACAATGCTCAATGTCCATTGTCATCACAATGTGCCTCACGCATTTCATCACAAACGTCCACAACCTTGTCATTGCAATGCTCCATAAACCTTGTAATCACAATGGTCCATGCACTTCTCATCAAAATGCTCTCTCACCAGAGATATCACAATGTTCCATCACTAGTCATCACAATACTCCTACACCCTTGTAATCACAACGTTCCATGACCCTGTCATCACAATGCTACATCCCCATATCATCACAATGTTCCATGACCCCTGCCATCACAATGTTCCATAAGTCCTGTCATCAAAATGCTCAATGACCCTTTCCATCCCAAAGCTCCAAGACCCCTGACATCACAATGTTCTATAACACATGCCATCAAAATGTTCCATTACACTTTTTATCAAATTGCTGCATGACCCAGTCATCAAAATGCTCCCTGCCCTTCTCATCAAAATGCTCCATGGCTTGTCATCACAAAGCTCCATGACACTTGTCATCACAATGCTTGATGCCCTTCTCATCACAATGCTCCATGCCCTTGTCATTACACTCCTGCATGACCCATGTATCACAGTGTTCCGTGCCCTTGTCATCACAATGCTCCATGCCAACTCTCATCACAATAATCCATGAAACATTTCACACCAAAGTTCCATACCCTTCTCATCACAATGCTCCATTACCCCTGTCATAACAATGCAACATGACCCTTGCCATCACAATGTTCCATGGCCTAGTCATCACAAATTTCCATGATACTTCTCATCACAATGCTCAAGACCCCTGAAATCCAATGCTCCATGACCCCTTTCATCACAATAATCCATTAACATATTCAGCCCAATGTTCCACGACTTCTCATCACAGTGCTCCATTGCCAATATCATCACAATGCTCCATGACCACTGTCATCACAACACTCCATGACACCTGACAACACAATGATCCAGGACTCTTGTTATCACAATGCTCCATTCCCTTGTCGTCACAATGCTACATGACACCTGTCATCACAACTCTCCATGAATATTTTCAGCCCAGTGCTCCATGACCCTTGTCATCACAATGTTCCATGCCCTTGTCATCCCAATGCTCCATGACCCCTGTATTCACAATGCTCCTTGATGCTTGTCATCACAGTGCTCCATGACACATGTCATCACAATGCTCCATGCCTTTGTCAGAAAAATGCTACATGACCTTGTCATTACAATGCTCTATGCGCTTGTCATCACAATACTCCATTTCCATTGTCATCACAATCCTCCATGAACTTTGGGATCACATTGCTTCATGCCCTTGTCATCACAATGCTCCATGCTCCTTGAAATCAAAATGATCCATGACCTCTGTCATCACAATGCTCCAAACCCTTGTGATCACAATGTTCCATAACACTTGTCATCACAACGCTCCATGATGCCTGTCATCACAATACTCCATGCCGTTTTCATCACAATGCTCCATGACCTTTGTCACAACAATTCTCAATACACTTGTCATCACAATGCTCCCTGACACTTGTCATCAGAATGCTCCTTAAACCCTGTCACGAAAAGGCTCCATGCTTTTTTAATCACAATGCCACATGCCATTTTCATCACAATGCTCCATGCCATTGTCATCAAAATACTCCACAAGCTTGTCATCAGAATGCTCCATGACCCTTGTCATCACAATTCTCCATGCACTTGTCAGCACAATGCTCCCTGACCCTTGTCATCACAATGCTCCAAGCCATTGTCATCACAATGCTCCATTACCTTTGTAATCAGAATCCTCCCTGACACTTGGCATCACAATGCTCCATGCCATCCTCATCACAATGGGCCATTACATATATGATCACAATGCTCCCTGACACCTGTCTTCACAATACGGCATGACCTGGTCATCACAATGCTCCATGCCCTTGTCATCACAGTGTGCCATTCAAACTCTCATTGCAATACTCTATGAAAGTTATTAGACCAAAGTTCCATGCCCTTGTCATCACAATGCTCCATGCCCTTGTCATCACAATGCTCCATGCCCTTGTAATCACAATGCTCCATGACCCCTGTCATCACAATGCTCCATGACTCCAGTCATCACAATGCTTCATGAACTTTGTCATCACAACGGTCCATACCCTTTTCATCAACAGTCTCTGTGACCTTTTTAACCACAATGCTCCATGAACTTTTCATCACAACGCTCTTAGACCCTTGTCATCACAATGCTCTATGCCTTTCTCACACAATGCTCCATGACCCTTGTTATCACAATGCTCCATGCCCATGTCAGCACAATGCTCCATGACACATGTCATCACAATGCACCATGCGCTTGTCATCACAGTGCTCCACAACATTGTCATCACAATGCTCCATAAAATTTGTCATCACAATGCTGCACGCACTTCTCATCAAAATGCTCTCTCACCACTGATATCACAATGCTACATCACTATTTGTCACAATACTCCCTCACCCCTGTCATCACAATGTTCCATTACTCCTGTCATCACAATGCTACATGCACTTATCATCACAATGTTCGATGACCCCTGACCTCACAATGTTCCATAACACTTGTCATCAAAATGTTCCATGCCACTTTTCATCTAATTGTTCCAGAACCCTGTCATCACAATGCTCCCTGCCCTTCTCATCACAATGCACAACGCCCTTGCCATCAAAATGCTCCATGACCTTTGTCATCACAAAGATCCATGACCCTTGGCATCACAGTGCTCCATGTCATTGTCATCACAATGCTCCATGAACGCTCTCATTACATTGGTCCATGCACTTGTCTTCACATCGCTCCATGACACATGTCATCAGAATGCTCCATGGCCTTCTAATCACAATGCTCCATGCCCTGGCCATCACAATATCCATGACCCGTGCCATCACGATGTTCCATGGCCTTGTCATCACAAGGCTCCATGAAACTTCTCATCACAATGTTCCAATAACACTGTAATCACAATGCTCTAGGCCCTTTTTCATCTCAATGATCCATTAAACCTGTCATCACAATGCACAATGCCCATCATCATAATGCTTCATGCTATTGCCATAACAATGAAATCAAAATGTTCCATGACCTCTGTCGTAACAATGATCCAAACCCATGTAATCACAATATTCCATAACACTTGTCAACACAATGCCCCTTGACGCTCGTCATCACAATTAGCCATGGTCTTCTCATCACAATGCTCCATGAACTTCGTCATCACAATGCTCAATACACTTGTCATCAACATGCTCCCTGACACTTGTTGTCTGTATGCTCCTTGAACCCTGTCATGACAAGGCTCCATGTCTTTTTCCTCCCAATGATGCATGCCCTTTTCATCACAATGCTCCAAGTCACATGTAATCACAATGGTCCATGCCATTGTCATCACAAAGCTCAATGACGCATGCCATCAGAATGCTCCTTGGTCTTCTCCTCACAATTCTCCATGCCCTTATCATCACAATGTTCCAAGACCCCTGTAATCACAATGCTCCGTGCCCCATTTCATCAGTATGCTCCATGAGACTTGTCATCACAAGGCACCATAGTTTTGTCATCACAATTCTCCAGGACATTATCCTCACAATGCTTCACGACCTTGTCCTGAAAATTTTCAATGGCCCTTGTCATCATAATGCTCCAAACCCTAATCATCACAATGCTCCATTATATTTGTCATCATAATCCTCCATTACATTGGGGATCACAGTGCTCCATGCCATTGTCTTCGCAATGGACCATGACATATGTCATCACAATGCTCCCTGACACCTGTCTTCACAATACTCCATGACCTTATCATCACAATGCTCGATGCCCTTGTCATTACAATGCACCATGCCCACTCTCATCACAATAATCTATGAAACATGTCAGACCAATGCTCCATGCCACTTTCATCACAATGCTCCCTGCCCTTGTCATCACAATGCTCCATGAAACCTGTCATCACAATGCTCCATGACCCCTGCCATCACGATGTTCCATGGCCTTGTCATCACAAGGCTCCATGACCCTTCTCATCACAATGCTCCACGAACACTGTAATCACAATGCTCTATGCCCCTTTTCATCTCATTGATCCATGAAACCTGTCATCACAATGCACCATGCCCATCATCATAATGCTTCATGCTATTGACATAACAACGAAATCAAAATGTTCCATGACCTCTCTCATAACAATGCTCCAAACCCTTGTGATCACAATATTCCATAACACTTGTCATCACAATGCCCCAGGATGCTCGTCATCACAGTTATCCATGGTCTTCTCATCACAATGCTCCATGACTTTCGTCATCACAATGCTCAATACACTTGTCATCAACATGCTCCCTGACACTTGTTGTCTGTATGCCACTTGAACCCTGTCATGACAAGGCTCCATGCCTTTTTCATCACAATGATCCATGCCCTTTTCATCACAATGCTCCAAGTCCCATGTAATCACAATGGTCCATGCCATTGTCATCACAAAGCTCAATGACGCATGCCATCAGAATGATCCTTGGTCTTCTCCTCACAATGCTCCATGCCCTTGTCTTCACAAGGTTCCAAGACCCCTGTAATCACAATGCTCCATTCCCCTTTTAATCAGTATGCTCCTTGAGACTTGTCATCACAAGGCTCCATGGTTTTGTCATTACAATGCTCCAGGACCTTGTCATCACAATGCTTCATGACCTTGTCATCAAAATTTTCAATGGCCCTTGTCATCATAATGCTCCAAACCCTAATCATCACAATGCTCCATTATATTTGTCATCACAATGCTCCATTACATTTGGAATCACAAAGCTCCATGTCATTGTCATCGCCATGGACCATGACATATGTCATCACAATGCTCCCTGACACCTGTCTTCACAATACTCCATGACCTTATCATCACAATGCTCCATGCCCTTGTCATCACAATGCACCATGCCCACTCTCATCACAATAATCTATGAAACTTGTCAGACCAATGCTCCATGCGACTGTCATCACAATGCTCCATGCCCTTGTCATCACAATGCTCCATGACCCCTGTCATCACAGTGCTCCGTGACTCCAGTCATCACAATGCTTCATAACGTTTGTCATCACAATGGTCCATGCCCGCGTCATCACAAGGCTCTGTGACCCTTTTAACCACAATGCTCCATGAAGTTTTCATCACAATGCACTTTGACCCTTGTCATCACAATGCTCCATGTCTTGTCAGAACAATGCTCCATGACCATTGTCATCACAATGTGCCACGCGCATTTCATCACAACGTTCCAAACCTTGTCATTGCAATGCTCCATAAACCTTGTAATCACAATGGTCCATGCACTTCTCATCAAAATGCTCTCTCACCAGGGATATCACAATGTTCCATCAATAGTCATCACAATACACCCTCATCCTTGTAATCACAATGTTCCATGACACTGTCATCACAATGCTACATTCCCATATCATCACAATGTTCCATGACCCCTGCCATCACAATGTTCCATAAGTCCTGTCATCAAAATGCTCAATGACCCTTTCCATCCCAAAGCTCCAAGACCCCTGACATCACAATGTTCTATAACACATGCCATCAAAATGTTCCATTACACTTTTTATCAAATTGCTGCATGACCCGGTCATCAAAATGCTCCCTGCCCTTCTCATCAAAATGCTCCATGACTTGTCATCACAAAGCTCCAAGACCCTTGGCATCACAATGCTCCATGTCATTGTCATCAAAATGCTCCATGAACCCTCTCATCACATTGCTCCATGCCCTTGTCATCACACAGCTCCATGACACTTGTCATCACAATGCTCGATGCCCTTCTCATCACAATGCTCCATGCCCTTGTCATTACAGTCCTGAATGACCCAAGTATCACAGTGTTCCGTGCCCTTGTCATCACAATGCTCCATGCACATTCTCATCACAATAATCCATGAAACATTTCAGACCAAAGTTCCATACCCTTCTCATCACAATGCTCCATTACCACTGTCATAACAATGCACCATGACACCTGCCATCACAGTGATCCACGGCCTAGTCTTCACAAGCTTCCATGATATTTCTCATCACAATGCTCAAGACACATGATATCACAATGCTCCATACCCTTGTCATCATAAAGGTCCATGACGCATGTCATCAGAATATTCCATGGGCTTCTCATCACAATGCTCCATGCCCTTGTCATCACAATGCTCCAAGACCCTTGTCATCACAATGCTCCATGCCCCATTTCATCTCAATGCTCCATGAAATCTGTCATCACAATGCTCCAAGACCCTTGTCATCACAATGCTCCATGCCCATTTTCATCTCAATGCTCCATGAACCCTGTCATCACAATGCTCCATGCCCATCATCATAATGCTTCAGGCTATTGTCATCACAATGAAATCAATATTCTGCATGACCTCTGTCATCATAATGCTCCAAACCCTTGTGATCACAATGTTGCATAACATGTATCATCACAACACCCCATGACGCTCATCATCACAATTATCCATGGTCTTCTCATCACAATTCTCCATGATCTTTGTCATCACAATGCTCAATACACTTGTCATCACAATGCTCCCTGACCCTTGTCGTCAGTATGCTCCTTGAACCCTGTCATGACAAGTTTCCATGCATTTTTCATCACAATGATCCATGACCATTTCATCACAATGCTCCAAGGTCCCTGTAATCACAATGCTCCATGCCGTTGTCATCACAAAACTCCATGATGCATGTCATCAGAATGCTCCATGGCCTTCTCATCACAATGCTCTATGCCTTAGTCATAACAATGCTCCACGACCTCTGTAATCACAATGCTCCATGCCCCTTTTCATCAGAATGCTCCATGAGACTTGCCATCACAAGTCTCCATGGTCTTCTCATCACAATGTTCCTGGACCTTGACATCACCATGATCCATTCCCTTGTCATCACAATGCTCCATGACCCCTGTCATCACAATAATCCATGAACATTTTCAGCCCAATGCTCCACGACCTTCTCATCACAATGCTCCATTGCCAATATCATCACAATGCTCCATGACCACTGTCATCACAACACTCCATGACACCTGACAACACAATGATCCAGGACTCTTGTCATCACAATGCTCCATTCCCTTGTCGTCACAATGCTACATGACACCTGTCATCACAACTCTCCATGAATATTTTCAGCCCAGTGCTCCATGACCCTTGTCATCACAATGATCCATGCCATTGTCATCCCAATGCTCCATGACCCCTGTATTCACAATGATCCTTGATGCTTGTCACCACTGTGCTCCATGACACATGTCATCACAATGGTCCATGCCCTCGTCATCAACAGTCTCTGTGACCATTTTAACGACAATGCTCCATGAACTTTTCATCACAATGCTCTTTGACCCTTGTCATCACAATGCTCTATGCCTTTCTCAGCACAATGCTCCATGACCCTTGTCATCACAATGCTCCATTGGCTTGTCAGCACAATGCTCCATCACACATTTCATCACAATGCAACATGCACTTGTCATCACAGTGCTCCACAACATTGTCATCACAATGCTCCATAAAATTTGTCATCACAATGCTCCCTGCACTTCTCATCAAAATGCTCTCTAACAACTGATATCACAATGCTACATCACTATTTGTCATAATACTCCCTCACCCCTGTCATCACAATGTTCCATGACTCCTGTCATCACAATGCTACATGCACTTATCATCACAATGTTCGATGATCCCTGAAATCACAATGTTCCATTACACTTGTCATCAAAATGTTCCATGACACTTTTCATCAAATTGCTCCATGACCCTGTCATCAGAATGCTCCCTGCCCTTCTCCTCACAATGCACAACGCCCTTGCCATCAAAATGCTCCATGACCTTTGTCATCACAAAGATCCATGACCCTTGGCATCACAATGCTCCATTTCATTGTCATCACAATGTTCCATGAAATCTGTCATCACATTGCTCCATGCCCTTGTCTTCACATAGCTCCATGACACATGTCATCAGAATGCTCCATGGCCTTCTCATCACAATGCTCCATGCCCTTGGCATCACAATGCTCCATGACACCTGTCATAACAATGCTCCATGACCCCTTCCATCACGATGTTCCTTGGCCTTGTCATCACAAGGCTCCATGACCCTTCTCATCACAATGCTCCAAGAACACTGTAATCACAATGCTATATGCCCCTTTTCATCTCAATGATCCATGAACCCTGTCATCACAAGGCACCATGCCCATCATCATAATGCTTCATGCTATTGTCATTAGAACGAAATCAAAATGTTCCATGACCTCTTTCATAACAATGCTCCAAACCCTTGTGATCACAATATTCCATAACACTTGTCATCACAATGCCTCATGATGCTCGTCATCACAATTATCCATGGTCTTCTCATCACAATGCTCCAAGACCTTGGTCATCACAATGCTCAATACACTTGTCATCAACATGCTCCCTGACACTTGTTCTCTGTATGCTCCTTAAACCCTGTCATGACAAGGCTCCATGCCTTTTTCATCACAATGATCCATGCCCTTTTCTTCACAATGCTCCAAGTCCCATGTAATCACAATGGTCCATGCCATTGTCATCACAAAGCTCAATGACGCATGCCATCAGAATGCTCCTTGTTCTTCTCCTCACAATGCTCCATGCCCTGGTCTTCACAATGTTCCAAGACCCCTGTAATCACAATGCTCCATTCCCCTTTTAATCAGTATGCTCCATGAGACTTGTCATCACAAGGTTCCTTGGTTTTGTCATCACAATGCTCCAGGACCTTGTCATCACAATGCTTCACGACCTTGTCATCAAAATTTTCAATGGCCCTTGTCATCATAATGCTCCAAACACTAATCATCACAATGCTCCATTATATTTGTCATCACAATCCTCCATTACATTTGGTATCACAAAGCTCCATGCCATTGTCATCGCCAGGGACCCTGACATATGTCATCACAATGCTCCCTGACACCTGTCTTCACAATACTCCATGACCTTATCATCACAATGCTCCATGCCCTTATCTTCACAATGCACCATTCCCACTCTCATCACAATAATCTATGAAACTTGTCAGACCAATGCTCCATGCCACTGTCATCACAATGCTCCATGCCCTTGTCATCACAATGCTCCATGACCCCTGTCATCACAATGCTCCGTGACTCCAGTCATCACAATGCATCGTAACGTTTGTCATCACAATGGTCCATGCCCGCGTCATCACAAGGCTCTGTGACCTTTGTAACCACAATGCTCCATGCACTTTTCATCACAATTCTCTGTGAAACTTGTCATCACAGTGCTCCATGTCTTTGTCAGAACAATGCTCCATGTCCATTGTCATCACAATGTGCCTCACGCATTTCATCACAAACGTCCACAACTTTGTCATTGCAATGCTCCATAAACCTGGTAATCACAGTGGTCCATGCACTTCTCATCAAAATGCTCTCTCACCAGAGATATCACAATGTTCCTCAATAGTCATCACAATACTCCTACACCCATGTAATCACAAAGTTCCATGACCCTGTCATCACAATGCTACATCCCCATATCATCACAATGTTCCATGACCCCTGCCATCACAATGTTCCATAAGTCCTGTCATCAAAATGCTCAATGACCCTTTCCATCCCAAAGCTCCAAGACCCCTGACATCACAATGTTCTATAACACATGCCATCAAAATGTTCCATTACACTTTTTATCAAATTGCTGCATGACCCAGTCATCAAAATGCTCCCTGCCCTTCTCATCAAAATGCTCCATGACTTGTCATCACAAAGCTCCAAGACCCTTGGCATCACAATGCTCTATGTCATTGTCATCACAATGCTCCATGAACCCTCTCATCACATTGCTCCATGCCCTTGTCATCACACAGCTCTATGACACTTGTCATCACAATGCTCGATGCCCTTCTCATCACAATGATCCATGCCCTTGTCATTACAGTCCTGAATGACCCAAGTATCACAGTGTTCCGTGCCCTTGTCATCACAATGCTCCATGCACATTCTCATCACAATAATCCATGAAACATTTCAGACCAAAGTTCCATAGCCTTCTCATCACAATGCTCCATTACCACTGTCATAACAATGCACCATGACACCTGCCATCACAGTGATCCACGGCCTAGTCTTCACAAGCTTCCATGATATTTCTCATCACAATGCTCAAGACACATGATATCACAATGCTCCATAGCCTTGTCATCATAAAGGTCCATGACGCATGTCATCAGAATATTCCATGGGCTTCTCATCAAAATGCTCCATGCCCTTGTCATCACAATGTTCCAAGACCCTTGTCATCACAATGCTCCATGTGCCATTTCATCTCAATGCTCCATGAAATCTGTCATCACAATGCTCCAAGACCCTTGTAATCACAATGCTCCATGCCCATTTTCATCTCAGTGCTCCATGAACCCTGTCATCACAATGCTCCATGCCCATCATCATAATGCTTCAGGCTATTGTCATCACAATAAAATCAATATTCTGCATGACCTCTGTCATCATAATGCTCCAAACCCTTGTGATCACAATGTTTCATAACACGTTTCATCACAACACCCCATGACGCTCATCATCACAATTATCCATGGTCTTCTCATCACAATGTACCATGATCTTTGTCATCACAATGCTCAATACACTTGTCATCACAATGCTCCCTGACCCTTGTCATCAGTATGCTCCTTGAACCCTGTCATGACAAGTTTCCATGCATTTTTCATCACAATGATGCATGACCATTTCATCACAATGCTCCTTGGTCCCTGTAATCACAATGCTCCATGCCGTTGTCATCACAAAACTCCATGACGCATGTCATCAGAATGCTCCATGGCCTTCTCATCACAATGCTCTATGCCCTAGTAATAACAATGCTCCAAGACCCCTGTAATCACAATGCTCCATGCCCCTTTTCATCAGAATACTCCATGAGACTTGCCATCACAAGTCTCCATGGTCTTCTCATCACAATGTTCCAGGAACTTGACATCACCATGATCCATTCCCTTGTCATCACAATGCTCCATGACCCCTGTCATCACAATACTCCATGAACATTTTCAGCCCAATGCTCAACGACCTTCTCATCACAATGCTCCATTGCCAATATCATCACAATGCTCCATGACCACTGTCATCACAACACTCCATGACACCTGACAACACAATGATCCAGGACTCTTGTCATCACAATGCTCCATTCCCTTGTCGTCACAATGCTACATGACACCTGTCATCACAACCCTCCATGAACATTTTCAGCCCAGTGCTCCATGACCCTTGTCATCACAATGATCCATGCCATTGTCATCCCAATGCTCCATGACCCCTGTATTCACAATGATCCTTGATGCTTGTCATCACTGTGCTCCATGACACATGTCATCACAATGGTCCATGCCCTCGTCATCAACAGTCTCTGTGACCATTTTAACGACAATGCTACATGAACTTTTCATCACAATGCTCTTTGACCCTTGTCATCACAATGCTCTATGCCTTTCTCAGCACAATGCTCCATGACCCTTGTCATCAGAATGCTCCATGAGACTTGCCATCACAAGTCTCCATGGTCTTCTCATCACAATGTTCCAGGAACTTGACATCACCATGATCCATTCCCTTGTCATCGCAATGCTCCATGACGCCTGTCATCACAATACTACATGAACATTTTCAGCCCAATGCTCAACGACCTTCTCATCACAATGCTCCATTGCCAATATCATCACAATGCTCCATGACCACTGTCATCACAACACTGCATGACACCTGACAACACAATGATCCAGGACTCTTGTCATCACAATGCTCCATTCCCTTGTCGTCACAATGCTACATGACACCTGTCATCACAACTCTCCATGAACATTTTCAGCCCAGTGCTCCATGACCCTTGTCATCACAATGATCCATGCCATTGTCATCCCAATGCTCCATGACCCCTGTATTCACAATGATCCTTGATGCTTGTCATCACTGTGCTCCATGACACATGTCATCACAATGGTCCATGCCCTCGTCATCAACAGTCTCTGTGACCATTTTAACGACAATGCTCCATGAACTTTTCATCACAATGCTCTTTGACCCTTGTCATCACAATGCTCTATGCCTTTCTCAGCACAATGCTCCATGACCCTTGTCATCACAATGCTCCATTGACTTGTCAGCACAATGCTCCATCAGACATTTCATCACAATGCAACATGCACTTGTCATCACAGTGCTCCACAACATTGTCATCACAATGCTCCATAAAATTTGTCATCACAATGCTCCCTGCACTTCTCATCAAAATGCTCTCTAACAACTGATAACACAATGCTACATCACTATTTGTCATAATACTCCCTCACCCCTGTCATCACAATGTTCCATGACTCCTGTCATCACAATGCTACATGCACTTTTCATCACAATGTTCGATGATCCCTGAAATCACAATGTTCCATTACACTTGTCATCAAAATGTTCCATGACACTTTTCATCAAATTGCTCCATGACCCTGTCATCAGAATGCTCCCTGCCCTTCTCCTCACAATGCACAACGCCCTTGCCATCAAAATGCTCCATGACATTTGTCATCACAAAGATCCATGACCCTTGGCATCACAATGCTCCATTTCATTGTCATCACAATGTTGCATGAAATCTCTCATCACATTGCTCCATGCCCTTGTCTTCACATAGCTCCATGACACATGTCATCAGAATGCTCCATGGCCTTCTCATCACAATGCTCCATGCCCTTGGCATCACAATGCTCCATGACACCTGTCATAACAATGCTCCATGACCCCTTCCATCACGATGTTCCTTGGCCTTGTCATCACAAAGCTCCATGACCCTTCTCATCACAATGCTCCAAGAACACTGTAATCACAATGCTATATGCCCCTTTTCATCTCAATGATCCATGAACCCTGTCATCACAAGGCACCATGCCCATCATCATAATGCTTCATGCTATTGTCATTAGAACGAAATCAAAATGTTCCATGACCTCTTTCATAACAATGCTCCAAACCCTTGTGATCACAATATTCCATAACACTTGTCATCACAATGCCTCATGATGCTCGTCATCACAATTATCCATGGTCTTCTCATCACAATGCTCCAAGACCTTGGTCATCACAATGCTCAATACACTTGTCATCAACATGCTCGCTGACACTTGTTGTCTGTATGCTCCTTAAACCCTGTCATGACAAGGCTCCATGCCTTTTTCATCACAATGATCCATGCCCTTTTCTTCACAATGCTCCAAGTCCCATGTAATCACAATGGTCCATGCCATTGTCATCACAAAGCTCAATGACGCATGCCATCAGAATGCTCCTTGTTCTTCTCCTCACAATGCTCCATGCCCTGGTCTTCACAATGTTCCAAGACACCTGTAATCACAATGCTCCATTCCCCTTTTAATCAGTATGCTCCATGAGACTTGTCATCACAAGGTTCCATGGTTTTGTCATCACAATGCTCCAGGACCTTGTCATCACAATGCTTCACGACCTTGTCATCAAAATTTTCAATGGCCCTTGTCATCATAATGCTCCAAACACTAATCATCACAATGCTCCATTATATTTGTCATCACAATCCTCCATTACATTTGGTATCACAAAGCTCCATGCCATTGTCATCGCCAGGGACCCTGACATATGTCATCACAATGCTCCCTGACACCTGTCTTCACAATACTCCATGACCTTATCATCACAATGCTCCATGCCCTTGTCTTCACAATGCACCATTCCCACTCTCATCACAATAATCCATGAAACTTGTCAGACCAATGCTCCATGCCACTGTCATCACAATGCTCCATGCCCTTGTCATCACAATGCTCCATGACCCCTGTCATCACAATGCTCCGTGACTCCAGTCATCACAATGCATCGTAACGTTTGTCATCACAATGGTCCATGCCCGCGTCATCACAAGGCTCTGTGACCTTTGTAACCACAATGCTCCATGCACTTTTCATCACAATTCTCTGTGAAACTTGTCATCACAGTGCTCCATGTCTTTGTCAGAACAATGCTCCATGTCCATTGTCATCACAATGTGCCTCACGCATTTCATCACAAACGTCCACAACTTTGTCATTGCAATGCTCCATAAACCTGGTAATCACAATGGTCCATGCACTTCTCATCAAAATGCTCTCTCACCAGAGATATCACAATGTTCCATCAATAGTCATCACAATACTCCTACACCCATGTAATCACAAAGTTCCATGACCCTGTCATCACAATGCTACATCCCCATATCATCACAATGTTCCATGACCCCTGCCATCACAATGTTCCATAAGTCCTGTCATCAAAATGCTCAATGACCCTTTCCATCCCAAAGCTCCAAGACCCCTGACATCACAATATTCTATAACACATGCCATCAAAATGTTCCATTACACTTTTTATCAAATTGCTGCATGACCCTGTCATCAAAATGCTCCCTGCCCTTCTCATCAAAATGCTCCATGACTTGTCATCACAAAGCTCCAAGACCCTTGGCATCACAATGCTCCATGTCATTGTCATCACAATGCTCCATGAACCCTCTCATCACATTGCTCCATGCCCTTGTCATCACACAGCTCCATGACACTTGTCATCACAATGCTCGATGCCCTTCTCATCACAATGATCCATGCCCTTGTCATTACAGTCCTGAATGACCCAAGTATCACAGTGTTCCGTGCCCTTGTCATCACAATGCTCCATGCACATTCTCATCACAATAATCCATGAAACATTTCAGACCAAAGTTCCATAGCCTTCTCATCACAATGCTCCATTACCACTGTCATAACAATGCACCATGACACCTGCCATCACAGTGATCCACGGCCTAGTCTTCACAAGCTTCCATGATATTTCTCATCACAATGCTCAAGACACATGATATCACAATGCTCCATAACCTTGTCATCATAAAGGTCCATGACGCATGTCATCAGAATATTCCATGGGCTTCTCATCAAAATGCTCCATGCCCTTGTCATCACAATGTTCCAAGACCCTTGTCATCACAATGCTCCATGCGCCATTTCATCTCAATGCTCCATGAAATCTGTCATCACAATGCTCCAAGACCCTTGTAATCACAATGCTCCATGCCCATTTTCATCTCAATGCTCCATGAACCCTGTCATCACAATGCTCCATGCCCATCATCATAATGCTTCAGGCTATTGTCATCACAATGAAATCAATATTCTGCATGACCTCTGTCATCATAATGCTCCAAACCCTTGTGATCACAATGTTTCATAACACGTTTCATCACAACACCCCATGACGCTCATCATCACAATTATCCATGGTCTTCTCATCACAATGTTCCATGATCTTTGTCATCACAATGCTCAATACACTTGTCATCACAATGCTCCCTGACCCTTGTCATCAGTATGCTCCTTGAACCCTGTCATGACAAGTTTCCATGCATTTTTCATCACAATGATCCATGACCATTTCATCACAATGCTCCAAGGTCCCTGTAATCACAATGCTCCATGCCGTTGTCATCACAAAACTCCATGACGCATGTCATCAGAATGCTCCATGGCCTTCTCATCACAATGCTCTATGCCCTAGTAATAACAATGCTCCAAGACCCCTGTAATCACAATGCTCCATGCCCCTTTTCATCAGAATGCTCCATGAGACTTGCCATCACAAGTCTCCATGGTCTTCTCATCACAATGTTCCAGGAACTTGACATCACCATGATCCATTCCCTTGTCATCGCAATGCTCCATGACGCCTGTCATCACAATACTCCATGAACATTTTCAGCCCAATGCTCAACGACCTTCTCATCACAATGCTCCATTGCCAATATCATCACAATGCTCCATGACCACTGTCATCACAACACTCCATGACACCTGACAACACAATGATCCAGGACTCTTGTCATCACAATGCTCCATTCCCTTGTCGTCACAATGCTACATGACACCTGTCATCACAACTCTCCATGAACATTTTCAGCCCAGTGCTCCATGACACTTGTCATCACAATGATCCATGCCATTGTCATCCCAATGCTCCATGACCCCTGTATTCACAATGATCCTTGATGCTTGTCATCACTGTGCTCCATGACACATGTCATCACAATGGTCCATGCCCTCGTCATCAACAGTCTCTGTGACCATTTTAACGACAATGCTCCATGAACTTTTCATCACAATGCTCTTTGACCCTTGTCATCACAATGCTCTATGCCTTTCTCAGCACAATGCTCCATGACCCTTGTCATCACAATGCTCCATTGGCTTGTCAGCACAATGCTCCATCACACATTTCATCACAATGCAACATGCACTTGTCATCACAGTGCTCCACAACATTGTCATCACAATGCTCCATAAAATTTGTCATCACAATGCTCCCTGCACTTCTCATCAAAATGCTCTCTAACAACTGATATCACAATGCTACATCACTATTTGTCATAATACTCCCTCACCCCTGTCATCACAATGTTCCATGACTCCTGTCATCACAATGCTACATGCACTTATCATCACAATGTTCGATGATCCCTGAAATCACAATGTTCCATTACTCTTGTCATCAAAATGTTCCATGACACTTTTCATCAAATTGCTCCATGACCCTGTCATCAGAATGCTCCCTGCCCTTCTCCTCACAATGCACAACGCCCTTGCCATCAAAATGCTCCATGACCTTTGTCATCACAAAGATCCATGACCCTTGGCATCACAATGCTCCATTTCATTGTCATCACAATGTTGCATGAAATCTCTCATCACATTGCTCCATGCCCTTGTCTTCACATAGCTCCATGACACATGTCATCAGAATGCTCCATGGCCTTCTCATCACAATGCTCCATGCCCTTGGCATCACAATGCTCCATGACACCTGTCATAACAATGCTCCATGACCCCTTCCATCACGATGTTCCTTGGCCTTGTCATCACAAGGCTCCATGACCCTTCTCATCACAATGCTCCAAGAACACTGTAATCACAATGCTATATGCCCCTTTTCATCTCAATGATCCATGAACCCTGTCATCACAAGGCACCATGCCCATCATCATAATGCTTCATGCTATTGTCATTAGAACGAAATCAAAATGTTCCATGACCTCTTTCATAACAATGATCCAAACCCTTGTGATCACAATATTCCATAACACTTGTCATCACAATGCCTCATGATGCTCGTCATCACAATTATGCATGGTCTTCTCATCACAATGCTCCAAGACCTTGGTCATCACAATGCTCAATACACTTGTCATCAACATGCTCCCTGACACTTGTTGTCTGTATGCTCCTTAAAGCCTGTTATGACAAGGCTCCATGCCTTTTTCATCACAATGATCCATGCCCTTTTCTTCACAATGCTCCAAGTCCCATGTAATCACAATGGTCCATGCCATTGTCATCACAAAGCTCAATGACGCATGCCATCAGAATGCTCCTTGTTCTTCTCCTCACAATGCTCCATGCCCTGGTCTTCACAATGTTCCAAGACACCTGTAATCACAATGCTCCATTCCCCTTTTAATCAGTATGCTCCATGAGACTTGTCATCACAAGGTTCCATGGTTTTGTCATCACAATGCTCCAGGACCTTGTCATCACAATGCTTCACGACCTTGTCATCAAAATTTTCAATGGCCCTTGTCATCATAATGCTCCAAACACTAATCATCACAATGCTCCATTATATTTGTCATCACAATCCTCCATTACATTTGGTATCACAAAGCTCCATGCCATTGTCATCGCCAGGGACCCTGACATATGTCATCACAATGCTCCCTGACACCTGTCTTCACAATACTCCATGACCTTATCATCACAATGCTCCATGCCCTTGTCTTCACAATGCACCATTCCCACTCTCATCACAATAATCCATGAAACTTGTCAGACCAATGCTCCATGCCACTGTCATCACAATGCTCCATGCCCTTGTCATCACAATGCTCCATGACCCCTGTCATCACAATGCTCCGTGACTCCAGTCATCACAATGCATCGTAACGTTTGTCATCACAATGGTCCATGCCCGCGTCATCACAAGGCTCTGTGACCTTTGTAACCACAATGCTCCATGCACTTTTCATCACAATTCTCTGTGAAACTTGTCATCACAGTGCTCCATGTCTTTGTCAGAACAATGCTCCATGTCCATTGTCATCACAATGTGCCTCAAGCATTTCATCACAAACGTCCACAACTTTGTCATTGCAATGCTCCATAAACCTGGTAATCACAATGGTCCATGCACTTCTCATCAAAATGCTCTCTCACCAGAGATATCACAATGTTCCATCAATAGTCATCACAATACTCCTACACCCATGTAATCACAAAGTTCCATGACCCTGTCATCACAATGCTACATCCCCATATCATCACAATGTTCCATGACCCCTGCCATCACAATGTTCCATAAGTCCTGTCATCAAAATGCTCAATGACCCTTTCCATCCCAAAGCTCCAAGACCCCTGACATCACAATGTTCTATAACACATGCCATCAAAATGTTCCATTACACTTTTTATCAAATTGCTGCATGACCCAGTCATCAAAATGCTCCCTGCCCTTCTCATCAAAATGCTCCATGACTTGTCATCACAAAGCTCCAAGACCCTTGGCATCACAATGCTCCATGTCATTGTCATCACAATGCTCCATGAACCCTCTCATCACATTGCTCCATGCCCTTGTCATCACACAGCTCCATGACACTTGTCATCACAATGCTCAATGCCCTTCTCATCACAATGATCCATGCCCTTGTCATTACAGTCCTGAATGACCCAAGTATCACAGTGTTCCGTGCCCTTGTCATCACAATGCTCCATGCACATTCTCATCACAATAATCCATGAAACATTTCAGACCAAAGTTCCATAGCCTTCTCATCACAATGCTCCATTACCACTGTCATAACAATGCACCATGACACCTGCCATCACAGTGATCCACGGCCTAGTCTTCACAAGCTTCCATGATATTTCTCATCACAATGCTCAAGACACATGATATCACAATGCTCCATACCCTTGTCATCATAAAGGTCCATGACGCATGTCATCAGAATATTCCATGGGCTTCTCATCAAAATGCTCCATGCCCTTGTCATCACAATGTTCCAAGACCCTTGTCATCACAATGCTCCATGCGCCATTTCATCTCAATGCTCCATGAAATCTGTCATCACAATGCTCCAAGACCCTTGTAATCTCAATGCTCCATGCCCATTTTCATCTCAATGCTCCATGAACCCTGTCATCACAATGCTCCATGCCCATCATCATAATGCTTCAGGCTATTGTCATCAGAATGAAATCAATATTCTGCATGACCTCTGTCATCATAATGCTCCAAACCCTTGTGATCACAATGTTTCATAACACGTTTCATCACAACACCCCATGACGCTCATCATCACAATTATCCATGGTCTTCTCATCACAATGTTCCATGATCTTTGTCATCACAATGCTCAATACACTTGTCATCACAATGCTCCCTGACCCTTGTCATCAGTATGCTCCTTGAACCCTGTCATGACAAGTTTCCATGCATTTTTCATCACAATGATCCATGACCATTTCATCACAATGCTCCAAGGTCCCTGTAATCACAATGCTCCATGCCGTTGTCATCACAAAACTCCATGACGCATGTCATCAGAATGCTCCATGACCTTCTCATCACAATGCTCTATGCCCTAGTAATAACAATGCTCCAAGACCCCTGTAATCACAATGCTCCATGCCCCTTTTCATCACAATGTTTCAGGAACTTGACAACACCATGATCCATTCCCTTGTCATCACAATGCTCCATGACACCTGTCATCACAATACTCCATGAACATTTTCAGCCCAATGCTCAACGACCTTCTCATCACAATGCTCCACTGCAAATATCATCACAATACTCCATGACCACTGTCATCACAACACTCCATGACATCTGACACCACAATGATCCAGGACTCTTGTCATCACCATGCTCCATTCTCTTGTCGTCACAATGCTACATGACACCTGTCATCACAACTCTCCATGAACATTTTCAGCCCAGTGCTCCATGACCCTTGTCATTACAATGTTCCATGCCCTTGTCATCCCAATGCTCCATGACACCTGTAATCACAATGCTCCTTGACGCTTGTAATCACAGTGCTCCATGACACATGTCATCACAATGCTCCATGCCTTTGTCAGCAAAATGCTACATGACCTTGTCATTACAGTGCTCTATGTGCTTGTCATCACAATACTCCATTTCCATTGTCATCACAATCCTCCATGATCCTTGGGATCACAATGCTTCATGCCCTTGTCATCACAATGCTCCATGCTCCTTGAAATCAAAATGATCCATGACCTCTGTCATCACAATGCTCCAATCCCTTGTGATCACAGTGTTCCATAACACTTTTCATCACAATGCTCCATGATGCCTGTCATCAAAATACTCCATGCCCTTTTCATCACAATGCTCCATGACATTTGTCACCACAATTCTCAATAAACTTGTCATCACAATGCTCCCTGACACTTGTCATCAGAATGCTCCTTGAACCCTGTCACGGAAAGGCTCCATGCCTTTTTCATCACAATTCCCCATGCCATTTTCATCACAATGCTCCATGCCATTGTCATCAAAATACTCCAAAAGCTTGTCATCAGAATGCTCCATGACCTATGCCATCACAATTCTCCATGCACTTGTCAGGACAATGCTCCCTGACCCTTGTCATCACAATGCTCCAAGCCATTATCATCACAATGCTCCATTACGTTTGTCATCAGAATCCTAACTGCCACTTGGCATCACTATGCTCCATGCCATCCTCATCACAATGGGCCATTACATATGTGATCACAATGCTCCCTGACACCTGTCTTCACAATACGGCATGACCTGGTCATCAAAATGCTCCATGCCCTTGTCATCACAGTGTGCCATTCCAACTCTCATCGCAATACTCCATGAAATTTATTAGACCAATGTTCCATGCCCTTGTCATCACAATGCTCCATGCCCTTGTTATCACAATGCTCCATGACCCCTGTCATCACAATGCTCCGTGACTCCAGTCATCACAATGCTTCATGACCTTTGTCATCACAATGGTCCATGCCCTCGTCATCAACAGTCTCTGTGACATTTTTAACCCCAATGCTCCATGAACTTTTCATCACAATGCTCTTTGACCCTTGTCATCACAATGCTCTATGCCTTTCTCAGCACAATGCTCCATGACCCTTGTCATCACAATGCTCCATGCGCTTGTCAGCACAATGCTCCATGACACATGTCATCACAATGCACCATGCGCTTGTCATCACAGTGCTACACAACATTGTCATCACAATGCTCCATAAAATTTTTCATCACAATGCACCATGCACTTCTCATCAAAATGCTCTCTCACCACTGATATCACAATGCTACATCACTATTTGTCACAATACTCCCTCACCCCTGTCATCACAATGTTCCATGACACTTTTCATCAAATTGCTCCATGACCCTGTCATCAGAATGCTCCCTGCCCTTCTCATCACAATGCACAACGCCCTTGCCATCAAAATGCTCCATGAACTTGTCATCACAAAGATCCATGACACTTGGCATCACAATGCTCCATGTCATTGTCATCACAATGCTCCATGAACGCTCTCATCACATTGCTCCATGCCCTTGTCTTCACATAGCTCCATGACACGTGTCATCAGAATGCTCCATGGCCTTCTCATCACAATGCTCCAAACCCTTGCCATCACAAAGCTCCATTACACCTGTCATAACAATGCTCCATGACCCCTGCCATCACGATGTTCCATGGCCTTGTCATCACAAGGCTCCATGACCCTTCTCATCACAATGCTCCAAGAACACTGTAATCACAATGCTCTATGCCCCTTTTCATCTCAATGATCCATGAACCCTGTCATCACAATGCACCATGCCCATCATCATAATGCTTCATGCTATTGTCATCACAACGAAATCAAAATGTTCCATGACCTCTGTCATAACAATGCTCCAAACCCTTGTGATCACAATATTCCATAACACTTGTCATCACAATGCCCCAGGATGCTCGTCATCACAATTATCCATGGACTTCTCATCACAATGCTCCATGACCTTCGTCATCACAATGCTCAATACACTTGTCATCAACATGCTCCCTGACACTTGTTGTCTGTATGCTCCTTGAGCCCTGTCATGACAAGGCTCCATGCCTTTTTCATCACAATGATCCACGCCCTTTTCATCACAATGCTCCAAGTCCCATGTAATCACAATGGTCCATGCCATTGTCATCCCAAAGCTCAATGACGCATGCCATCAGAATGCTCCTTGATCTTCTCCTCACAATGCTCCATGCCCTTGTCTTCACAGTGTTCCAAGACCCCTGTAATCACAATGCTCCTTTCCCCTTTTAATCAGTATGCTCCATGAGACTTGTCATCACAAGGCTCCATGGTTTTGTCATCACAATGCTCCACGACCTTGTCATTACAATGCTTCACGACCTTGTCATCAAAATTTTCAATGGCCCTTTTCATCATAATGCTCCAAACCCTAATCATCGCAATGCTCCATTATATTTGTCATCACAATCCTCCATTACATTTGGTATCACAAAGCTCCATGCCATTGTCATCGCCATGGACCATGACATATGTCATCACAATACTCCCTGACACCTGTCTTCACAATACTCCATTACCTTATCATCACAATGCTCCATGCCCTTGTCATCACAATGCACCATTCCCACTCTCATCACAATAATCTATGAAACTTGTCAGACCAATGCTCCATGCCACTCTCATCAGAATGTTCCATGGCCTTCTCATCACAATGCTCCAAGCCCTTGCCACCACAATGCTCCATTACCCCTGTCATAACAATGCTCCATGACCCCTGCCATCACGATGTTCCATGGCCTTGTCATCACAAGGCTCCATGACCCTTCTCACCACAGTGCTCCAAGAACACTGTAATCATAATGCTCTATGCCCCTTTTCATCTCAATGATCCATGAACCCTGTCATCACAATGCACTATGCCCATCATCATAATGCTTCATGCTATTGTCATAACAACGAAATCAAAATGTTCCAAGACCTCTGTCATAACAATGCTCCAAACCCTTGTGATCACAATATTCCATAACACTTGTCATCACAATGCCCCAGGATGCTCGTCATCACAATTATCCTTGGTCTTCTCATCACAATGCTCCATGACATTTGTCACCACAATTCTCAATAAACTTGTCATCACAATGCTCCCTGACACTTGTCATCAGAATGCTCCTTGAACCCTGTCACGGAAAGGCTCCATGCCTTTTTCATCACAATTCCCCATGCCATTTTCATCACAATGCTCCATGCCATTGTCATCAAAATACTCCAAAAGCTTGTCATCAGAATGCTCCATGACCCATGCCATCACAATTCTCCATGCACTTGTCAGGACAATGCTCCCTGACCCTTGTCATCACAATGCTCCAAGCCATTATCATCACAATGCTCCATTACGTTTGTCATCAGAATCCTCCCTGCCACTTGGCATCACTATGCTCCATGCCATCCTCATCACAATGGGCCATTACATATGTGATCACAATGCTCCCTGACACCTGTCTTCACAATACGGCATGACCTGGTCATCAAAATGCTCCATGCCCTTGTCATCACAGTGTGCCATTCCAACTCTCATCGCAATACTCCATGAAACTTATTAGACCAATGTTCCATGCCCTTGTCATCACAATGCTCCATGCCCTTGTTATCACAATGCTCCATGACCCCTGTCATCACAATGCTCCGTGACTCCAGTCATCACAATGCTTCATGACCTTTGTCATCACAATGGTCCATGCCCTCGTCATCAACAGTCTCTGTGACATTTTTAACCCCAATGCTCCATGAACTTTTCATCACAATGCTCTTTGACCCTTGTCATCACAATGCTCTATGCCTTTCTCAGCACAATGCTCCATGACCCTTGTCATCACAATGCTCCATGCGCTTGTCAGCACAATGCTCCATGACACATGTCATCACAATGCACCATGCGCTTGTCATCACAGTGCTCCACAACATTGTCATCACAATGCTCCATAAAATTTTTCATCACAATGCACCATGCACTTCTCATCAAAATGCTCTCTCACCACTGATATCACAATGCTACATCACTATTTGTCACAATACTCCCTCACCCCTGTCATCACAATGTTCCATGACTCCTGTCATCACAATGCTACATGCACTTATCATCACAATGTTCGATGACCCCTGAAATCACAATATTCCATAACACCTGTCATCAAAATGTTCCATGACACTTTTCATCAAATTGCTCCATGACCCTGTCATCAGAATGCTCCCTGCTCTTCTCATCACAATGCACAACGCCCTTGCCATCCAAATGCTCCATGACCTTTGTCATCACAAAGGTCCATGACCCTTGGCATCACAATGCTCCATGTCATTGTCATCACAATGCTCCATGAACGCTCTCATCACATTGCTCCATGCCCTTGTCTTCACATAGCTCCATGACACGTGTCATCAGAATGCTCCATGGCCTTCTCATCACAATGCTCCAAACCCTTGCCATCACAAAGCTCCATTACACCTGTCATAACAATGCTCCATGACCCCTGCCATCACGATGTTCCATGGCCTTGTCATCACAAGGCTCCATGACCCTTCTCATCACAATGCTCCAAGAACACTGTAATCACAATGCTCTATGCCCCTTTTCATCTCAATGATCCATGAACCCTGTCATCACAATGCACCATGCCCATCATCATAATGCTTCATGCTATTGTCATCACAACGAAATCAAAATGTTCCATGACCTCTGTCATAACAATGCTCCAAACCCTTGTGATCACAATATTCCATAACACTTGTCATCACAATGCCCCAGGATGCTTGTCATCACAATTATCCATGGTCTTCTCATCACAATGCTCCATGACCTTCGTCATCACAATGCTCAATACACTTGTCATCAACATGCTCCCTGACACTTGTTGTCTGTATGCTCCTTGAGCCCTGTCATGACAAGGCTCCATGCCTTTTTCATCACAATGATCCACGCCCTTTTCATCACAATGCTCCAAGTCCCATGTAATCACAATGGTCCATGCCATTGTCATCCCAAAGCTCAATGACGCATGCCATCAGAATGCTCCTTGGTCTTCTCCTCACAATGCTCCATGCCCTTGTCTTCACAGTGTTCCAAGACCCCTGTAATCACAATGCTCCTTTCCCCTTTTAATCAGTATGCTCCATGAGACTTGTCATCACAAGGCTCCATGGTTTTGTCATCACAATGCTCCAGGACCTTGTCATCACAATGCTTCACGACCTTTTCATCAAAATTTTCAATAGCCCTTGTCATCATAATGCTCCAAACACTAATCATCACAATGTTCCATTATATTTGTCATCACAATCCTCCATTACATTTGGTATCACTAAGCTCCATGCCATTGTCATCGCCATGGACCATGACATATGTCATCACAATGCTCCCTGACACCTGTCTTCACAATACTCCATTACCTTATCATCACAGTGCTCCATGCCTTTGTCATCACAATGCACCATTCCCACTCTCATCACAATAATCTATGAAACTTGTCAGACCAATGCTCCATGCCACTGTCATCACAATGCTCCATGCCCTTGTCATCACAATGCTCCATGACCCCTGTCATCACAATGCTCCGTGACTCCAGTCATCCCAATGCTTCATGACCTTTGTCATTACAATGGTCCATGCCCTCGTCATCAACAGTCTCTGTGACCTTTTTAACCACAATGCTCCATGAACTTTTCATCACAATGCTCTTTGACCCCTGTCATCACAATGCTCTATGCCTTTCTCAGCACAATGCTCCATGACCCTTGTCATCACAATGCTCCATGCGCTTGTCATCATAATGCTCCATGACATATGTCATCACAGTGCACCATGCGCTTGTCATCACAGTGCTCCACAACATTGTCATCACAATGCTCCATAAAATTTGTCATCACAATGCTCCATGCATTTCTCAAAATGCTCTCTCACTACTGATATCACAATGCTACATCACTATTTGTCACAATACTCCCTCACCCCTGTCATCACATGTTCCATGCCTCCTGTCATCACAATGCTACATGCACTTATCATCACAATGTTCGATGATCCCTAAAATCACAATGTTCCATAACACCTGTCATCAAAATGTTCCATGACACTTTTCATCAAATTGCTCCATGACCCTGTCATCAGAATGCTCCCTGCCCTTCTCATCACAATGCACAACGCCCTTGCCATCAAAATGCTCCATGACCTTTGTCATCAAAATGATCCATGACCCTTGGCATCACAATGCTCCATGTCCTTGTCATCACAATGCTCCATGACCGCTCTCATCACATTGCTCCATGCCCTTGTCTTCACATAGCTCCATGACACATGTCTTCAGTATGCTCCATGGCCTTCTTATCACAATGCTCCAAGCCCTTGCCATCACAATGCTCCACTACCCCTATCATAACAATGCTCCATGACCCCTGCCATCACAATGCTCCATGCCCTTGTCATCACAAACCTCCATGACGAATGTCATCAGAATGCTCCATGGCCTTCTCATCACAATGCTCTATGCCCTAGTCATAACAATGCTCCCAGACCCATGTAATCACAATGCACCATGCCCCTTTTCATCAGAATGCTCCATGAGACTTTCCATCACAAGTCTCCATGATCTTCACATCACAATGTTCCAGGACCTTGACATCACCATGATCAATTCCCTTGTCATCACAATGCTCCATGACACCTGTCATCACAATACTCCATGCCCTTTTCATCACAATGCTCCATGACCTTTGTCACCACAATTCTCAACGCTTGTCATCACAATGCTCCCTGACACTTGTCATCAGAATGCCCCTTGAACCGTGTCACGAAAAGGCTCCATGCCTTTTTCATCACAATGCCCCATGCCATTTTCATCACAATGCTCCATGCCATTGTCATCAAAATACTCCACAAGCTTGTCATCAGAATGCTCCATGACCCTTGTCATCACAATTCTCCATGCACTTGTCAGCACAATGCTCCCTGACCGTTGTCATCACAATGCTCCAAGCCATTGTCATCACAATGCTCCACTACCTTTGTCATCAGAATCCTCCCTGACACTTGGCATCACAATGCTCCATGCCATCCTCATCACAATGGGCCATTACATATGTGATCACAATGCTCCCTGACACCTGTCTTCACAATACGGCATGACCTGGTCATCACAATGCTCCATGCCCTTGTCATCACAGTGTGCCATTCCAACTCTCATCGCAATATTCCATGAAATTTATTAGACCAATGTTCCATGCCCTTGTCATCACAATGCTCCATGCCCTTGTTATCACAATGCTCCATGACCCCTGTCATCACAATGCTCCGTAACTCCAGTAGTCACAATGCTTCATGACCTTTGTCATCACAATGGTCCATAACCTCGTCATCAACAGTCTCTGTGACCTTTTTAACCACAATGCTCCATGAACTTTTCATCACAATGCTCCATGACCCTTGTCATCACAATGCTCCATGCGCTTGTCAGCACAATGCTCCATGACACATGTCATCACAATGCACCATGCGCTTGTCATCACAGTGCTCCACAACATTGTCATCACAATGCTCCATAAAATTTGTCATCACAATGCTCCATGCACTTCTCATCAAAATGCTCTCTCACCACTGATATCATAATGCTACATCACTATTTGTCACAATACTCCCTCACCCCTGTCATCACAATGTTCCATGACTCCTGTCATCACAATGCTACATGCACTTATCATCACAATGTTCGATGACCCCTGAAATCACAATATTCCATAACACCTGTCATCAAAATGTTCCATGACACTTTTCATCAAATTGCTCCATGACCCTGTCATCAGAATGCTCCCTGCTCTTCTCATCACAATGCACAACGCCCTTGCCATCCAAATGCTCCATGACCTTTGTCATCACAAAGGTCCATGACCCTTGGCATCACAATGCTCCATGTCATTGTCATCACAATGCTCCATGAACGCTCTCATCACATAGCTCCATGCCCTTGTCTTCACATAGCTCCATGACACGTGTCATCAGAATGCTCCATGGCCTTCTCATCACAATGCTCCAAGCCCTTGCCATCACAAAGCTCCATTACCCCTGTCATAAAAATGCTCCATGACCCCTGCCATCACGATGTTCCATGGCCTTGTCATCACAAGGCTCCTTGACCCTTCTCATCACAATGCTCCAAGAACACTGTAATCACAATGCTCTATGCCCCTTTTCATCTCAATGATCCATGAACCCTGTCATCACAATGCACCATGCCCATCATCATAATGCTTCATGCTATTGTCATAACAACGAAATCAAAATGTTCCATGACCTCTGTCATAACAATGCCCCAAACCCTGGTGATCACAATATTCCATAACACTTGTCATCACAATGCCCCAGGATGCTCGTCATCACAATTATCCATGGTCTTCTCATCACAATGCTCCATGACCTTCGTCATCACAATGCTCAATACACTTGTCATCAACATGCTCCCTGACACTTGTTGTCTGTATGCTCCTTGAACCCTGTCATGACAAGGCTCCATGCCTTTTTCATCACAATGATCCATGCCCTTTTCATCACAATGCTCCAAGTCCCATGTAATCACAATGGTCCATGCCATTGTCATCACAAAGCTCAATGACGCATGCCATCAGAATGCTCCTTGGTCTTCTCCTCACAATGCTACCTGCCCTTGTCTTCACAATGTTCCAAGACCCCTGTAATCAGAATGCTCCATTCCCCTTTTAATCAGTATGCTCCATGAGACTTGTCATCACAAGGCTCCATGGTTTTGTCATCACAAGGCTCCAGGACCTTGTCATCACAATGCTTCACGACCTTGTCATCAAAATTTTCAATGGCCCGTGTCATCATAATGCTCCAAACCCTAATCATCACAATGCTCCATTATATTTGTCATCACAATCCTCCATTACATTTGGTATCACAAAGCTCCATGCCATTGTCATCGCCATGGACCATGACATATGTCATCACAATGCTCCCTGACACCTGTCTTCACAATACTCCATGACCTTATCATCACAATGCTCCATGCCCTTGTCATCACAATGCACCATGCCCACTCTCATCACAATAATCTATGAAACTTGTCAGACCAATGCTCCATGCCACTGTCATCACAATGCTCCATGCCCTTGTCATCACAATGCTCCATGACCCCTGTCATCACAATGCTCCGTGACTCCAATCATCACAATGCTTCATAACGTTTGTCATCACAGTGGTCCATGCCCGCGTCATCACAAGGCTCTGTGACCTTTGTAACCACAATGCTCCATGAAATTTTCATCACAATTCTCTGAGAAACTTGTCATCACAATGCTCCATGTCTTTGTCAGAACAATGCTCCATGACCATTGTCATCACAATGTGCCACGCGCATTTCATCACAACGTTCCAAACCTTATCATTGCAATGCTCCATAAACCTTGTAATCACAATGGTCCATGCACTTCTCATCAAAATGCTCTCTCACCAGAGATATCACAATGTTCCATCAATAGTCATCACAATACACCCTCATCCTTGTAATCACAATGTTCCATGACACTGTCATCACAATGCTACATCCCCTTATCATCACAATGTTCCATGACCCCTGCCATCACAATATTCCATCAGCCCTCTCATCAAAATGATCCATGACCCATTCCATCCCAAAGCTCCAAGACCCCTGCCATCACAATGTTCTATAACCACTGCCATCAAAATGTTCCATTACACTTTTTATCAAATTGCAGCATGACCCGGTCATCAAAATGCTCCCTGCCCTTCTCATCAAAATGCTCCATGACTTGTCATCACAAAGCTCCAAGACCCTTGGCATCACAATGCTCCATGTCATTGTCATCACAATGCTCCATGAACCCTCTCATCACATTGCTCCATGCCCTTGTCATTACACAGCTCCATGACTCTTGTCATCACAATGCTCGATGCCCTTCTTATCACAATGCTCCATGCACTTGTCATTACAGTCCTGCATGACCCATGTATCACAGTGTTCCGTGCCCTTGTCATTACAATGCACCATGCCCAATCTCATCACAATAATCTATGAAACTTGTCAGACCAATGCTCCATGCCACTGTCCTCACAATGATCCATGCCCACTCTCATCACAATAATCCATGAAACATTTCAGGCCACAATTCCATACCCTTCTGATCACAATGCTCCATTACCCCTGTCATAAAAATGCACCATGACACCTGCCATCACAATGATCCACGGCCTAGTCATCACAAGGTTCCATGATAGTTACCATCACAAAGCTCCATGACGCATGTCATCAGAATGTTCCTTGGCCTTCTCATCACAATGCTCCATGCCCTTGTCATCACAATGCTCCAAGACCCTTGTCATCACAATGCTCCTTGCCCCATTTCATCTCAATTCTCCATGAAATCTGTCATCACAATGCTCCAAGACCCTTGTAATCACAATGCTCCATGCCCCTTTTCATCTCAGTGCTCCATGAACCCTGTCATCACAATGCACCATGAACATCATCATAATGCTTCAGGCTATTGTCATCACAATGAAATCAATATTCTGCATGACCTCTGTCATCATAATGCTCCAAACCATTGTGATCACAATGTTGCATAACACGTATCATCACAACACCCCATGACGCTCATCATCACAATTATCCATGGTCTTCTCATCAAAATGCTCCATGATCTTTGTCATCACAATGCTCAATAAACTTGTCATCACAATGCTCCCTGACCCTTGTCGTCAGTATGCCCCTTGAACCCTGTCATGACAAGTTTCCATGCATTTTTCATCACAATGATTCATGACCATTTCATCACAATGCTCCAAGGTCCCTGTAATCACAATGCTCCTTGACCTTGTCATCACAAAACTCCAAGACGCATGTCATCAGAATGCTCCATGGCCTTCTCATCACAATGCTCTATGCCCTAGTCATAACAATGCTCCAAGACCCCTGTAATCACAATGCTCCATGCCACTTTTCATCAGAATGCTCCATGAGACTTGCCATCACAAGTCTCCATGGTCTTCTCATCACAATGTTCCAGGACCTTGACATCACCATGATCCATTCCCTTGTCATCACAATGCTCCATGACCACTCTCATCACAATAATCCATGAACATTTTCAGCCCAATGCTCCACGACCTTCTCATCACAATGCTCCATTGCCAATATCATCACAGTGCTCCATGACCACTGTCATCACAACACTCCATGACACCTGACAACACAATGATCCAGGACTCTTGTCATCACAATGCTCCATTCCCTTGTCGTCACAATGCTACATGACACCTGTCATCACAACTCTCCATGAACATTTTCAGCCCAGTTCTCCATGACCCTTGTCATCAAAAGGATCCATGCCCTTGTCATCCCAATGCTCCATGACCCTGTATTCACAATGCTCCTTGACGCTTGTCCTCACAGAGCTCCATGACACATTTCATCACAATGCTCCATGCCTTTGTCAGCAAAATGCTACATGACCTTGTCATTGCAATTCTCTATGCACTTGTCATCACAATACTCCATTTCCATTGTCATCACAATCCTCCATGAACTTCGGGATCACATTGCTTCATGCCCTTGTCATCACAATGCTCCATGCTCCTTGAAATCAAAATGATCCATGACCTCTGTCATCACAATGCTCCAAACACTTGTGATCACCATGTTCCATAACACTTGTCATCACAACGCTCCATGATGCCTGTCATCACAATACTCCATGCCGTTTTCATCACAATGCTCCATGACATTTGTCACCACAATTCTCAATACACTTGTCATCACAATGTTCCGTGACACTTGTCATCAGAATGCTCCTTGAAACCTGTCAAGGAAAGGCTCCATGCCTTTTTCATCACAATGCCCCATGCCATTTTGATCACAATGCTCCATGTCATTGTCATCAAAATACTCCACAAGCTCGTCATCAGAATGCTCCATGACCCATGCCATCACAATTCTCCATGTACTTGTCAGCACAATGGTCCCTGACCCTTGTCATCACAATGCTCCAAGCCATTGTCATCACAATGCTCCATTACCTTTGTCATCAGAATCCTCCCTGACACTTGGCATCACAATGCTCCATGCCATCCTCATCACAATGGGCCATTACATTTGTGATCACAATGCTCCCTGACACCTGTCTTCACAATACGGCATGACCTGGTCATCACAATGCTCCATGCCGTTGTCATCACAGTGTGCCATTCCAACTCTCATCGCAATACTCCATGAAAGGTATTAGACCAATGTTCCATGCCCTTGTCATCACAATGCTCCATGCCCTTGTTATCACAATGCTCCATGACCCTGTCATCAGAATGATCCCTGCCCTTCTCATCACAATGCACAACGCCCTTGCCATCAAAATGCTCCATGACCTTTGTCATCACAAAGATCCATGGCCCTTGGCATCACAATGCTCCATGTCATTGTCATCACAATGCTCCATGAACGCTCTCATCACATTGCTCCATGCCCTTGTCTTCACATAGCTCCATGACATATGTCATCAGAATGCGCCATGGCATCCTCATCACAGTGCTCCATGCACTTGCCATCACAATGCTCCATGACCCCTGCCATCTCGATGTTCCATGGCCTTGTCATTACAAGGCTCCATGACCCTTCTCATCACAATGCTCCTAGAACACTGTAATCACAATGCTCTATGCCCCTTTTCATCTCAATGATCCATGAACCCTGTCATCACAATGCACCATGCCCATCATCATAATGCTTCATGCTATTGTCATAACAACGAAATCAAAATGTTCCATGACCTCTGTCATAACAATGCGCCAAACCCTTGTGATCACAATATTCCATAACACTTGTCATCACAATGCTCCAGGATGCTCCTCTTCACAATTATCCATGGTCTTCTCATCACAATGCTCCATGACCTTCGTCATCACAATGCTCAATACACTTGTCATCAACATGCTCCCTGACACTTGTTGTCTGTATGCACCTTGAACCCTGTCATGACAAGGCTCCATGCCTTTTTCATCACAATGATCCATGCCCTTTTCATCACAATGCTCCAATTCCCATGTAATCACAATGGTCCATGCCATTGTCATCACAAAGCTCCATGACGCATGTCATCAGAATGTTCCATGGCCTTCTCATCACAATGCTCCATGCCCTTGTCATCGCAATGCTCTAAGACCCCTGTAAACACAATGATCCATGCCTCTTTTCATCTCAATGCTCCATGAACCCTGTCATCACAATTCACCATGCACATCATCATAATGCTTCAGGCTATCGTCATCACAATGAAATCAACATTCTCCATGATCTCTGTCATCATAATGCTCCAAATCCTTGTGATCACAATGTTCCATAACACTTATCATCACAACACCCTATGACGCTCATCATCACAGTTATCCATGGTCTTCTCATCACAATACTCCATGATCATTGTCATCACAATGCTCAATAAACTTGACATCACAATGCTCCCTGACACTTGTCGTCAGTATGCTCCTTGAACACTCTCATGAGAAGGCTCCATGCCTTTTTCATCACAATGATCCATGCCTTTTTCATCACAATTCTCCAAGACCCCTGTATTGACAATTCTCCATGCCCTTGTCATCACAAAACTCAATGACGAATGCCATCAGAATGCTCCTTGGTCTTCTCCTCACAATACTCCATGCCCTTGTCATCACAATGTTCCAAGACCCCTGTAATCACAATGCTCCATGCCTCTTTTCATCAGTATGCTCCATGAGACTTGTCATCACAAGGCTCCATTGTTTTGTCATCACAGTGCTCCAGGACCATGTCATCACAATGCTTCACGACCTTGTCATGAAACTTTTCAATAGCCCTTGTCATCAGAATGCTCCAAGCCCTAATCATCACAATGCTCCATTATATTTGTCATCACAATCCTCCATTACATTTGGCATCACAATATTCCATGCCATTGTCATCGCAATGGACCATGACATATGTCATCACAGTGATCCCTGACACCTGTCTTCACAATACCCCATGACCTTCTCATCACAGTACTCCATGCCCTTGTCATCCCAATTCACCATGCCCACTGTCATCACAATAATCTATGAAACTTGTCAGACCAATGCTCCATGCCCCTGTCATCAAAATGCTCCATTCCCTTGTCATCACAATGCTCCATGAACCCTGTCATCACAATGTTCTGTGACTCCAGTCATCTCAATGCTTCATAACGTTTGTCATCACAACGGTCCATGCCCGCATCCTCACAAGGTTCTATGACCTTTGTAACCGCAATGCTCCATGAACTTTCAACACAATTCTCTGTGAACATTGTCATCACAATGCTCCATATCTTTGTCAGAACAATGCTCCATGACCATTGTCATCACATTGAGCCACGTATATTTCATCACAACGGTCCACAACCTTGTCATTGCAATGCTCCATAAACCTTGTAATCACAATGGTACATACACTTCTCATCAAAATGCTCTCTCACCAGAGATATCACAATGTTCCATCACTAGTCATTACAATACTCCCTCACCCCGGTAATCACAATGTTCCATGACCCTGTCATCACAATGCTACATCCCCTTATCAGCACAATGTTCCATGACCCCTGACATCACAATGTTCCATAACCCCTGTCATCAAAATGCTCCATGACACATTTCATCCCAATGCTCCAAGACACCTGACATCACAATGTTCTATAAACCCTGCCATCAAAATGTTCCATTACACTTTTTATCAAATTGCTGCATGACCCGGTCATCAAAATGTTCCCTGCCCTTCTCATCACAATGCACCATGCCCTTGTCATCAAAATGCTCCATGACTTTTCATCGCATAGCTCCATGACGTTTGCCATCACAATGCTCCATGTCATTGTCATCACAATGCTCCATGAACACTCTCGTTACATTGCTCCATGCCCTTGTCATCACCAAGCTCCATGACACTTGTCAACACAATGGTCGATACACTTCTCATCACAATGCTCCATGCCAGTGTCAATACAATCCTGAATGACCCATGTATCACAGTGTTCCGTGCCCTTGTCCTCACAATGCTCCATGCCCACTCTCATCACAAAAATCCATTAAACATTTCAGACCAATGTTCCATGCCTTTCTCATTAAAATGCTCCATTACTTCTGTCATAACAATGCACAATGAACCCTGCCATCACAATGTTCCACGGCCTACTCGTCACAAGGTTCTATGACATTTCTCATCACAATGCTCAAAACCCCTGAAATCACAATGCTCCATGCACTTGTCATCACAGAGCTCCATGACGCATGTCATCAGAATGTTCCATGGCCTTCTCATCACAATGCTCCATGCCCTTGTCATCACAATGCTCCAAGACCCTTATAATCACAATGCTCCATGTCCCTTTTCATCACAATGCTCCATGAACCCTGTCATCACAATGCACCATGACCATCATGGTAATACTTCAGGCTATTGTCATCACAATGAAATCAATATTCTCCATGCCCTCTGTCATCATAATGCTCCAAACTCTTGTGATCACAATGTTGCATAACACGTATCATCACCACACCCCATGACGCTCATCATCACAATTATCCATGGTCTTCTCATCACAATGCTCCATGATCTTTGTCATCACAAGGCTCAATACACTTGTCATCACAATGCTCCCTGACACTTGTCGTCAGTATGCTTCTTGTACCCTATCATGACAAGGCTCCAAGCCTTTTTCATCACAATGATCCATGCCCTTTTCCTCACAATGCTCCAAGATCCCTGTAATCACAATGCTCCATGCCCTTGTCATCACAAAACTCCATGATGCATGTCATCAGAATGCTCCATGGCCTTCTGATCAAAATGCTCCATCCCCTAGTCATCACAATGCTCCAAGACCCCTGTAATCACGGTGCTCCATGACCGTTTTCATCAGAATGCTCCATAAGACTTGTCATCACAAGTTTCCATGGTCTTCTCATAACAATGCTCCAGGACCTTGTCATCACCATGCTCCATTCCCTTGTCATCACAATGCTCCATGACCCAAGTCAACACAATGCTCCATGAATATTTTCAGCCCAATGCTCCATGACCTTCTCATCACAATGCTCCATGACCAATATCATCACAATTCTCCATGACCACTGTCATCACAACACTCCATGAAACCTGACAACACAATGATCTGGGACTCTTGTCATCACAAAGCTCCAAGACCCCTGTAATCACAGTGCTCCATGACCCCTGTCATCACAATACTCCATGAACATTTTCAGCCCTATGTTCCATGACCCTTGTCATCACAATGATCCATGCCCATGTTATCCCAATGTTCCATGACCCATGTATTCACAATGCTCCGTGATGCTTGTCATCACAGTGCTCCATGACACATGTCATCACAATGCTCCACGAACTTTTCATCCCCAAGCTCCATACCCTTGTCATCACAATGCTCCATGACCAATATCATCAAAATGCTCCATGACCACTGTCATCACAACACTCCTTGACACCTGACAATACAATGATCCGGGACTCTTGTCATCACAATGCTCCAATACCCCTGCAATCAAAATGCTCCATGCCCACTGTCATCACAATAATCTATGAAACTGGTCAGACCAATGCTCCATGCCCCTGTCATCACAATGCTCCATGCCCTTGTCATCACAAAGCTCCATGACCCCTGTCATAACAATGCTCCGTGACTCCAGTCATCACAATGCTTCATAACGTTTGTCATCACAACGGTACATGTCCGTGTCATCACAAGGCTCTGTGACCTTTGTAACCACAATGCTCCATGAACTTTTCATCACAATGCTCCGTGACCCTTGTCATCACAATGCTCCATGCCTTTGTCAGAACAATGCTCCATGACCCTTGTCATCACAATATGCCATGCACTTTTCATCACAATGATCCACAACTTTGTCATCACTGTGCTCCATAAACCTTGTAATCACAATGCTCCATGCAATTCTGATCCAAATGCTCTCTCACATGAGATATCACAATGTTCCATCACTAGTCATCACAATCCTCCCTCACCCCTGTTATCACAATGTCCCATGACCCGTGTCATCACAACGCTACATCCCCTTATCAGCACAATGTTCCATGACCCCTGACATCACAATGTTCCATAACCCCTGTCATCAAAATGCTCCATGACACTTTTCATCCCAAACCTCCATGACCCCTGGCATCACAATGTTCTATAAACCCTGGCATCAAAATATTCCATTACACTTTTCATCAAATTGCTGCATGACCCTGTCATCAAAATGCTCCCTGCCGTTCTCATCACAATGCACCACACACTTGTCATCAAAATGCTCCATGACCTTTGTCATCACAAAGCTCCGTGACCCTTGGAATCAAAATGCTCCATGTCATTGTCATCACAATGCTCCATGAACCCCCTCATCACATAGCTCCATGCGCTTGTCATCACAAAGCTCCATGGCACTTGTCATCACAATGCTCGATGCCCTTCTCATCACAATGCTCCATGCCCTTGTCATTACAATCCTCCATGACCCATGTACCACAGTGTACCGTGCCCTTGTCATCACAATGCACCATGCCCACTCTCATCACAATAATCCATGAAACATTTCAGCCCAATGCTCAATGCACTTCTCATCACAATGCTCCATTACCTCTGTCATAATAAGCTCCATGACCACTGCCATCACAATGTTCCACGGCCTTGTCATGACAAGGCTCCAGGACCCTTGTCATCACAATGATCTAAGACCCATTTAATCACAATGCTCCATGCCCTTGTCATCACAAAACTCCATGACGCATGTCATCAGAATATTCCATTGCCTTCGCCTCACAATGCTCCATGCCCTTGTCATCACAATGCTTCAAGACCCCCGTAATCACAATGCTCCATGACCCTTTTCATAAGAATGCTCCAATAGACTTGTCATCACAAGTCTCCATGGTCATCTCATCACAATGCTCCAAGACCTTGTCATCAACATGCTCCATTCCCTTGTCATCACAATGCTCCATGACCCATGTCATCACAATACTCCATGAACATTTTCAGCCCAATGCTCCATGACCCTTGTTATCACAATGATCCATGTCCTTGTCATCCCAATGTTCCATGACCCATGTATTCACAATGCTCCGTGACGCTTGTCATCACAGTGCTCCATGACACCTGTCATCACAATGCTCCATGCCTTTGTCAGCAAAATGCTACATGACCTTGTCATTACAATGCTCTATGCACTTGTCATCACAATACTCCATTTCCATTGTCATCACAATCCTCCATGAACTTTGGGATCACATTGCTTCATGCCCTTGTCATCACAATGCTCCATGCTCCTTGAAATCAAAATGATCCATGACCTCTGTCATCACAATGCTCCAAACCCTTGTGATCACAATGTTCCATAACACTTGTCCTCACAACGCTCCATGATGCCTGTCATCACAATAATCCATGCCCTTTTCATCACAATGCACCATGAACTTTGTCATCACAATTCTCAATACACTTGTCATCACAATGCTCCCTGACACTTGTCGTCAGAATGCTCCTTGAACCCTGTCACGAAAATGCTCCATGCCTTTTTCATCACAAAGCCCCATGCCCTTTTCATCCCAATGCTCCATGCCATTGTCATCAAAATACTCCACAAGCTTGTCATCAGAATGCTCCATGACCCTTGTCATCACAATTCTCCATGCACTTGTCAGCACAATGCTCCCTGACACTTGTCATCACAATGCTCCAAGCCATTGTCATCACAATGCTCCATTACCTTTGTGATCAGAATCCTCAATGGAAGTTTGCATCACAATGCTCCATGCCATTGTCATCACAATGGGCCATTACATATGTCATCACAATGCTCCCTGACACCTCTCTTTACAATACTGCATTACCTGGTCATCACAATGCTCCCTGCCGTTCTCAACACAATGCACCACACCCTTGTCATCAAAATGCTCCATGACCTTTGTCATCACAAAGCTCCATGACGCTTGGCATCACAATGCTCCATGTCATTGTCATCACAATGCTCCATGAACCCTCTCATCACATTGCTCCATGCCCTTGTCATCACAAAGCTCCATGGCACTTGTCATCACAATGCTCGATGCCCTTCTCATCACAATGCTCCATGCCCTTGTCATTACAATCCTCCATGACCCATGTATCACAGTGTACCGTGCCCTTGTCATCACAATGCGCCATGCCCACTCTCATCACAATAATCCATGAAATATTTCAGACCAATGCTCAATGCACTTCTCATCACAATATCCATTACCTCTGTCATAACAAGCTCCATTAACCCTGCCATCACAATGTTCCACGCCCTTGTCATCACAAGGCTCCAGGACCCTTGTCAGCACAATGCTCCAAGACCCATGTAATCACAATGCTCCATGCCCTTGTCATCACAAAGCTCCATGACGCATGTCATCACAATGTTCCATGGCCTTCGCCTCACAATGCTCCATTCCCTTGTCATCACAATGCTTCAAAGCCCCGTAATCACAATGCTCCATGACCCTTTTCATAAGAATGCTCCATTAGAGTTGTCATCACAAGTCTCCATGGTCATCTCATCACAATGCTCCAAGACCTTGGCATCAACATGCTCCATTCCCTTGTCATCACAATGCTCCATGACCCCTGTCATCACAATACTCCATGCACATTTTTAGCCCAATGCTCCATGACCCTTGTCATCACAATGATCCATGCCCTTGTCATCACAAAGCTCCATGCACTTGTCAGAACAATGCTCCCTGATCCTTGTCATCACAATGCTCCAAACCATTGTCACCACAATGCTCCATTACCTTTGTCATCAGAATCCTCCATGACACTTGGCATCACAATGCTCCATGCCATTGTCATCACAATGCTCCATGACCCCTGTCATCACAATGCTCCGTGACTACAGTCATCACAATGCTTCATAATGTTTGTCATCACAACAATCCATGCCCGCATCATCACAAGGTTCTGTGACCTTTGTAACCACAATGCTCCATGAACTTTTCATCACAATGCTCCGTGACTCTTGTCATCACAATGCTCCATGCCTTTGTCAGAACAATGCTCCATGACCCTTGTCATCAAATTGTGCCATGCGCTTTTCACCACAATGATCCACAACCTTGTCATCACTATGCTCCATAAACCTTGTAATCACAATGCTCCATGCACTTCTCATCCAAATACTCTCTCACATGAGATATCACAATGTTCCATCACTAGTCATCACAATCCTCCCTCACCCCTGTTATCACAATGTTCCATGACCCCTGTCATCACAATGCTACATCCCCTTATCAGCACAATGTTCCATGACCCCTGACATCACAATGTTCCATAACCCCTGTCATCAAAATGCTCCATGACCCTTTTCATCCCAAAGCTCCATGACCCCTGGCATCACAATGTTCTATAACCCCTGGCATCAAAATGTTCCATTACACTTTTCATCAAATTGCTGCATGACCCTGTCATCAAAATGCTCCCTGACCTTCTCATCACAATGCACCACACACTTGTCATCAAAATGCTCCATGACCTTTGTCATCACAAAGCTCCGTGACCCTTGGCATCACAGTGCTCCATGTCATTGTCATCAAAATGCTCCATGAACCCTCTCATCACATTGCTCCATGTCCTTGTCATCACAAAGCTCCATGACACTTGTCATCACAATGCTCGATGCCATTCTCATCACAATGCTCCATGACCTTGTCATTACAATCCTCCATGACCCATGTATCACAGTGTACCGTGCCCTTGTCATGACAAACCGCCATGCCCACTCTCATCACAGTAATCCATGAAACATTTCAGATCAATGCTCAATGCCCTTCTCATCACAATGCTCCGTTACCTCTGTCGTAACAATGCTCCATGACACCTGCCATCATAATATTCCACGGCCTTGTCATCACAAGGCTCCATGACCCTTGTCATCACAATGCTCCAAGATCCATGTAATCACAATGCTCCATGCCCTTGTCATCACAAAGCTCCATGACGCATGTCATCAGAATGTTCCATGGTCTTCTCCTCACAATGCTCCATGCCCTTGTCATCACAATGCTCGAAGACTCCAGTAATCACAATGTTCCATTCCCTTTTTCATCAGAATGCTCCATTAGATTTATCATCACATGTCTCCATGGTCATCTCCTCACAATGCTCCAAGACCTTGTCATCACCATGCTCCGTTCCCTTGTCATCACAATGCTCCATGACCCCTGTCATCACAATACTCCATGAACATTTTCAGCCCAATTCTCTATGACCTTCTCATCACAATGCTCCATGACCAATATCATCACAATGCTCCATGACCACTGTCATCACAACACTCCATGACACCTGACAACACAATGATCTGGGACTCTTGTCATCACAATGCTCCAAGACCCCTGTAATCACAATGCTCCATGACCCCTGTCATCACAATACTCCATGAACATTTTCAGCCCAATGCTCCATGACCATTGTCATCACAATGATCCATGCCCTTGTGATCCCAATATTCCATGACACTTGTATTCACAAGGCTCTGTGACCCTTGTCACCACAGTGCTCCATGACACCTGTCATCACAATGCTCCATTCCTTTGTCAGCAAAATGCTACATGGCCTTGTCATTACAATGCGCTAGGCGCTTGTCATCACAATACTCCATTACTATTGTCATCACAATTTCCCATGAACCTTGGGATCACATTGCTTCATGCCCTTGTCATCACAATGCTCCATGCTCCTTGAAATCAAAATGATCCATGACCTCTGTCATCACAATGCTCCAAACCCTTGTGATCACAATGTTCCATAACTCTTGTCCTCACAACGCTCCATGATGCCTGTCATCACAATACTCCATGCCCTTTTCATCACAATGTTCCATGACCTTTGTCATCACAATTCTCAATACACTTGTCATCACAATGCTCCCTGACACTTGTCGTCAGCATGCTCCTTGAAACCTGTCACCAAAAGGCTACACGCCTTTTTCATCACAAAGCCCCATGCCGTTTTCATGCCAATGCTCCATGCCATTGTCATCAAAATATTTCACAAGCTTGTCATCAGAAAGCTCCATGACCCTTGTCATCACAATGCTCCATGCACTTGTCAGAACAATGCTCCCTGACCCTTGTCATCACAATGCTCCAAGCCATTGTCATTCACAATGCTCCATTACCTTTGTCATCAGAATCCTCCATGACACTTGGCATCACAATGCTCCATGACATTGTCATCACAATGGGCCATTACATATGTCATCACAATGCTCCCTGACACCTATCTTCACAATATTGCATGACCTTTGTCATCACAAAGCTCCATGACCCTTGGCATCACAATGCTCCAAGCCATTGTCATCACAATGCTCCATTACCTTTGTGATCAGAATCCTCAATGGAAGTTTACATCACAATGCTCCATGCCATTGTCATCACAATGGGCCTTTACATATGTCATCACAATGCTCCCTGACACCTCTCTTTACAATACTGCATTACCTGGTCATCACAATGCTCCCTGCCCTTCTCATCACAATGCACCACACCCTTGTCATCAAAATGCTCCATGACCTTTGTCATCACAAAACTCCATGACCCTTGGCATCACAATGCTCCATGTCATTGTCATCACAATGCTCCATGAACCCTCTCATCGCATTGCTCCATGCCCTTGTCATCACAAAGCTCCATGGCACTTGTCATCACAATGCTCGATGCCCTTCTCATCACAATGCTCCAGGCCCGTGTCATTACAATCCTCCATGACCCATGTATCACAGTGTACCGTGCCCTTGTCATCACAATGCGCCATGCCCACTCTCATCACAATAATCCATGAAATATTTCAGACCAATGCTCAATGCACTTCTCATCACAATGCTCCATTACCTTTGTCATAACAAGCTCCATGACCCCTGCCATCACAATGTTCCACGGCCTTGTCATCACAAGGCTCCAGCACCCTTGTCAGCACAATGCTCCAAGACCCATGTAATCACAATGCTCCATGCCCTTGTCATCACAAAGCTCCATGACGCATGTCATCACAATGTTCCATGGCCTTCGCCTCACAATGCTCCATGCCCTTGTCATCACAATGCTTCAAGACCCCCGTAATCACAATGCTCCATGCCCCTTTTCATAAGAATGCTCCATTAGACTTGTCATCACAAGTCTCCATGGTCATCTCATCACAATGCTCCAAGACATTGTCATCAACATGCTCCATTCCCTTGTCATCACAATGCTCCATGACCCCTGTCATCACAATACTCCATGCACATTTTCAGCCCAATGCTCCATGACCCTTGTCATCACAATGATCCATGCCCTTGTCATCACAATGCTCCATGCACTTGTCAGCACAATGCTCCCTGATCCTTGTCATCACAATGCTCCAAACCATTGTCACCACAATGCTCCATTACCTTTGTCATCAGAATCCTCCATGACACTTGGCATCACAATGCTCCATGCCATTGTCATCATAATGCTCCATGACCCCTGTCATCACAGTGCTCCGTGACTACAGTCATCATAATGCTTCATAACGTTTGTCATCACAACAATCCATGCCTGCGTCATCACAAGGCTCTGTGACCTTTGTAACCACAATGCTCCATGAACTTTTCATCACAATGCTCCGTGACCCTTGTCATCACAATGCTCCATGCCTTTGTCAGAACAATGCTCCATGACCCTTGTCATCAAATTGTGCCATGCGCTTTTCACCACAATGATCCACAACCTTGTCATCGCTATGCTCCATAAACCTTGTAATCACAATTCTCCATGCACTTCTCATCCAAATACTCTCTCACATGAGATATCACAATGTTCCATCACTAGTCATCACAATCCTCCCTCACCCCTGTTATCACAATGTTCCATGACCCCTGTCATCACAATGCTACATCCCCTTATCAGCACAATGTTCCATGACCCCTGACATCACAATGTTCCATAACCCCTGTCATCAAAATGCTCCATGACCCTTTTCATCCCAAAGCTCCATGACCCCTGGCATCACAATGTTCTATAACCCCTGGCATCAAAATGTTCCATTACACTTTTCATCAAATTGCTGCATGACCCTGTCATCAAAATGCTCCCTGACCTTCTCATCACAATGCACCACACACTTGTCATCAAAATGCTCCATGACCTTTGTCATCACAAAGCTCCGTGACCCTTGGCATCACAGTGCTCCATGTCATTGTCATCAAAATGCTCCATGAACCCTCTCATCACATTGCTCCATGTCCTTGTCATCACAAAGCTCCATGACACTTGTCATCACAATGCTCGATGCCATTCTCATCACAATGCTCCATGACCTTGTCATTACAATCCTCCATGACCCATGTATCACAGTGTACCGTGCCCTTGTCATGACAAACCGCCATGCCCACTCTCATCACAGTAATCCATGAAACATTTCAGATCAATGCTCAATGCCCTTCTCATCACAATGCTCCGTTACCTCTGTCGTAACAATGCTCCATGACACCTGCCATCATAATATTCCACGGCCTTGTCATCACAAGGCTCCATGACCCTTGTCATCACAATGCTCCAAGATCCATGTAATCACAATGCTCCATGCCCTTGTCATCACAAAGCTCCATGACGCATGTCATCAGAATGTTCCATGGTCTTCTCCTCACAATGCTCCATGCCCTTGTCATCACAATGCTCGAAGACTCCAGTAATCACAATGTTCCATTCCCTTTTTCATCAGAATGCTCCATTAGATTTATCATCACATGTCTCCATGGTCATCTCCTCACAATGCTCCAAGACCTTGTCATCACCATGCTCCGTTCCCTTGTCATCACAATGCTCCATGACCCCTGTCATCACAATACTCCATGAACATTTTCAGCCCAATTCTCTATGACCTTCTCATCACAATGCTCCATGACCAATATCATCACAATGCTCCATGACCACTGTCATCACAACACTCCATGACACCTGACAACACAATGATCTGGGACTCTTGTCATCACAATGCTCCAAGACCCCTGTAATCACAATGCTCCATGACCCCTGTCATCACAATACTCCATGAACATTTTCAGCCCAATGCTCCATGACCATTGTCATCACAATGATCCATGCCCTTGTGATCCCAATATTCCATGACACTTGTATTCACAAGGCTCTGTGACCCTTGTCACCACAGTGCTCCATGACACCTGTCATCACAATGCTCCATTCCTTTGTCAGCAAAATGCTACATGGCCTTGTCATTACAATGCGCTAGGCGCTTGTCATCACAATACTCCATTACTATTGTCATCACAATTTCCCATGAACCTTGGGATCACATTGCTTCATGCCCTTGTCATCACAATGCTCCATGCTCCTTGAAATCAAAATGATCCATGACCTCTGTCATCACAATGCTCCAAACCCTTGTGATCACAATGTTCCATAACTCTTGTCCTCACAACGCTCCATGATGCCTGTCATCACAATACTCCATGCCCTTTTCATCACAATGTTCCATGACCTTTGTCATCACAATTCTCAATACACTTGTCATCACAATGCTCCCTGACACTTGTCGTCAGCATGCTCCTTGAAACCTGTCACCAAAAGGCTACACGCCTTTTTCATCACAAAGCCCCATGCCGTTTTCATGCCAATGCTCCATGCCATTGTCATCAAAATATTTCACAAGCTTGTCATCAGAAAGCTCCATGACCCTTGTCATCACAATGCTCCATGCACTTGTCAGAACAATGCTCCCTGACCCTTGTCATCACAATGCTCCAAGCCATTGTCATTCACAATGCTCCATTACCTTTGTCATCAGAATCCTCCATGACACTTGGCATCACAATGCTCCATGACATTGTCATCACAATGGGCCATTACATATGTCATCACAATGCTCCCTGACACCTATCTTCACAATATTGCATGACCTTTGTCATCACAAAGCTCCATGACCCTTGGCATCACAATGCTCCAAGCCATTGTCATCACAATGCTCCATTACCTTTGTGATCAGAATCCTCAATGGAAGTTTACATCACAATGCTCCATGCCATTGTCATCACAATGGGCCTTTACATATGTCATCACAATGCTCCCTGACACCTCTCTTTACAATACTGCATTACCTGGTCATCACAATGCTCCCTGCCCTTCTCATCACAATGCACCACACCCTTGTCATCAAAATGCTCCATGACCTTTGTCATCACAAAACTCCATGACCCTTGGCATCACAATGCTCCATGTCATTGTCATCACAATGCTCCATGAACCCTCTCATCGCATTGCTCCATGCCCTTGTCATCACAAAGCTCCATGGCACTTGTCATCACAATGCTCGATGCCCTTCTCATCACAATGCTCCAGGCCCGTGTCATTACAATCCTCCATGACCCATGTATCACAGTGTACCGTGCCCTTGTCATCACAATGCGCCATGCCCACTCTCATCACAATAATCCATGAAATATTTCAGACCAATGCTCAATGCACTTCTCATCACAATGCTCCATTACCTTTGTCATAACAAGCTCCATGACCCCTGCCATCACAATGTTCCACGGCCTTGTCATCACAAGGCTCCAGCACCCTTGTCAGCACAATGCTCCAAGACCCATGTAATCACAATGCTCCATGCCCTTGTCATCACAAAGCTCCATGACGCATGTCATCACAATGTTCCATGGCCTTCGCCTCACAATGCTCCATGCCCTTGTCATCACAATGCTTCAAGACCCCCGTAATCACAATGCTCCATGCCCCTTTTCATAAGAATGCTCCATTAGACTTGTCATCACAAGTCTCCATGGTCATCTCATCACAATGCTCCAAGATATTGTCATCAACATGCTCCATTCCCTTGTCATCACAATGCTCCATGACCCCTGTCATCACAATACTCCATGCACATTTTCAGCCCAATGCTCCATGACCCTTGTCATCACAATGATCCATGCCCTTGTCATCACAATGCTCCATGCACTTGTCAGCACAATGCTCCCTGATCCTTGTCATCACAATGCTCCAAACCATTGTCACCACAATGCTCCATTACCTTTGTCATCAGAATCCTCCATGACACTTGGCATCACAATGCTCCATGCCATTGTCATCACAATGCTCCATGACCCCTGTCATCACAGTGCTCCGTGACTACAGTCATCATAATGCTTCATAACGTTTGTCATCACAACAATCCATGCCTGCGTCATCACAAGGCTCTGTGACCTTTGTAACCACAATGCTCCATGAACTTTTCATCACAATGCTCCGTGACCCTTGTCATCACAATGCTCCATGCCTTTGTCAGAACAATGCTCCATGACCCTTGTCATCAAATTGTGCCATGCGCTTTTCACCACAATGATCCACAACCTTGTCATCGCTATGCTCCATAAACCTTGTAATCACAATTCTCCATGCACTTCTCATCCAAATACTCTCTCACATGAGATATCACAATGTTCCATCACTAGTCATCACAATCCTCCCTCACCCCTGTTATCACAATGTTCCATGACCCCTTTCATCACAATGCTACATCCCCTTATCAGCACAATGTTCCATGACCCCTGACATCACAATGTTCCATAACCCCTGTCATCAAAATGCTCCATGACCCTTTTCATCCCAAAGCTCCATGAGCCCTGGCATCACAGTGTTCTATAACCCCTGGCATCAAAATGTTCCATTACATTTTTCATCAAATTGCTGCATGACCCTGTCATCAAAATGCTCCCTGCCCTTCTCATCACAATGCACCACACACTTGTCATCAAAATGCTCCATGACCTTTGTCATCACAAAGCTCCATGACCCTTGGCATCACAATGCTCCATGTCATTCTCATCACAATGCTCCATGAACCCTCTCATCACATTGCTCCATGTCCTTGTCATCACAAAGCTCCATGACACTTGTCATCACAATGCTCGATGCCATTCTAATCACAATGCTCCATGACCTTGTCATTACAATCCTCCATGACCCATGTATCACAGTGTACCGTGCCCTTGTCATGACAAACCGCCATGCCCACTCTCATCACAGTAATCCATGAAACATTTCAGATCAATGCTCAATGCCCTTCTCATCACAATGCTCCGTTACCTCTGTCGTAACAATGCTCCATGACACCTGCCATCATAATATTCCACGGCCTTGTCATCACAAGGCTCCATGACCCTTGTCATCACAATGCTCCAAGATCCATGTAATCACAATGCTCCATGCCCTTGTCATCACAAAGCTCCATGAAGCATGTCATCAGAATGTTCCATGGTCTTCTCCTCACAATGCTCCATGCCCTTGTCATCACAATGCTCGAAGACTCCAGTAATCACAATGTTCCATTCCCTTTTTCATCAGAATGCTCCATTAGATTTGTCATCACAAGTCTCCATGGTCATCTCCTCACAATGCTCCAAGACCTTGTCATCACCATGCTCCATTCCCTTGTCATCACAATGCTCCATGACCCCTGTCATCACAATACACCATGAACATTTTCAGCCCAATTCTCTATGACCTTCTCATCACAATGCTCCATGACCAATATCATCACAATGCTCCATGACCACTGTCATCACAACACTCCATGACACCTGACAACACAATGATCCGGGACTCTTGTCATCACAATGCTCCAAGACCCCTGTAATCACAATGCTCCATGACCCCTGTCATCACAATACTCCATGAACATTTTCAGCCCAATGCTCCATGACCCTTGTCATCACAATGTTCCATGCCCATGTTATCCCAATGTTCCATGACACATGTATTCACAATGCTCCATGACGCTTGTCATCACAGTGCTCCATGACACCTGTCATCACAATGCTCCATGCCTTTGTCAGCAAAATGCTACATGACCTTTTCATTACAATGCTCTATGCACTTGTCATCACAATACTCCATTTCCATTGTCATCACAATCCTCCATGAACTTTGGGATCACATTGCTTCATGCCCTTGTCATCACAATGCTCCATGCTCCGGGAAATCAAAATGATCCATGACCTCTGTCATCACAATGCTCCAAACCCTTGTGATCACCATGTTCCATAACACTTGTCCTCACAACGCTCCATGATGCCTGTCATCACAATAATCCATGCCCTTTTCATCACAATGCTCCATGACCTTTGTCATCACAATTCTCAATACACTTGTCATCACAATGCTCCCTGACACTTGTCGTCAGAATGCTCTTTGAACCCTGTCACGAAAAGGCTCCATGCCTTTTCCATCACAAAGCCCCATGCCCTTTTCATCCCAATGCTCCATGCCATTGTCATCAAAATACTCCACAAGCTTGTCATCAGAATGCTCCATGACCCTTGTCATCACAATTCTCCATGCACTTGTCAGCACAATGCTCCCTGACACTTGTCATCACAATGCTCCAAGCCATTGTCATCACAATGCTCCATTACCTTTGTGATCAGAATCCTCAATGGAAGTTTGCATCACATTGCTCCATGCCATTGTCATCACAATGGGCCATTACATATGTCATCACAATGCTCCCTGACACCTCTCTTTACAATATTGCATTACCTGGTCATCACAATGCTCCCTGCCGTTCTCATCACAATGCACCACACCCTTGTCATCAAAATGCTCCATGACCTTTGTCATCACAAAGGTCCATGACCCTTGGCATCACAATGCTCCATGTCATTGTCATCACAATGCTCCATGAACCCTCTCATCACATTGCTCCATGCCCTTGTCATCACAAAGCTCCATGGCACTTGTCATCACAATGCTCGATGCCCTTCTCATCACAATGCTCCCTGCCGTTCTCATCACAATGCACCACACCCTTGTCATCAAAATGCTCCATGACCTTTGTCATCACAAAGCTCCATGACCCTTGGCATCACAATGCTCCATGTCATTGTCATCACAATGCTCCATGAACCCTCTCATCACATTGCTCCATACCCTTGTCATCACAAAGCTCCATGGCACTTGTCATCACAATGCTCGATGCCCTTCTCATCACAATGCTCCATGCCCTTGTCATTACAATACTCCATGACCCATGTATCACAGTGTACCGTGCCCTTGTCATCACAATGCGCCACGCCCACTCTCATCACAATAATCCATGAAATATTTCAGACCAATGCTCAATGCACTTCTCATCACAATGCTCCATTACCTCTGTCATAACAAGCTCCATGAACCCTGCCATCACAATATTCCACGGCCTTGTCATCACAAGGCTCCAGGACCCTTGTCAGCACAATGCTCCAAGACCCATGTAATCACAATGCTCCATGCCCTTGTCATCACAAAGCTCCATGACGCATGTCATCACAATGTTCCATGGCCTTCACCTCACAATGCTCCATGCCCTTGTCATCACAATGCTTCAAGACCCCCGTAATCACAATGCTCCATGCCCCTTTTCATAAGAATGCTCCATTAGACTTGTCATCACAAGTCTCCATGGTCATCTCCTCACAATGCTCCAAGACCTTGTCATCACCGTGCTCCATTCCCTTGTCATCACAATGCTCCATGACCCCTGTCATCACAATACTCCATGAACATTTTCAGCCCAATTCTCTATGACCTTCTCATCACAATGCTCCATGACCAATATCATCACAATGCTCCATGACCACTGTCATCACAACACTCCATGACACCTGACAACACAATGATCCGGGTCTCTTTTCATCACAATGCTCCAAGACCCCTGTAATCACAATGCTCCATGACCCCTGTCATCACAATACTCCATGAACATTTTCAGCCCAATGCTCCATGACCCTTGTCATCACAATGATCCATGCCCATGTTATCCCAATGTTCCATGACCCATGTATTCACAATGCTCCATGACGCTTGTCATCACAGTGCTCCATGACACCTGTCATCACAATGCTCCATGCCTTTGTCAGCAAAATGCTACATGACCTTGTCATTACAATGCTCTATGCACTTGTCATCACAATACTCCATTTCCATTGTCATCACAATCCTCCATGAACTTTGGGATCACATTGCTTCATGCCCTTGTCATCACAATGCTCCATGCTCCGTGAAATCAAAATGGTCCATGACCTCTGTCATCACAATGCTCCAAACCCTTGTGATCACAATGTTCCATAACACTTGTCCTCACAACGCTCCATGATGCCTGTCATCACAATAATCCATGCCCTTTTCATCACAATGCTCCATGACCTTTGTCATCACAATTCTCAATACACTTGTCATCACAATGCTCCCTGACACTTGTCGTCAGAATGCTCTTTGAACCCTGTCACGAAAAGGCTCCATGCCTTTTCCATCACAAAGCCCCATGCCCTTTTCATCCCAATGCTCCATGCCATTGTCATCAAAATACTCCACAAGCTTGTCATCAGAATGCTCCATGACCCTTGTCATCACAATTCTCCATGCACTTGTCAGCACAATGCTCCCTGACACTTGTCATCACAATGCTCCAAGCCATTGTCATCACAATGCTCCATTACCTTTGTGATCAGAATCCTCAATGGAAGTTTGCATCACAATGCTCCATGCCATTGTCATCACAGTGGGCCATTACATATGTCATCACAATGCTCCCTGACACCTCTCTTTACAATAATGCATTACCTGGTCATCACAATGCTCCCTGCCGTTCTCATCACAATGCACCACACCCTTGTCATCAAAATGCTCCATGACCTTTGTCATCACAAAGCTCCATGACCCTTGGCATCACAATGCTCCATGTCATTGTCATCACAATGCTCCATGAACCCTCTCATCACATTGCTCCATGCCCTTGTCATCACAAAGCTCCATGACGCATGTCATCAGAATGTTCCATGGCCTTCGCCTCACAATGCTCCATGCCCTTGTCATCACAATGCTTCAAGACACCCGTAATCACAATGTTCCATGCCCCTTTTCATAAGAATGCTCCATTAGACTTGTCATCACAAGTCTCCATGGACAACTCATCACAATGCTCCAAGCCCTTGTCATCAACATGCTCCATTCCCTTGTCATCACAATGCTCCATGACCCCTGTCATCACAATACTCCATGCAAATTTTCAGCCCAATGCTCCATGACCCTTGTCATCACAATGATTCATGCCCTTGTCATCACAAAGCTCCATGCACTTGTCAGCACAATGCTCCATTACCTTTGTCATCAGAATCCTCCATGACACTTGGCATCACAATGCTCCATGCCATTGTCATCACAATGCTCCATGACCTCTGTCATCACAATGCTCCGTGACTACAGTCATCACAATGCTTCATAACGTTTGTCATCACAACAATCCATGCCCGCGTCATCACAAGGCTCTGTGACCTTTGTAACCACAATGCTCCATGAACTTCTCATCACAATGCTCCGTGACCCTTGTCATCACAATGCTCCATGCCTTTGTCAGAACAATGCTCCATGACCCTTGTCATCAAATTGTGCCATGCGCTTTTCACCACAATGATCCACAACCTTGTCATCGCTATGCTCCATAAACCTTGTAATCACAATGCTCCATGCACTTCTCATCCAAATACTCTCTCACATGAGATATCACAATGTTCCATCACTAGTCATCACAATCCTCCCTCACCCCTGTTATCACAATGTTCCATGACCCCTGTCATCACAATGCTACATCCCCTTATCAGCACAATGTTCCATGACCCCTGACATCACAATGTTCCATAACCCCTGTCATCAAAATGCTCCATGACCCTTTTCATCCCAAAGCTCCATGACCCATGGCATCACAATGTTCTATAACCCCTGGCATCAAAATGTTCCATTACACTTTTCATCAAATTGCTGCATGACCCTGTCATCAAAATGCTCCCTGCCCTTCTCATCACAATGCACCACACACTTGTCATCAAAATGCTCCATGACCTTTGTCATCACAAAGCTCCATGACCCTTGGCATCACAATGCTCCATGTCATTCTCATCACAATGCTCCATGAACCCTCTCATCACATTGCTCCATGTCCTTGTCATCACAAAGCTCCATGACACTTGTCATCACAATGCTCGATGCCATTCTCATCACAATGCTCCATGACCTTGTCATTACAATCCTCCATGACCCATGTATCACAGTGTACCGTGCCCTTGTCATGACAAACCGCCATGCCCACTCTCATCACAGTAATCCATGAAACATTTCAGATCAATGCTCAATGCCCTTCTCATCACAATGCTCCGTTACCTCTGTCGTAACAATGCTCCATGACACCTGCCATCATAATATTCCACGGCCTTGTCATCACAAGGCTCCATGACCCTTGTCATCACAATGCTCCAAGATCCATGTAATCACAATGCTCCATGCCCTTGTCATCACAAAGCTCCATGAAGCATGTCATCAGAATGTTCCATGGTCTTCTCCTCACAATGCTCCAAGACCTTGTCATCACCATGCTCCATTCCCTTGTCATCACAATGCTCCATGACCCCTGTCATCACAATACTCCATGAACATTTTCAGCCCAATTATCTATGACCTTCTCATCACAATGCTCCATGACCAATATCATCACAATGCTCCATGACCACTGTCATCACAACACTCCATGACACCTGACAACACAATGATCCGGGACTCTTGTCATCACAATGCTCCAAGACCCCTGTAATCTCAATGCTCCATGACCCCTGTCATCATAATACTTCATGAACATTTTCAGCCCAATGCTCCATGACCATTGTCATCACAATGATCCATGCCCTTGTCATCCCAATGTTTTATGACACTTGTATTCACAAGGCTCTGTGACGCTTGTCACCACAGTGCTCCATGACACCTGTCATCACATTGCTCCATTCCTTTGTCAGCAAAATGCTACATGGCCTTATCATTACAATGCGCTAGGCGCTTGTCATCACAATACTCCATTACTATTGTCATCACAATTTCCCATGAACTTTGGGATCACATTGCTTCATGCCCTTGTCATCACAATGCTCCATGCTCCTTGAAATCAAAATGATCCATGACCTCTGTCATCACAATGCTCAAAACCCTTGTGATCACAATGTTCCGTAACACTTGTCCTCACAACGCTCCATGATGCCTGTCATCACAATACTCCATGCCCTTTTCATCACAATGTTCCATGACCATTGTCATCACAATTCTCAATACACTTGTCATCACAATGCTCCCTGACACTTGCCGTCAGCATGCTCCTTGAAACCTGTCACCAAAAGGCTATACGCCTTTTTCATCACAAAGCCCCATGACATTTTCATCCCAATGCTCCATGCCATTGTCATCAAAATATTCCACAAGCTTGTCATCAGAAAGCTCCATGACCCTTGTCATCACAATGCTCCATGCACTTGTCAGAACAATGCTCCCTGACCCATGTCATCACAATGCTCCAAGCCATTGTCATTCACTATGCTCCATTACATTTGTCATCAGAATCCTCCATGACACTTGGCATCACAATGCTCCATGACATTGTCATCACAATGGGCCATTACATATGTCATCACAATGCTCCCTGACACCTATCTTCACAATACTGCATGACCTTTGTCATCACAAAGCTCCATGACCCTTGGCATCACAATGCTCCATGTCATTGTCATCACAATGCTCCATGAACCCTCTCATCACATTGCTCCATGCCCTTGTCATCAGAAAGTTCCATGGCACTTGTCATCATAATGCTCGATGCCCTTCTCATCACAATGTCCAGGCCCTTGTCATTACAATCCTCCATGACCCATGTATCACAGTGTACCGTGCCCTTGTCATCACAATGCGCCATGCCCACTCTCATCACAATAATCCATGAAATATTTCAGACCAATGCTCAATGCACTTCTCATCACAATGCTCCATTACCTCTGTCATAACAAGCTCCATGACCCCTGCCATCACAATGTTCCACGGCCTTGTCATCACAAGGCTCCAGCACCCTTGTCAGCACAATGCTCCAAGACCCATGTAATCACAATGCTCCATGCCCTTGTCATCACAAAGCTCCATGACGCATGTCATCAGAATGTTCCATGGCCTTCGCCTCACAATGCTCGATGCCCTTGTCATCACAATGCTTCAAGACCCCCGTAATCACAATGCTCCATGCCCCTTTTCATAAGAATGCTCCATTAGACTTGTCATCACAAGTCTCCATGGTCATCTCATCACAATGCTCCAAGACCTTGTCATCAACATGCTCCATTCCCTTGTCATCACAATGCTCCATGACCCCTGTCATCACAATACTCCATGCACATTTTCAGCCCAATGCTCCATGACCCTTGTCATCACAATGATCCATGCCCTTGTCATCACAATGCTCCATGCATTTGTCAGCACAATGCTCCCTGATCCTTGTCATCACAATGCTCCAAACCATTGTCACCACAATGCTCCATTACCTTTGTCATCAGAATCCTCCATGACACTTGGCATCACAATGCTCCATGCCATTGTCATCACAATGCTCCATGACCCCGGTCATCACAGTGCTCCGTGGCTACAGTCATCATAATGCTTCATAACATTTGTCATCACAACAATCCATGCCCGCGTCATCACAAGGCTCTTTGACCTTTGTAACCACAATGCTCCATGAACTTTTCATCACAATGCTCCGTGACCCTTGTCATCACAATGCTCCATGCCTTTGTCAGAACAATGCTCCTTGACCCTTGTCATCAAATTGTGCCATGCGCTTTTCACCACAATGATCCACAACCTTGTCATTGCTATGCTCCATAAACCTTGTAATCACAATGCTCCATGCACTTCTCATCCAAATACTCTCTCACATGAGATATCACAATGTTCCGTCACTAGTCATCACAATCCTCCCTCACCCCTGTTATCACAATGTTCCATGACCCCTGTCATCACAATGCTACATCCCCTTATCAGCACAATGTTCCATGACCCCTGACATCACAATGTTCCATAACCCCTGTCATCAAAATGCTCCATGACCCTTTTCATCCCAAAGCTCCATGACCCCTGGCATCACAATGTTCTATAACCCCTGGCATCAAAATGTTCCATTACACTTTTCATCAAATTGCTGCATGACCCTGTCATCAAAATGCTCCCTGCCCTTCTCATCACAATGCACCACACACTTGTCATCAAAATGCTCCATGACCTTTGTCATCACAAAGCTCCATGACCCTTGGCATCACAATGCTCCATGTCATTGTCATCACAATGCTCCATGAACCCGCTCATCACATTGCTCCATGTCCTTGTCATCACAAAGCTCCATGACACTTGTCATCACAATGCTCGATGCCATTCTCATCACAATGCTCCATGACCTTGTCATTACAATCCTCCATGACCCATGTATCACAGTGTACCGTGCCCTTGTCATGACAAACCGCCATGCCCACTCTCATCACAGTAATCCATGAAACATTTCAGATCAATGCTCAATGCCCTTCTCATCACAATGCTCCGTTACCTCTGTCGTAACAATGCTCCATGACACCTGCCATCATAATATTCCACGGCCTTGTCATCACAAGGCTCCATGACCCTTGTCATCACAATGCTCCAAGATCCATGTAATCACAATGCTCCATGCCCTTGTCATCACAAAGCTCCATGAAGCATGTCATCAGAATGTTCCATGGTCTTCTCCTCACAATGCTCCATGCCCTTGTCATTACAATCCTCCATGACCCATGTATCACAGTGTACCGTGCCCTTGTCATCACAATGCGCCACGCCCACTCTCATCACAATAATCCATGAAATATTTCAGACAAATGCTCAATGCACTTCTCATCACAATGCTCCATTACCTCTGTCATAACAAGCTCCATGACCCCTGCCATCACAATGTTCCACGGCCTTGTCATCACAAGGCTCCAGGACCCTTGTCAGCACAATGCTCCAAGACCCATGTAATCACAATGCTCCATGCCCTTGTCATCACAAAGCTCCATGACGCATGTCATCACAATGTTCCATGGCCTTCACCTCACAATGCTCCATGCCCTTGTCATCACAATGCTTCAAGACCCCCGTAATCACAATGCTCCATGCCCCTTTTCATAAGAATGCTCCATTAGACTTGTCATCACAAGTCTCCATGGTCATCTCCTCACAATGCTCCAAGACCTTGTCATCACCGTGCTCCATTCCCTTGTCATCACAATGCTCCATGACCCCTGTCATCACAATACCCCATGAACATTTTCAGCCCAATTCTCTATGACCTTCTCATCACAATGCTCCATGACCAATATCATCACAATGCTCCATGACCACTGTCATCACAACACTCCATGACACCTGACAACACAATGATCCGGGACTCTTGTCATCACAATGCTCCAAGACCCCTGTAATCACAATGCTCCATGACCCTTGTCATCACAATACTCCATGAACATTTTCAGCCCAATGCTCCATGACCCTTGTCATCACAATGATCCATGCCCATGTTATCCCAATGTTCCATGACCCATGTATTCACAATGCTCCATGACGCTTGTCATCACAGTGCTCCATGACACCTGTCATCACAATGCTCCATGCCTTTGTCAGCAAAATGCTACATGACCTTGTCATTACAATGCTCTATGCACTTGTCATCACAATACTCCATTTCCATTGTCATCACAATCCTCCATGAACTTTGGGATCACATTGCTTCATGCCCTTGTCATCACAATGCTCCATGCTCCGTGAAATCAAAATGATCCATGACCTCTGTCATCACAATGCTCCAAACCCTTGTGATCACCATGTTCCATAACACTTGTCCTCACAACGCTCCATGATGCCTGTCATCACAATAATCCATGCCCTTTTCATCACAATGCTCCATGACCTTTGTCATCACAATTCTCAATACACTTGTCATCACAATGCTCCCTGACACTTGTCGTCAGAATGCTCTTTGAACCCTGTCACGAAAATGCTCCATGCCTTTTCCATCACAAAGCCCCATGCCGTTTTCATCCAAATGCTCCATGCCATTGTCATCAAAATACTCCACAAGCTTGTCATCAGAATGCTCCATGACCCTTGTCATCACAATTCTCCATGCACTTGTCAGCACAATGCTCCCTGACACTTGTCATCACAATGCTCCAAGCCATTGTCATCACAATGCTCCATTACCTTTGTGATCAGAATCCTCAATGGAAGTTTGCATCACAATGCTCCATGCCATTGTCATCACAGTGGGCCATTACATATGTCATCACAATGCTCCCTGACACCTCTCTTTACAATACTGCATTACCTGGTCATCACAATGCTCCCTGCCGTTCTCTTCACAATGCAACACACCCTTGTCATCAAAATGCTCCATGACCTTTGTCATCACAAAGCTCCATGACCCTTGGCATCACAATGCTCCATGTCATTGTCATCACAATGCTCCATGAACCCTCTCATCACATTGCTCCATGCCCTTGTCATCACAAAGCTCCATGGCACTTGTCATCACAATGCTCGATGCCCTTCTCATCACAATGCTCCATGCCCTTGTCATTACAATCCTCCATGACCCATGTATCACAGTGTACCGTGCCCTTGTCATCACAATGTGCCACGCCCACTCTCATCACAATAATCCATGAAATATTTCAGACCAATGCTCAATGCACTTCTCATCACAATGCTCCATTACCTCTGTCATAACAAGCTCCATGACCCCTGCCATCACAATGTTCCACGGCCTTGTCATCACAAGGCTCCAGGACCCTTGTCAGCACAATGCTCCAAGACCCATGTAATCACAATGCTGCATGCCCTTGTCATCACAAAGCTCCATGACGCATGTCATTACAATGTTCCATGGCCTTCGCCTCACAATGCTCCATGCCCTTGTCATCACAATGCTTCAAGACCCCCGTAATCACAATGTTCCATGCCCATTTTCATAAGAATGCTCCATTAGACTTGTCATCACAAGTCTCCATGGTCATCTCATCACAATGCTCCAAGACCTTGTCATCAACATGCTCCATTCCCTTGTCATCACAATGCTCCATGACCCCTGTCATCACAATACTCCATGCACATTTTTAGCCCAATGCTCCATGACCCTTGTCATCACAATGATCCATGCCCTTGTCATCACAAAGCTCCTTGCACTTGTCAGCACAATGCTCCCTGATCCTTGTCATCACAATGCTCCAAACCATTGTCACCACAATGCTCCATTACCTTTGTCATCAGAATCCTCCATGACACTTGGCATCACAATGCTCCATGCCATTGTCATCACAATGCTCCATGACCCGTGTCATCACAATGCTCCGTGACCCTTGTCATCACAATGCTCCATGCCTTTGTCAGAACAATGCTCCATGACCCTTGTCATCAAATTGTGCCATGCACTTTTCACCACAATGATGCACAACATTGTCATCGCTATGCTCCATAAACCTTGTAATCACAATGCTCCATGCACTTCTCATCCAAATACTCTCTCACATGAGATATCACAATGTTCCATCACTAGTCATCACAATCCTCCCTCACCCCTGTTATCACAATGTTCCATGACCCCTGTCATCACAATGCTACATCCCCTTATCAGCACAATGTTCCATGACCCCTGACATCACAATGTTCCATAACCCCTGTCATCAAAATGCTCCATGACCCTTTTCATCCCAAAGCTCCATGAAGCCTGGCATCACAATGTTCTATAATCCCTGGCAACAAAATATTCCATTACACTTTTCATCAAATTGCTGCATGACCCTGTCATCAAAATGCTCCCTGCCCTTATCATCACAATGCACCACACACTTGTCATCAAAATGCTCCATGACCTTTGTCATCACAAAGCTCCATGACCCTTGGCATCACAATGATCCATGTCATTGTCATCACAATGCTCCATGAACCCTCTCATCACATTGCTCCATGTCCTTGTCATCACAAAGCTCCATGACACTTGTCATCACAATGCTCGATGCCATTCTCATCACAATGCTCCATGACCTTGTCATTACAATCCTCCATGACCCATGTATCACAGTGTACCGTGCCCTTGTCATGACAAACCACCATGCCCACTCTCATCACAGTAATCCATGAAACATTTCAGATCAATTCTCAATGCCCTTCTCATCACAATGCTCCGTTACCTCTGTCGTAACAATGCTCCATGACACCTGCCATCATAATATTCCACGGCCTTGTCATCACAAGGCTCCAGGACCCTTGTCATCACAATGCTCCAAGATCCATGTAATCACAATGCTCCATGCCCTTGTCATCACAAAGCTCCATGACGCATGTCATCAGAATGTTCCATGGTCTTCTCCTCACAATGCTCCATGCCCTTGTCATCACAATGCTCGAAGACTCCAGTAATCACAATGTTCCATTCCCTTTTTCATCAGAATGCTCCATTAGATTTGTCATCACAAGTCTCCATGGTCATCTCCTCACAATGCTCCAAGACCTTGTCATCACCATGCTCCATTCCCTTGTCATCACAATGCTCCATGACCCCTGTCACCACAATACACCATGAATATTTTCAGCCCAATTCTCTATGACCTTCTCATCACAATGCTCCATGACCAATATCATCACAATGCTCCATGACCACTGTCATCACAACACTCCATGACACCTGACAACACAATGATCCGGGACACTTGTCATCACAATGCTCCAAGACCCCTGTAATCACAATGCTCCATGACCACTGTCATCACAATACTCCATGAACATTTTCAGCACAATGCTCCATGACCCTTGTCATCACAATGATCCATGCCCATGTTATCCCAATGTTCCATGACCCATGTATTCACAATGCACCATGACGCTTGTCATCACAGTGCTCCATGACACCTGTCATCACAATGCTCCATGCCTTTGTCAGCAAAATGCTACATGACCTTGTCATTACAATGCTCTATGCACTTGTCATCACAATACTCCATTTCCATTGTCATCACAATCCTCCATGAAGTTTGGGATCACATTGCTTCATGCCCTTGTCATCACAGTGCTCCATGCTCCTTGAAATCAGAATGATCCATGACCTCTGTCATCACAATGCTCCAAACTCTTGTGATCACAATGTTCCATAACACTTGTCCTCACAACGCTCCATGATGCCTGTCATCACAATAATCCATGCCCTTTTCATCACAATGCTCCATGACCTTTTTCATCACAATTCTCAATACACTTGTCATCACAATGCTCCCTGACACTTGTCGTCAGAATGCTCCTTGAACCCTGTCACGAAAAGGCTCCATGGATTTTTCATCACAAAGCCCCATGCCCTTTTCATCCCAATGCTCCATGCCATTGTCATCAAAATACTCCACAAGCTTGTCATCAAAATGCTCCATGACCCTTGTCATCACAATTCTCCATGCACTTGTCAGTACAATGCTCCCTGACACTTGTCATCACAATGCTCCAAGCCATTGTCATCACAATGCTCCATTACCTTTGTGATCAGAGTCCTCAATGGAAGTTTGCATCACAATGCTCCATGCCATTGTCATCACAATGGGCCATTACATATGTCATCACAATGCTCCCTGACACCTCTCTTTACAATACTGCATTACCTGGTCATCACAATGCTCCCTGCCGTTCTCATCACAATGCACCACACCCTTGTCATCAAAATGCTCCATGACATTTGTCATCACAAAGCTCCATGACCCTTGGCATTACAATGCTCCATGTCATTGTCATCACAATGCTCCATGAACCCTCTCATCACATTGCTCCATGCCCTTGTCATCACAAAGCTCCATGGCACTTGTCATCACAATGCTCGATGCCCTTCTCATCACAATGCTCCATGCCCTTGTCATTACAATCCTCCATGACCCATGTATCACAGTGTACCGTGCCCTTGTCATCACAATGTGCCACGCCCACTCTCATCACAATAATCCATGAAATATTTCAGACCAATGCTCAATGCACTTCTCATCACAATGCTCCATTACCTCTGTCATAACAAGCTCCATGACCCCTGCCATCACAATGTTCCACGGCCTTGTCATCACAAGGCTCCAGGACCCTTGTCAGCACAATGCTCCAAGACCCATATAATCACAATGCTCCATGCCCTTGTCATCACAAAGCTCCATGACGCATGTCATCACAATGTTCCATGGCCTTCGCCTCACAATGCTCCATGCCCTTGTCATCACAATGCTTCAAGACCCCCGTAATCACAATGCTCCATGCCCCTTTTCATAAGAATGCTCCATTAGACTTGTCATCACAAGTCTCCATGGTCATCTCCTCACAATGCTCCAAGACCTTGTCATCACCATGCTCCATTCCCTTGTCATCACAATGCTCCATGACCCCTGTCATCACAATACTCCATGAACATTTTCAGCCCAATTCTCTATGACCTTCTCATCACAATGCTCCATGACCAATATCATCACAATGCTCCATGACCACTGTCATCACAACACTCCATGACTCCTGACAACACAATGATCCGGGACTCTTGTCATCACAATGCTCCAAGACCCCTGTAATCACAATGCTCCATGACCCCTGTCATCACAATACTCCATGAACATTTTCAGCCCAATGCTCCATGACACTTGTCATCACAATGATCCATGCCCATGTTATCCCAATGTTTCATGACCCATGTATTCACAATGCTCCATGACGCTTGTCATCACAGTGCTCCATGACACATGTCATCACAATGCTCCATGCCTTTGTCAGCAAAATGCTACATGACCTTGTCATTACAATGCTCTATGCACTTGTCATCACAATATTCCATTTCCATTGTCATCACAATCCTCCATGAACTTTGGGATCACATTGCTTCATGCCCTTGTCATCACAATGCTCCATGCTCCGTGAAATCAAAATGATCCATGACCTCTGTCATCACAATGCTCCAAACCCTTGTGATCACCATGTTCCATAACACTTGTCCTCACAACGCTCCATGATGCCTGTCATCACAATAACCCATGCCCTTTTCATCACAATGCTCCATGACCTTTGTCATCACAATTCTCAATACACTTGTCATCACAATGCTCCCTGACACTTGTCGTCAGAATGCTCCTTGAACCCTGTCACGAAAAGGCTCCATGCCTTTTTCATCACAAAGCCCCATGCCCTTTTCATCCCAATGCTCCATGCCATTGTCATCAAAATACTCCACAAGCTTGTCATCAGAAAGCTCCATGACCCTTGTCATCCCAATGCTCCATGCACTTTTCAGCACAATGCTCCCTGACCCTTGTCATCACAATGCTCCAAGCCATTGTCATTCACAATGCTCCATTACCTTTGTCATCAGAATCCTCCATGACACTTGGCATCACAATGCTCCATGCCATTGTCATCACAATGGACCATTACATATGTCATCACAATGCTCCCTGACACCTATCTTCACAATACTGCATGACCTGGTCATCACAATGCTCCATGCCCTTGTCATCATAATGCGCCATTCCAAATGTCATGACAATAATCCATGAAACTTATTAGATCAATGCTCCGTGCCCTTGTCATCACAATGCTCTATGCCCTTGTTATCACAATGATCCCAGTCCCCTGTAATCAGAATGCTCCATGCCCCTTTACATCAGTATGCTCCATGAGACTTGTCATCACAAGGCTCCATGTTTTTCTCATCACAATGCTCCAGGACCTTGTCATCACAATGCTTCACGACATTTTCATGAAAATTCCCAATGGCCCTTGTCATCATAATGCTCCAAGCCCTAGTCATCACAATGCTCCATTATATTTGTCATCACAATCCTTCATTATATTTGGCATCACAATGCTCTATGCCATTGTCATCGCAATGGACCATTACATATGTCATCACAATGCTCCCTGACACCTGTCTTCACAATACTCCATGCCCTTGTCATCACAAAGATCAATGTCCTTGTAATCACAATGCTCCATGCCTTCGTTTTCACAATGTTCCAAGAACCCTGTAATCAGAATGCTCCATGCCCCTTTTCATCAGTATGCTCCATGAGATTTTTCATCACAAGGCTCCATGGTTTTCTCATCACAATGCTCCAGGACCTTGTCATCACAATGCTTCAAGACATTGTCCTGAAAATTCTCAATGGCCCTTGTCATCATAATGCTCCAAGCCCTAGTCATCACAATGCTCCATTATATTTGTCACCACAGTCCTCGATTACATTTGGCATCACAATGCTCCATGCCATATTTATCGCAATGGACTATGACATATGTCATCACAATGCTCCCTGACACCTGTCTTCAAAATACTCCATGCCCTTGACATCACAATGCTCCATGCCCTTGTCATCACAATGCACCATGTCCACTATCATCACAATAATCTATGAAACTTGTCAGACCAATTCTCCATGCCCCTGTCATCACAATGCTCCATGCCCTTGTCATCACAATGCTCCATGACACCTTTCATCACAATGCTCCGTGACTCCAATGCTCCTAGACACCTTTCATCACAATGCTCCGTGACTCCAATCATCACAATGCTTCATGACTTTTGTCATCACAATTGTCCACGCCCTCGTCATCAACAGTCTCTGTGACCTTTTTAACCACAATGCTCCATGAACTTTTCATCACAATTCTCTGTGAAACTTGTCATCACAATGCTCCATGTCTTTGTCAAAACAATGCTCCATGACCATTGTCATCACAATGTGCCACGCGCATTTCATCACAACGTTCCAAACCTTGTCATTGCAATGCTCCATAAACCTTGTAATCACAATGGTCCATGCACTTCTCATCAAAATGCTCTCTCACCAGAGATATCACAATGTTCCATCACTAGTCATCACAATACACCCTCATCCTTGTAAGCACAATGTTCCATGACACTGTCATCACAATGCTACATCCCCTTATCATCACAATGTTCCATGACCCCTGCCATCACAATGTTCCATAAGCCCTGTCATCAAAATGCTCCATGACACTTTCCATCACAAAGCTCCAAGACCCCTGCCATCACAATGTTCTATAACCCCTGCCATCAAAATGTTCCATTACACTTTTTTATCAAATTGCTGCATGACCCGGTCATCAAAATGCTCCCTGCCCTTCTCATCAAAATGCACCATGCACTTGTCATTAAAATGCTCCATTACTTTTGTCATCACAAAGCTCCAAGACCCTTGGCATCACAATGCTCCATGTCATTGTCATCACAATGCTCCATGAACCCTCTCATCACATTGCACCTTGCCCTTGTCATCAAAAAGCTCCATGACACTTGTCATCACAATGCTCGATGCCCTTCTCATCACAATGCTCCATGCCCTTGTCATTACCGTCCTGCATGACCCATGTATCAGAGTGTTCCGTGCCCTTGTCATCACAATGCTCCATTCCAACTCTCATCACAATAATCCATGAAACATTTCAGACATAAGTTCCATACCCTTCTCATCACAATGCTCCATTACCCCTGTCATAACTATGCACCATGACCACTGCCATCACAATGTTCCATGTCTTTGTCATCACAAGGTTCCATGATACTTCTCATCACAATGCTCAAGACCCCGGAAATCACAATGCTCCATGCCCTTGTCATCACAAAGCTCCATGACGCATGTCATCAGAATGTTCCATGGGCTTCTCATCAAAATGCTCCATGCCCTTGTCATCACAATGCATCAAGACCCTTGTAATCACAATGCTCCATGCCCCTTTTCATCTCAATGCTCCATGAACCCTGTCATCACAATGCACCATGCCCATCATCATAATGCTTCAGGCTATTGTCAGCACAATGAAATCAAAATTATCCATGACCTCTCTCATCACAATGCTCCATGACTCCTGTCATCACAATACTCCATGAACGTTTTCAGCCCCATGCTCCATGACACTTGTCATCACAATGATCCATGCCCTTGTCATCACAATGCTCCATGACCCCTGTATTCACAATGCTCCGTGACACTTGTCATCACAGTGCTCCATGTCACCTGTCATCTCAATGCTCCATGCTTTTGTCAGCAAAATACTACATGACCTTGTCATTACAATGCTCTATGCACTTGTCATCACAGTACTCCATTACCATTGTCATCAAAATCCTCCATGAACATTGGGATCTCTTTGCTTCATTCCCTTTGTCATCACAATCCTCCATGCTCCTTGAAATCAAAATGATTCATGACCTCTGTCATCACAGTGCTCCAAAACCTTGTGATCACAATGTTCCATAACACTTGTCATCACAACGCTCCATGATGCCTTTTTCATCACTATTCTTTATGCCGTTTTCATCACAATGCTCCATGCCATTGTCATCAAAATACTCCACAAGCTTTTCATCAGAATGCTCCATGACCCTTGTCATCACAATTCTCCATGCACTTGTCAGCACAATGGTCCTTGACTCTTGTCATCACAATGCTCCATGTGCTTGTCAGGACAATGCTCCATGACACATGTCATCACAATGCACCATACGCTTGTCATCACAGTGCTCCACAATCTCGTCATCATAATTCTCCATAAAACTTCTCATCACAGTGCTCCATGCACTTCTCATCAAAATGATCTCTCACCCCTGATATTACAAAGTTACATCACTATTCGTCACTATACACCCTCACCCCTGTCATCACAATGTTCCATGACTCCTGTCATCACAATGCTACATGCACTTATCATCACAATGTTCGATGACCTCTGACATCACATTATTCCAATACCCCTGTCATCAAAATGCTCCATGACCCTTTTCATCAAAATGCTCTATGACTCCTGACATCACAATGTTCCATAACACGTGTCATCAAAATGTTCCATGACACTTTTCATCAAATTGCTCAATGACCCTGTCATCACACTGCTCCCGGCCCTTCTCATCACAATGCACAACGCCCTTGTCATCAAAATGCTCCATGATCTTTGTCATCACAAAGATCCATTACCCTTGGCATCACAATGCTCCATGTCATTGTCATCACAGTGCTCCATGAACGCTCTCATCACATTGCTCCATGCCCTTGTCATCACAAAGCTCCATAACACATGTCATCAGAATGCTCCATGGCTTCTCATCATAATGCTCTATGCCCTTGCCATCACAATGCTCCATTACCCCTGTCATAACAATGCTCCATGACCCCGGCCATCACGATGTTCCATGGCCTTGTTATCACAAGGCTCCATGACCCTTCTCATCACAATGCTCCAAGACCCCTGTAATCACAATGCTCCATGCCCCTTTTCATCTCAATGATCCATGAACCCTGTCATCACAATGCACCATGCCCATCATCATAATGCTTCATGCTATTGTCATCACTATGAAATCAAAATGCTCCATGAACTCTGTCATAAGAATGCTCCAAACCCTTGTGATCACAATATTCCATAACACTTGTCATCACAATGCCCCATGACACTCGTCATCACAATTATCCGTGGTCTTCTCATCACAATGCTCCATGAACTTTGTCATCACAATGCTCAATACCCTCGTCATCAAAATGCTCCCTGACACTTGTTATCTGTATGCTCCTTGAATCCTGTCATGAGAAGGCTCCATGGATTTTTCATCACAATGATCCATGCCCTTTTCATCACAGTGCTCCAAGACCCCTGTAATCACAATGTTCCATGCCCTTTTCATCACAAAGCTAAATGACGCATGTCATTAGAATGCTCCTTGGCCTTCTCCTCACAAATCTCCATTCCCTTGTCAGCACAGTCTTCCAAGACCCCTATAATCTCAGTGGTATATGCCCCTTTTCATCAGTATGCTCCATGAGATTTGTCATCACAAGGCTCCATGGTTTTCTTATCACAATGCTCAAGAACATTGTCATCACAATGCTTCACGACCTTGTCATGAAAATTCTCAATGGCCCTTGTCATCACAATGCTCCAGTCCCTAGTCATCACAATGCTCCATTATATTTGTCATCAAAATCCTCCATTACATTTGGCATCACAATGCTCCATGCCATTGTCATCGAAATGGACCGTGACATATGTCATCAAAATGCTCCCTGACACCTTTCTTCAAAATACTCCATGTACTATTTATCACAATGCTCCATGCCCCTGTCATCACAATGCTCCATGCCCTTGTCATCACAATGCTCCATGACCCCTGTCATCACAATGCTCCGTGACTCCAGTCATCACAATGCTTCATAGTATTTGTCATCACAGTGGTCCATGCCCGCGTTCTCACAAGGCTCTGTGTCCTTTTTAACCACTATGCTCCATGAACTTTTCATCACAATTCTCCGTGACCCTTATCATCACAATGCTCCATGCTTTGTCAGAAAAATGCTCCATGACCCTTGTCATTACAATGTGCCACCTGCTTTTCATCCCATCGGTCCTCAAATTTGTCATCGCAATGCTCCATAAACCTTGTAATCACAATGCTCCTTGGCTTTCTCATCACAATGCTCCATTACCCCTGTCATAACAATGCTCCATGACCCTTGCCATCACAATGTTCCACGGCCGTGTCATCACAAGGCTCCATGACACATGACATCACAATGTTCCAAGACCCCTGTAATCACAATGCTCCATGCATCTTTTCATCAGTATGCTTCATGAGATTTGTCATCACAAGCCTCCATGGTTTCTCATCACAGTGCTCTAGGACCTTGTAATCACAATGTTTCACGACTTGTCATGAAAATACTCAATGGCCCGTGTCATCATAATGCTCCAATCCCTAGTCATCACAATGCTCCTTTAAATTTGTCATCACAATCCTCCATTACATTTGGCATCACAATGCTCCCTGCCATTGTCATCGCAATGGAACATGACATATGTCATCACAATGCTCCCTGACACCTGTCTTCACAATACTCCATGACCTTCTCATCACCATGATCCATGCCCTTGTCATCACAATGCACCATGTCCACTCTCATCACAATAATCTATGAAGCTTGTCAGACAAATGCACCATGCCCCTGACAACACAATGCTCCATGGCCTAGTCATCACAAAGCTCCATGGCACTTGTCATCACAATGCTCAATGCCCTTCTCATCACAATGCTCCATGCCCTTGTCATTACAATCCTCCATGACCCATGTATCACAGTGTACCGTGCCCTTGTCATCACAATGCGCCACGCCCACTCTCATCACAATAATCCATGAAATATTTCAGACCAATGCTCAATGCACTTCTCATCACAATGCTCCATTACCTCTGTCATAACAAGCTCCATGACCCCTGCCATCACAATGTTCCACGGCCTTGTCATCACAAGGCTCCAAGACCCTTGTCAGCACAATGCTCCAAGACCCATGTAATCACAATACTCCATGCCCTTGTCATCACAAAGCTCCATGACGCATGTCATCACAATGTTCCATGGCCTTCGCCTCACAATGCTCCATGCCCTTGTCATCACAATGCTTCAAGACCCCCGTAATCACAATGCTCCATGCCCCTTTTCATCAGAATGCTCCATTAGACTTGTCATCCCTAGTCTCCATTGTCATCTCATCACAATGCTCCAAGACCTTGTCATCAACATGCTCCATTCCCTTGTCATCACAATGCTCCATGACCCCTGTCATCACAATACTCCATGCACATTTTCAGCCCAATGCTCCATGACCCTTGTCATCACAAAGCTCCATGCACTTGTCAGCACAATGCTCCCTGATCCTTGTCATCACAATGCTCCAAACCATTGTCACCACAATGCTCCATTACCTTTGTCATCAGAATCCTCCATGACACTTGGCATCACAATGCTCCATGCAATTGTCATCACAATGCTCCATGACCCCTGTCATCACAATGCTCCATGACTACAGTCATCACAATGCTTCATAACGTTTGTCATCACAACAATCCATGCCCACGTCTTCACAAGTCTCTGTGACCTTTGTAACCACAATGCTCCATGAACTTTTCATCACAATGCTCCGTGACCCTTGTCATCACAATGCTCCATGCCTTTATCAGAACAATGCTCCATGACCCTTGTCATCAAATTGTGCCATGCGCTATTCACCACAATGATCCACAACCTTGTCATCGCTATGCTCCATAAACCTTGTAATCACAATGCTCCATGCACTTCTCATCCAAATATTCTCTCACATGAGATATCACAATGTTCCATCACTAGTCATCACAATCCTCCCTCACCCCTGTTATCACAATGTTCCATGACCCCTGTCATCACAATGCTACATCCCCTTATCAGCACAATGTTCCATGACCCCTGACTTCAGAATGTTCCATAACCCCTGTCATCAAAATGCTCCATGACCCTTTTCATCCCAAAGCTCCATGACCCCTGGCATCACAATGTTCTATAACCCCTGGCATCAAAATGTTCCATTACACTTTTCATCAAATTGCTGCATGACCCTGTCCTCAAAATGCTCGCTGCCCTTCTCATCACAATGCACCACACACTTGTCATCAAAATGCTCCATGACCTTTGTCATCACAAAGCTCCATGACCCTTGGCATCACAATGCTCCATGTCATTCTCATCACAATGCTCCATGAACCCTCTCATCACATTGCTCCATGTCCTTGTCATCACAAAGCTCCATGACACTTGTCATCACAATGCTCGATGCCATTCTCATCACAATGCTCCATGACCTTGTCATTACAATCCTCCATGACCCATGTATCACAGTGTACCGTGCCCTTGTCATGACAAACCGCCATGCCCACTCTCATCACAGTAATCCATGAAACATTTCAGATCAATGCTCAATGCCCTTCTCATCACAATGCTCCGTTACCTCTGTTGTAACAATGCTGCATGACACCTGCCATCATAATATTCCACGGCCTTGTCATCACAAGGCTCCATGACCCTTGTCATCACAATGCTCCAAGATCCATGTAATCACAATGCTCCATGCCCTTGTCATCACAAAGCTCCATGACGCATGTGATCAGAATGTTCCATGGTCTTCTCCTCACAATGCTCCATGCCCTTGTCATCACAATGCTCGTAGTCTCCAGTAATCACAATGTTCCATTCCCTTTTTCATCAGAATGCTCCATTAGATTTGTCATCACAAGTCTCCATGGTCATCTCCTCACAATGCTCCAAGACCTTGTCATCACCATGCTCCATTCCCTTGTCATCACAATGCTCCATGACCCCTGTCACCACAATACTCCATGAATATTTTCAGCCCAATTCTCTATGACCTTCTCATCACAATGCTCCATGACCAATATCATCACAATGCTCCATGACCACTGTCATCACAACACTGCATGACAACTGACAACACAATGATCCGGGACTCTTGTCATCACAATGCTCCAAGACCCCTGTAATCACAATGCTCCATGACCCCTGTCATCACAATACTCCATGAACATTTTCAGACCAATGCTCCATGACACTTGTCATCACAATGATCCATGCCCATGTTATCCCAATGTTCCATGACCCATGTATTCACAATGCTCCATGACGCTTGTCATCACAGTGCTCCATGACACCTGTCATCACAATGCTCCATGCCTTTGTCAGCAAAATGCTACATGACCTTGTCATTACAATGCTCTATGCACTTGTCATCACAATACTCCATTTCCATTGTCATCACAATCCTCCATGAACTTTGGGATCACATTGCTTCATGCCCTTGTCATCACAATGCTCCATGCTCCTTGAAATCAAAATGATCCATGACCTCTGTCATCACAATGCTCCAAACCCTTGTGATCACAATGTTCCATAACACTTGTCCTCACAACGCTCCATGATGCCTGTCATCACAATAATCCATGCCCTTTTCATCACAATGCTCCATGACCTTTGTCATCACAATTCTCAATACACTTGTCATCACAATGCTCCCTGACACTTGTCGTCAGAATGCTCCTTCAACCCTGTCACGAAAAGGCTCCATGCCTTTTTCATCACAAAGCCCCATGCCCTTTTCATCCCAATGCTCCATGCCATTGTCATCAAAATACTCCACAAGCTTGTCATCAGAATGCTCCATGACCCTTGTCATCACAACTCTCCATGCACTTGTCAGCACAATGCTCCCTGACACTTGTCATCACAATGCTCCAAGCCATTGTCATCACAATGCTCCATTACCTTTGTGATCAGAATCCTCAATGGAAGTTTGGATCACAATGCTCCATGCTATTGTCATCACAATGGGCCATTACATATGTCATCACAATGCTCCCTGACACCTCTCTTTACAATACTGCATTACCTGGTCATCACAATGCTCCCTGCCGTTCTCATCACAATGCACCACACCCTTGTCATCAAAATGCTCCATGACCTTTGTCATCACAAAGCTCCATGACCCTTGGCATCACAATGCTCCATGTCATTGTCATCACAATGCTCCATGAACCCTCTCATCACATTGCTCCATGCCCTTGTCATCACAAAGCTCCATGGCACTTGTCATCACAATGCTCGATGCCCTTCTCATCACAATGCTCCATGCCCTTGTCATTACAATCCTCCATGACCCATGTATCACAGTGTACCGTGCCCTTGTCCTCACAATGCGCCACGCCCACTCTCATCACAATAATCCATGAAATATTTCAGACCAATGCTCAATGCACTTCTCATCACAATGCTCCATTACCTCTGTCATAACAAGCTCTATGACCCCTGCCATCACAATGTTCCACGGCCTTGTCATCACAAGGCTCCAGGACCCTTGTCAGCACAATGCTCCAAGACCAATGTAATCACAATGCTCCATGCCCTTGTCATCACAAAGCTCCATGACGCATGTCATCACAATGTTCCATGGCCTTCGCCTCACAATGCTCCATGCCCTTGTCATCACAATGCTTCAAGACCCCCGTAATCACAATGCTCCATGCCCCTTTTCATAAGAATGCTCCATTAGACTTGTCATCCCAAGTCTCCATGGTCATCTCATCACAATGCTCCAAGACCTTGTCATCAACATGCTCCATTCCCTTGTCATCACAATGCTCCATGACCCCTGTCATCACAATACTCCATGAACATTTTCAGCCCAATGCTCCATGACCCTTGTCATCACAAAGCTCCATGCACTTGTCAGCACAATGCTCCCTGATTCTTGTCATCACAATGCTCCAAACCATTGTCACCACAATGCTCCATTACCTTTGTCATCAGAATCCTCCATGACCCCTGTCATCACAATGCTCCGTGACTACAGTCATCACAATGCTTCATAACGTTTGTCATCACAACAATCCATGCCCACGTCATCACAAGGCTCTGTGACCTTTGTAACCACAATGCTCCATGAACTTTTCATCACAATGCTCCGTGACCCTTGTCATCACAATGCTCCATGCCTTTGTCAGAACAATGCTCCATGACCCTTGTCATCAAATTGTGCCATGCGCTTTTCACCACAATGATCCACAACCTTGTCATCGCTATGCTCCATAAACCTTGTAATCACAATGCTCCATGCACTTCTCATCCAAATACTCTCTCACATGAGATATCACAATGTTCCATCACTAGTCATCACAATCCTCCCTCACCCCTGTTATCACAATGTTCCATGACCCCTGTCATCACAATGCTACATCCCCTTATCAGCACAATGTTCCATGACCCCTGACATCACAATGTTCCATAACCCCTGTCATCAAAATGCTCCATGACCCTTTTCTTCCCAAAGCTCCATGACCCATGGCATCACAATGTTCTATAACCCCTGGCATCAAAATGTTCCATTACACTTTTCATCAAATTGCTGCATGACCCTGTCATCAAAATGCTCCCTGCCCTTCTCATCACAATGCACCACACACTTGTCATCAAAATGCTCCATGATCTTTGTCATCACAAAGATCCATGACCCTTGGCATCACAATGCTCCATGTCATTGTCATCACAATGCTCCATGAACCCTCTCATCACACTGCTCCATATCCTTGTCATCACAAAGCTCCATGACACTTGTCATCACAATGCTCGATGCCATTCTCATCACAATGCTCCATGACCTTGTCATTACAATCCTCCATGTCCCATGTATCACAGTGTACCTTGCCCTTGTCATGACAAACCGCCATGCCCACTCTCATCACAGTAATCCATGAAACATTTCAGATCAATGCTCAATGCCCTTCTCATCACAATGCTCCGTTACCTCTGTTGTAACAATGCTGCATGACACCTGCCATCATAATATTCCACGGCCTTGTCATCACAAGGCTCCATGACCCTTGTCATCACAATGCTCCAAGATCCATGTAATCACAATGCTCCATGCCCTTGTCATCACAAAGCTCCATGACACATGTGATCAGAATGTTCCATGGTCTTCTCCTCACAATGCTCCATGCCCTTGTCATCACAATGCTCGAAGTCTCCAGTAATCACAATGTTCCATTCCCTTTTTCATCAGAATGCTCCATTAGATTTGTCATCACAAGTCTCCATGGTCATCTCCTCACAATGCTCCAAGACCTTGTCATCACCATGCTCCATTCCCTTGTCATCACAATGCTCCATGACCCCTGTCACCACAATACTCCATGAATATTTTCAGCCCAATTCTCTATGACCTTCTCATCACAATGCTCCATGACCAATATCATCACAATGCTCCATGACCACTGTCATCACAACACTCCATGACAACTGACAACACAATGATCCGGGACTCTTGTCATCACAATGCTCCAAGACCCCTGTAATCACAATGCTCCATGACCCCTGTCATCACAATACTCCATGAACATTTTCAGACCAATGCTCCATGACACTTGTCATCACAATGATCCATGCCCATGTTATCCCAATGTTCCATGACCCATGTATTCACAATGCTCCATGACGCTTGTCATCACAGTGCTCCATGACACCTGTCATCACAATGCTCCATGCTTTTGTCAGCAAAATGCTACATGACCTTGTCATTACAATGCTCTATGCACTTGTCATCACAATACTCCATTTCCATTGTCATCACAATCCTCCATGAACTTTGGGATCACATTGCTTCATGCCCTTGTCATCACAATGCTCCATGCTCCTTGAAATCAAAATGATCCATGACCTCTGTCATCACAATGCTCCAAACCCTTGTGATCACAATGTTCCATAACACTTGTCCTCACAACGCTCCATGATGCCTGTCATCACAATAATCCATGCCCTTTTCATCACAATGCTCCATGACCTTTGTCATCACAATTCTCAATACACTTGTCATCACAATGCTCCCTGACACTTGTCGTCAGAATGCTCCTTCAACCCTGTCACGAAAAGGCTCCATGCCTTTTTCATCACAAAGCCCCATGCCCTTTTCATCCCAATGCTCCATGCCATTGTCATCAAAATACTCCACAAGCTTGTCATCAGAATGCTCCATGACCCTTGTCATCACAATTCTCCATGCACTTGTCAGCACAATGCTCCCTGACACTTGTCATCACAATGCTCCAAGCCATTGTCATCACAATGCTCCATTACCTTTGTGATCAGAATCCTCAATGGAAGTTTGGATCACAATGCTCCATGCCATTGTCATCACAATGGGCCATTACATATGTCATCACAATGCTCCCTGACACCTCTCTTTACAATACTGCATTACCTGGTCATCACAATGCTCCCTGCCGTTCTCATCACAATGCACCACACCCTTGTCATCAAAATGCTCCATGACCTTTGTCATCACAAAGCTCCATGACCCTTGGCATCACAATGCTCCATGTCATTGTCATCACAATGCTCCATGAACCCTCTCATCACATTGCTCCATGCCCTTGTCATCACAAAGCTCCATGGCACTTGTCATCACAATGCTCGATGCCCTTCTCATCACAATGCTCCATGCCCTTGTCATTACAATCCTCCATGACCCATGTATCACAGTGTACCGTGCCCTTGTCCTCACAATGCGCCACGCCCACTCTCATCACAATAATCCATGAAATATTTCAGACCAATGCTCAATGCACTTCTCATCACAATGCTCCATTACCTCTGTCATAACAAGCTCCATGACCCCTGCCATCACAATGTTCCACGGCCTTGTCATCACAAGGCTCCAGGACCCTTGTCAGCACAATGCTCCAAGACCAATGTAATCACAATGCTCCATGCCCTTGTCATCACAAAGCTCCATGACGCATGTCATCACAAAGTTCCATGGCCTTCGCCTCACAATGCTCCATGCCCTTGTCATCACAATGTTTCAAGACCCCCGTAATCACAATGCTCCATGCCCCTTTTCATAAGAATGCTCCATTAGACTTGTCATCCCAAGTCTCCATGGTCATCTCATCACAATGCTCCAAGACCTTGTCATCAACATGCTCCATTCCCTTGTCATCACAATGCTCCATGACCCCTGTCATCACAATACTCCATGAACATTTTCAGCCCAATGCTCCATGACCATTGTCATCACAAAGCTCCATGCACTTGTCAGCACAATGCTCCCTGATTCTTGTCATCACAATGCTCCAAACCATTGTCACCACAATGCTCCATTACCTTTGTCATCAGAATCCTCCATGACCCCTGTCATCACAATGCTCCGTGACTACAGTCATCACAATGCTTCATAACGTTTGTCATCACAACAATCCATGCCCACGTCATCACAAGGCTCTGTGACCTTTGTAACCACAATGCTCCATGAACTTTTCATCACAATGCTCCGTGACCCTTGTCATCACAATGCTCCATGCCTTTGTCAGAACAATGCTCCATGACCCTTGTCATCAAATTGTGCCATGCGCTTTTCACCACAATGATCCACAACCTTGTCATCGCTATGCTCCATAAACCTTGTAATCACAATGCTCCATGCACTTCTCATCCAAATACTCTCTCACATGAGATATCACAATGTTCCATCACTAGTCATCACAATCCTCCCTCACCCCTGTTATCACAATGTTCCATGACCCCTGTCATCACAATGCTACATCCCCTTATCAGCACAATGTTCCATGACCCCTGACATCACAATGTTCCATAACCCCTGTCATCAAAATGCTCCATGACCCTTTTCATCCCAAAGCTCCATGACCCCTGGCATCACAATGTTCTATAACCCCTGGCATCAAAATGTTCCTTTACACTTTTCATCAAATTGCTGCATGACCCTGTCATCAAAATGCTCCCTGCCCTTCTCATCACAATGCACCACACACTTGTCATCAAAATGCTCCATGACCTTTGTCATCACAAAGCTCCATGACCCTTGGCATCACAATGCTCCATGTCATTGTCATCACAATGCTCCATGAACCCTCTCATCACATTGCTCCATGTCCTTGTCATCACAAAGCTCCATGACACTTGTCATCACAATGCTCGATGCCATTCTCATCACAATGCTCCATGACCTTGTCATTACAATCCTCCATGACCCATGTATCACAGTGTACCGTGCCCTTGTCATGACAAACCGCCATGCCCACTCTCATCACAATAATCCATGAAACATTTCAGATCAATGCTCAATGCCCTTCTCATCACAATGCTCCGTTACCTCTGTCGTAACAATGCTCCATGACACCTGCCATCATAATATTCCACGGCCTTGTCATCACAAGGCTCCATGACCCTTGTCATCACAATGCTCCAAGATCCATGTAATCACAATGCTCCATGCCCTTGTCATCACAATACTCCATGAACATTTTCAGCCCAATGCTCCATGACCATTGTCATCACAACGCTCCATGATGCCTGTCATCACAATACTCCATGCCCTTTTCATCACAATGTTCCATGACCTTTGTCATTACAATTCTCAATACACTTGTCATCACAATGCTCCCTGACACTTGTCGTCAGCATGCTCCTTGAAACCTGTCAACAAAAGGCTACACGCATTTTTTATCACAAAGCCCCATGCCGTTTTCATCCCAATGCTCCATGCCATTGTCATCAAAATATTCCACAAGCTTGTCATCAGAAAGCTCCATGACCCTTGTCATCACAATGCTCCCTGCACTTGTCAGAACAATGCTCCCTGACCCTTGTCATCACAATGCTCCAAGCCATTGTCATTCACAATGCTCCATTACCTTTGTCATCAGAATCCTCCATGACAATTGGCATCACAATGCTCCATGCCATTGTCATCACAATGGGCCATTACATATGTCATCACAATGCTCCCTGACACCTATCTTCACAATACTGCATGACCTTTGTCATCACAAAGCTCCATGCCCTTGTCATCACAAAGCTCCATGGCACTTGTCATCACAATGCTCGATGCCCTTCTCATCACAATGCTCCATGCCCTTGTCATTACAATCCTCCATGACCCATGTATCACAGTGTACCGTGCCCTTGTCATCACAATGCGCCATGCCCACTCTCATCACAATAATCCATGAAATATTTCAGACCAATGCTCAATGCACTTCTCATCACAATGCTCCATTACCTCTGTCATAACAAGCTCCATGACCCCTGCCATCACAATGTTCCACGGCCTTGTCATCACAAGGCTCCAGCACCCTTGTCAGCACAATGCTCCAAGACCCATGTAATCACAATGCTCCATGCCCTTGTCATCACAAAGCTCCATGACGCATGTCATCACAATGTTCCATGGCCTTCGCCTCACAATGCTCCATGCCCTTGTCATCACAATGCTTCAAGAACCCCGTAATCACAATGCTCCATGCCCCTTTTCATAAGAATGCTCCATTAGACTTGTCATCACAAGTCTCCATGGTCATCTCATCACAATGCTCCAAGACCTTGTCATCAACATGCTCCATTCCCTTGTAATCACAATGCTCCATGACCCCTGTCATCACAATACTCCATGAACATTTTCAGCCCAATGCTCCATGACCATTGTCATCACAATGATCCATGCCCTTGTCATCCCAATGTTCCATGACACTTGTTTTCACAAGGCTCTGTGACGCTTGTCACCACAGTGCTCCATGACAACTGTCATCACAATGCTCCATTCCTTTGTCAGCAAAATGCTAAATGGCCTTGTCATTACAATGCGCTAGGCGCTTGTCATCACAATACTCCATTACTGTTGTCATCACAATTTTCCATGAAACTTGGGATCACATTGCTTCATGCCCTTGTCATCACAATGCTCCATGCTCCTTGAAATCACAATGATCCATGACCTCTGTCATCACAATGCTCAAAACCCTTGTGATCACAATGTTCCATAACACTTGTCCTCACAACGCTCCATGATGCCTGTCATCACAATTCTCCATGCCCTTTTCATCACAATGTTCCATGACGATTGTCATCACAATTCTCAATACACTTGTCATCACAATGCTCCCTGACACTTGTCGTCAGCATGCTCCTTGAAAACTGTCACCAAAAGTTTACACGCCTTTTTCATCACAAAGCCCCATGCCGTTTTCATCCCAATGATCCATGCCATTGTCATCAAAATATTCCACAAGCTTGTCATCAGAAAGCTCCATGACCCTTGTCATCACAATGCTCCATGCACTTGTCAGAACAATGCTCCCTGACCCTTGTCATCACAATGCTCCAAGCCATTGTCATTCACAATGCTCCATTACCTTTGTCATCAGAATCCTCCATGACACTTGGCATCACAATGCTCCATGACATTGCCATCACAATGGGCCATTATATATGTCATCACAATGCTCCCTGACAACTATCTTCACAATACTGCATGACCTTTGTCATCACAAAGCTCCATGACCCTTGGCATCACAATGCTCCATGTCATTGTCATCACAATGCTCCATGAACCCTCTCATCACATTGCTCCATGCCCTTGTCATCACAAAGCTCCATGGCACTTGTCATCACAATGCTCGATGCCCTTCTCATCACAATGCTCCATGCCCTTGTCATTACAATCCTCCATGACCCATGTATCACTGTGTACCGTGCCCTTGTCATCACAATGCGCCACGCCCACTCTCATCACAATAATCCATGAAATATTTCAGACCAATGCTCAATGCACTTCTCATCACAATGCTCCATTACCTCTGTCATAACAAGCTCCATGACCCCTGCCATCACAATGTTCCACGGCCTTGTCATCACAAGGCTCCAGCACCCTTGTCAGCACAATGCTCCAAGACCCATGTAATCACAATGCTCCATGCGCTTGTCATCACAAAGCTCCATGACGCATGTCATCACAATGTTCCATGGCCTTCGCCTCACAATGCTCCATGCCCTTGTCATCACAATGCTTCAAGACCCCCGTAATCACAATGCTCCATGCCCCTTTTCATAAGAATGCTCCATTTGACTTGTCATCACAAGTCTCCATGGTCATCTCATCACAATGCTCCAAGACCTTGTCATCAACATGCTCCATTCCCTTGTCATCACAATGCTCCATGACCCCTGTCATCACAATACTCCATGCACATTTTTAGCCCAATGCTCCATGACCCTTGTCATCACAATGATCCATGTCCTTGTCATCACAAAGCTCCATGCACTTGTCAGCACAATGCTCCCTGATCCTTGTCATCACAATGCTCCAAACCATTGTCACCACAATGCTCCATTACCTTTGTCATCAGAATCCTCCATGACACTTGGCATCACAATGCTCCATGCCATTGTCATCACAATGCTCCATGACCCCTGTCATCACAATGGTCCATGACTACAGTCATCACAATGCTTCATAACGTTTGTCATCGCAACAATCCATGCCCGCGTCATCACAAGGCTCTGTGACCTTTGTAACCACAATGCTCCGTGACCCTTGTCATCACAATGCTCCATGCCTTTGTCAGAACAATGCTCCATGACCCTTGTCATCAAATTGTGCCATGCGCTTTTCACCACAATGATCCACAACCTTATCATCGCTATGCTCCATAAACCTTGTAATCACAATGCTCCATGCACTTCTCATCCAAATACTCTCTCACATGAGATATCACAATGTTCCATCACTAGTCATCACAATCCTCCCTCACCCCTGTTATCACAATGTTCCATGACCCCTGTCATCACAATGCTACATCCCCTTATCAGCACAATGTTCCATGACCCCTGACATCACAATGTTCCATAACCCCTGTCATCAAAATGCTCCATGACCCTTTTCATCCCAAAGCTCCATGACCCCTGGCATCACAATGTTCTATAACCACTGGCATCAAAATGTTCCATTACACTTTTCATCAAATTGCTGCATGACCCTGTCATCAAAATGCTCCCTGCCCTACTCATCACAATGCACCACACACCTGTCATCAAAATGCTCCATGACCTTTGTCATCACAAAGCTCCATGACCCTTGGCAACACAATGCTCCATGTCATTGTCATCACAATGCTCCATGAACCCTCTCATCACATTGCTCCATGTCCTTGTCATCACAAAGCTCCATGACACTTGTCATCACAATGCTCGATGCCATTCTCATCACAATGCTCCATGACCTTGTCATTACAATCCTCCATGACCCATGTATCACAGTGTACCGTGCCCTTGTCATGACAAACCGCCATGCCCACTCTCATCACAGTAATCCATGAAACATTTCAGATCAATGCTCAATGCCCTTCTCATCACAATGCTCCGTTACCTCTGTCGTAACAATGCTCCATGACACCTGCCATTATAATATTCCACGGCCTTGTCATCACAAGGCTCCATGACCCTTGTCATCACAATGCTCCAAGATCCATGTAATCACAATGCTCCATGCCCTTGTCATCACAAAGCTCCATGACGCATGTCATCACAATGTTCCATGGCCTTCGCCTCACAATGCTCCATGCCCTTGTCATCACAATGCTTCAAGACCCCCGTAATCACAATGCTCCATGCCCCTTTTCATAAGAATGCTCCATTAGACTTGTCATCACAAGTCTCCATGGTCATCTCCTCACAATGCTCCAAGACCTTGTCATCACCATGCTCCATTCCCTTGTCATCACAATGCTCCATGACCCCTGTCATCACAATACTCCATGAACATTTTCAGCCCAATTCTCTATGACCTTCTCATCACAATGCTCCATGACCAATATCATCACAATGCTCCATGACCACTGTCATCACAACACTCCATGACTCCTGACAACACAATGATCCGGGACTCTTGTCATCACAATGCTCCAAGACCCCTGTAATCACAATGCTCCATGACCCCTGTCATCACAATACTCCATGAACATTTTCAGCCCAATGCTCCATGACACTTGTCATCACAATGATGCATGCCCATGTTATCCCAATGTTTCATGACCCATGTATTCACAATGCTCCATGACGCTTGTCATCACAGTGCTCCATGACACATGTCATCACAATGCTCCATGCCTTTGTCAGCAAAATGCTACATGACCTTGTCATTACAATGCTCTATGCACTTGTCATCACAATATTCCATTTCCATTGTCATCACAATCCTCCATGAACTTTGGGATCACATTGCTTCATGCCCTTGTCATCACAATGCTCCATGCTCCGTGAAATCAAAATGATCCATGACCTCTGTCATCACAATGCTCCAAACCCTTGTGATCACCATGTTCCATAACACTTGTCCTCACAACGCTCCATGATGCCTGTCATCACAATAACCCATGCCCTTTTCATCACAATGCTCCATGACCTTTGTCATCACAATTCTCAATACACTTGTCATCACAATGCTCCCTGACACTTGTCGTCAGAATGCTCCTTGAACCCTGTCACGAAAAGGCTCCATGCCTTTTTCATCACAAAGCCCCATGCCCTTTTCATCCCAATGCTCCATGCCATTGTCATCAAAATACTCCACAAGCTTGTCATCAGAAAGCTCCATGACCCTTGTCATCCCAATGCTCCATGCACTTTTCAGCACAATGCTCCCTGACCCTTGTCATCACAATGCTCCAAGCCATTGTCATTCACAATGCTCCATTACCTTTGTCATCAGAATCCTCCATGACACTTGGCATCACAATGCTCCATGCCATTGTCATCACAATGGACCATTACATATGTCATCACAATGCTCCCTGACACCTATCTTCACAATACTGCATGACCTGGTCATCACAATGCTCCATGCCCTTGTCATCATAATGCGCCATTCCAAATGTCATGACAATAATCCATGAAACTTATTAGATCAATGCTCCGTGCCCTTGTCATCACAATGCTCTATGCCCTTGTTATCACAATGATCCCAGTCCCCTGTAATCAGAATGCTCCATGCCCCTTTACATCAGTATGCTCCATGAGACTTGTCATCACAAGGCTCCATGTTTTTCTCATCACAATGCTCCAGGACCTTGTCATCACAATGCTTCACGACATTTTCATGAAAATTCCCAATGGCCCTTGTCATCATAATGCTCCAAGCCCTAGTCATCACAATGCTCCATTATATTTGTCATCACAATCCTTCATTATATTTGGCATCACAATGCTCTATGCCATTGTCATCGCAATGGACCATTACATATGTCATCACAATGCTCCCTGACACCTGTCTTCACAATACTCCATGCCCTTGTCATCACAAAGATCAATGTCCTTGTAATCACAATGCTCCATGCCTTCGTTTTCACAATGTTCCAAGAACCCTGTAATCAGAATGCTCCATGCCACTTTTCATCAGTATGCTCCATGAGATTTTTCATCACAAGGCTCCATGGTTTTCTCATCACAATGCTCCAGGACCTTGTCATCACAATGCTTCAAGACATTGTCCTGAAAATTCTCAATGGCCCTTGTCATCATAATGCTCCAAGCCCTAGTCATCACAATGCTCCATTATATTTGTCACCACAGTCCTCGATTACATTTGGCATCACAATGCTCCATGCCATATTTATCGCAATGGACTATGACATATGTCATCACAATGCTCCCTGACACCTGTCTTCAAAATACTCCATGCCCTTGACATCACAATGCTCCATGCCCTTGTCATCACAATGCACCATGTCCACTATCATCACAATAATCTATGAAACTTGTCAGACCAATTCTCCATGCCCCTGTCATCACAATGCTCCATGCCCTTGTCATCACAATGCTCCATGACACCTTTCATCACAATGCTCCATGACTCCAATGCTCCTAGACACCTTTCATCACAATGCTCCGTGACTCCAATCATCACAATGCTTCATGACTTTTGTCATCACAATTGTCCACGCCCTCGTCATCAACAGTCTCTGTGACCTTTTTAACCACAATGCTCCATGAACTTTTCATCACAATTCTCTGTGAAACTTGTCATCACAATGCTCCATGTCTTTGTCAAAACAATGCTCCATGACCATTGTCATCACAATGTGCCACGCGCATTTCATCACAACGTTCCAAACCTTGTCATTGCAATGCTCCATAAACCTTGTAATCACAATGGTCCATGCACTTCTCATCAAAATGCTCTCTCACCAGAGATATCACAATGTTCCATCACTAGTCATCACAATACACCCTCATCCTTGTAATCACAATGTTCCATGACACTGTCATCACAATGCTACATCCCCTTATCATCACAATGTTCCATGACCCCTGCCATCACAATGTTCCATAAGCCCTGTCATCAAAATGCTCCATGACACTTTCCATCACAAAGCTCCAAGACCCCTGCCATCACAATGTTCTATAACCCCTGCCATCAAAATGTTCCATTACACTTTTTTATCAAATTGCTGCATGACCCGGTCATCAAAATGCTCCCTGCCCTTCTCATCAAAATGCACCATGCACTTGTCATTAAAATGCTCCATTACTTTTGTCATCACAAAGCTCCAAGACCCTTGGCATCACAATGCTCCATGTCATTGTCATCACAATGCTCCATGAACCCTCTCATCACATTGCACCTTGCCCTTGTCATCAAAAAGCTCCATGACACTTGTCATCACAATGCTCGATGCCCTTCTCATCACAATGCTCCATGCCCTTGTCATTACCGTCCTGCATGACCCATGTATCAGAGTGTTCCGTGCCCTTGTCATCACAATGCTCCATTCCAACTCTCATCACAATAATCCATGAAACATTTCAGACATAAGTTCCATACCCTTCTCATCACAATGCTCCATTACCCCTGTCATAACTATGCACCATGACCACTGCCATCACAATGTTCCATGTCTTTGTCATCACAAGGTTCCATGATACTTCTCATCACAATGCTCAAGACCCCGGAAATCACAATGCTCCATGCCCTTGTCATCACAAAGCTCCATGACGCATGTCATCAGAATGTTCCATGGGCTTCTCATCAAAATGCTCCATGCCCTTGTCATCACAATGCATCAAGACCCTTGTAATCACAATGCTCCATGCCCCTTTTCATCTCAATGCTCCATGAACCCTGTCATCACAATGCACCATGCCCATCATCATAATGCTTCAGGCTATTGTCAGCACAATGAAATCAAAATTATCCATGACCTCTCTCATCACAATGCTCCATGACTCCTGTCATCACAATACTCCATGAACGTTTTCAGCCCCATGCTCCATGACACTTGTCATCACAATGATCCATGCCCTTGTCATCACAATGCTCCATGACCCCTGTATTCACAATGCTCCGTGACGCTTGTCATCACAGTGCTCCATGTCACCTGTCATCTCAATGCTCCATGCTTTTGTCAGCAAAATACTACATGACCTTGTCATTACAATGCTCTATGCACTTGTCATCACAGTACTCCATTACCATTGTCATCAAAATCCTCCATGAACATTGGGATCTCTTTGCTTCATTCCCTTTGTCATCACAATCCTCCATGCTCCTTGAAATCAAAATGATTCATGACCTCTGTCATCACAGTGCTCCAAAACCTTGTGATCACAATGTTCCATAACACTTGTCATCACAACGCTCCATGATGCCTTTTTCATCACTATTCTTTATGCCGTTTTCATCACAATGCTCCATGCCATTGTCATCAAAATACTCCACAAGCTTTTCATCAGAATGCTCCATGACCCTTGTCATCACAATTCTCCATGCACTTGTCAGCACAATGGTCCTTGACTCTTGTCATCACAATGCTCCATGTGCTTGTCAGGACAATGCTCCATGACACATGTCATCACAATGCACCATACGCTTGTCATCACAGTGCTCCACAATCTCGTCATCATAATTCTCCATAAAACTTCTCATCACAGTGCTCCATGCACTTCTCATCAAAATGATCTCTCACCCCTGATATTACAAAGTTACATCACTATTCGTCACTATACACCCTCACCCCTGTCATCACAATGTTCCATGACTCCTGTCATCACAATGCTACATGCACTTATCATCACAATGTTCGATGACCTCTGACATCACATTATTCCAATACCCCTGTCATCAAAATGCTCCATGACCCTTTTCATCAAAATGCTCTATGACTCCTGACATCACAATGTTCCATAACACGTGTCATCAAAATGTTCCATGACACTTTTCATCAAATTGCTCAATGACCCTGTCATCACACTGCTCCCGGCCCTTCTCATCACAATGCACAACGCCCTTGTCATCAAAATGCTCCATGATCTTTGTCATCACAAAGATCCATTACCCTTGGCATCACAATGCTCCATGTCATTGTCATCACAGTGCTCCATGAACGCTCTCATCACATTGCTCCATGCCCTTGTCATCACAAAGCTCCATAACACATGTCATCAGAATGCTCCATGGCTTCTCATCATAATGCTCTATGCCCTTGCCATCACAATGCTCCATTACCCCTGTCATAACAATGCTCCATGACCCCGGCCATCACGATGTTCCATGGCCTTGTTATCACAAGGCTCCATGACCCTTCTCATCACAATGCTCCAAGACCCCTGTAATCACAATGCTCCATGCCCCTTTTCATCTCAATGATCCATGAACCCTGTCATCACAATGCACCATGCCCATCATCATAATGCTTCATGCTATTGTCATCACTATGAAATCAAAATGCTCCATGAACTCTGTCATAAGAATGCTCCAAACCCTTGTGATCACAATATTCCATAACACTTGTCATCACAATGCCCCATGACACTCGTCATCACAATTATCCGTGGTCTTCTCATCACAATGCTCCATGAACTTTGTCATCACAATGCTCAATACCCTCGTCATCAAAATGCTCCCTGACACTTGTTATCTGTATGCTCCTTGAATCCTGTCATGAGAAGGCTCCATGGATTTTTCATCACAATGATCCATGCCCTTTTCATCACAGTGCTCCAAGACCCCTGTAATCACAATGTTCCATGCCCTTTTCATCACAAAGCTAAATGACGCATGTCATTAGAATGCTCCTTGGCCTTCTCCTCACAAATCTCCATTCCCTTGTCAGCACAGTCTTCCAAGACCCCTATAATCTCAGTGGTATATGCCCCTTTTCATCAGTATGCTCCATGAGATTTGTCATCACAAGGCTCCATGGTTTTCTTATCACAATGCTCAAGAACATTGTCATCACAATGCTTCACGACCTTGTCATGAAAATTCTCAATGGCCCTTGTCATCACAATGCTCCAGTCCCTAGTCATCACAATGCTCCATTATATTTGTCATCAAAATCCTCCATTACATTTGGCATCACAATGCTCCATGCCATTGTCATCGAAATGGACCGTGACATATGTCATCAAAATGCTCCCTGACACCTTTCTTCAAAATACTCCATGTACTATTTATCACAATGCTCCATGCCCCTGTCATCACAATGCTCCATGCCCTTGTCATCACAATGCTCCATGACCCCTGTCATCACAATGCTCCGTGACTCCAGTCATCACAATGCTTCATAGTATTTGTCATCACAGTGGTCCATGCCCGCGTTCTCACAAGGCTCTGTGTCCTTTTTAACCACTATGCTCCATGAACTTTTCATCACAATTCTCTGTGACCCTTATCATCACAATGCTCCATGCTTTGTCAGAAAAATGCTCCATGACCCTTGTCATTACAATGTGCCACCTGCTTTTCATCCCATCGGTCCTCAAATTTGTCATCGCAATGCTCCATAAACCTTGTAATCACAATGCTCCTTGGCTTTCTCATCACAATGCTCCATTACCCCTGTCATAACAATGCTCCATGACCCTTGCCATCACAATGTTCCACGGCCGTGTCATCACAAGGCTCCATGACACATGACATCACAATGTTCCAAGACCCCTGTAATCACAATGCTCCATGCATCTTTTCATCAGTATGCTTCATGAGATTTGTCATCACAAGCCTCCATGGTTTCTCATCACAGTGCTCTAGGACCTTGTAATCACAATGTTTCACGACTTGTCATGAAAATACTCAATGGCCCGTGTCATCATAATGCTCCAATCCCTAGTCATCACAATGCTCCTTTAAATTTGTCATCACAATCCTCCATTACATTTGGCATCACAATGCTCCCTGCCATTGTCATCGCAATGGAACATGACATATGTCATCACAATGCTCCCTGACACCTGTCTTCACAATACTCCATGACCTTCTCATCACCATGATCCATGCCCTTGTCATCACAATGCACCATGTCCACTCTCATCACAATAATCTATGAAGCTTGTCAGACAAATGCACCATGCCCCTGACAACACAATGCTCCATGGCCTAGTCATCACAAAGCTCCATGGCACTTGTCATCACAATGCTCAATGCCCTTCTCATCACAATGCTCCATGCCCTTGTCATTACAATCCTCCATGACCCATGTATCACAGTGTACCGTGCCCTTGTCATCACAATGCGCCACGCCCACTCTCATCACAATAATCCATGAAATATTTCAGACCAATGCTCAATGCACTTCTCATCACAATGCTCCATTACCTCTGTCATAACAAGCTCCATGACCCCTGCCATCACAATGTTCCACGGCCTTGTCATCACAAGGCTCCAAGACCCTTGTCAGCACAATGCTCCAAGACCCATGTAATCACAATACTCCATGCCCTTGTCATCACAAAGCTCCATGACGCATGTCATCACAATGTTCCATGGCCTTCGCCTCACAATGCTCCATGCCCTTGTCATCACAATGCTTCAAGACCCCCGTAATCACAATGCTCCATGCCCCTTTTCATCATAATGCTCCATTAGACTTGTCATCCCTAGTCTCCATTGTCATCTCATCACAATGCTCCAAGACCTTGTCATCAACATGCTCCATTCCCTTGTCATCACAATGCTCCATGACCCCTGTCATCACAATACTCCATGCACATTTTCAGCCCAATGCTCCATGACCCTTGTCATCACAAAGCTCCATGCACTTGTCAGCACAATGCTCCCTGATCCTTGTCATCACAATGCTCCAAACCATTGTCACCACAATGCTCCATTACCTTTGTCATCAGAATCCTCCATGACACTTGGCATCACAATGCTCCATGCAATTGTCATCACAATGCTCCATGACCCCTGTCATCACAATGCTCCATGACTACAGTCATCACAATGCTTCATAACGTTTGTCATCACAACAATCCATGCCCACGTCTTCACAAGTCTCTGTGACCTTTGTAACCACAATGCTCCATGAACTTTTCATCACAATGCTCCGTGACCCTTGTCATCACAATGCTCCATGCCTTTATCAGAACAATGCTCCATGACCCTTGTCATCAAATTGTGCCATGCGCTATTCACCACAATGATCCACAACCTTGTCATCGCTATGCTCCATAAACCTTGTAATCACAATGCTCCATGCACTTCTCATCCAAATATTCTCTCACATGAGATATCACAATGTTCCATCACTAGTCATCACAATCCTCCCTCACCCCTGTTATCACAATGTTCCATGACCCCTGTCATCACAATGCTACATCCCCTTATCAGCACAATGTTCCATGACCCCTGACTTCAGAATGTTCCATAACCCCTGTCATCAAAATGCTCCATGACCCTTTTCATCCCAAAGCTCCATGACCCCTGGCATCACAATGTTCTATAACCCCTGGCATCAAAATGTTCCATTACACTTTTCATCAAATTGCTGCATGACCCTGTCCTCAAAATGCTCGCTGCCCTTCTCATCACAATGCACCACACACTTGTCATCAAAATGCTCCATGACCTTTGTCATCACAAAGCTCCATGACCCTTGGCATCACAATGCTCCATGTCATTGTCATCACAATGCTCCATGAACCCTCTCATCACATTGCTCCATGTCCTTGTCATCACAAAGCTCCATGACACTTGTCATCACAATGCTCGATGCCATTCTCATCACAATGCTCCATGACCTTGTCATTACAATCCTCCATGACCCATGTATCACAGTGTACCGTGCCCTTGTCATGACAAACCGCCATGCCCACTCTCATCACAGTAATCCATGAAACATTTCAGATCAATGCTCAATGCCCTTCTCATCACAATGCTCCGTTACCTCTGTTGTAACAATGCTGCATGACACCTGCCATCATAATATTCCACGGCCTTGTCATCACAAGGCTCCATGACCCTTGTCATCACAATGCTCCAAGATCCATGTAATCACAATGCTCCATGCCCTTGTCATCACAAAGCTCCATGACGCATGTGATCAGAATGTTCCATGGTCTTCTCCTCACAATGCTCCATGCCCTTGTCATCACAATGCTCGTAGTCTCCAGTAATCACAATGTTCCATTCCCTTTTTCATCAGAATGCTCCATTAGATTTGTCATCACAAGTCTCCATGGTCATCTCCTCACAATGCTCCAAGACCTTGTCATCACCATGCTCCATTCCCTTGTCATCACAATGCTCCATGACCCCTGTCACCACAATACTCCATGAATATTTTCAGCCCAATTCTCTATGACCTTCTCATCACAATGCTCCATGACCAATATCATCACAATGCTCCATGACCACTGTCATCACAACACTGCATGACAACTGACAACACAATGATCCGGGACTCTTGTCATCACAATGCTCCAAGACCCCTGTAATCACAATGCTCCATGACCCCTGTCATCACAATACTCCATGAACATTTTCAGACCAATGCTCCATGACACTTGTCATCACAATGATCCATGCCCATGTTATCCCAATGTTCCATGACCCATGTATTCACAATGCTCCATGACGCTTGTCATCACAGTGCTCCATGACACCTGTCATCACAATGCTCCATGCCTTTGTCAGCAAAATGCTACATGACCTTGTCATTACAATGCTCTATGCACTTGTCATCACAATACTCCATTTCCATTGTCATCACAATCCTCCATGAACTTTGGGATCACATTGCTTCATGCCCTTGTCATCACAATGCTCCATGCTCCTTGAAATCAAAATGATCCATGACCTCTGTCATCACAATGCTCAAAACCCTTGTGATCACAATGTTCCATAACACTTGTCCTCACAACGCTCCATGATGCCTGTCATCACAATAATCCATGCCCTTTTCATCACAATGCTCCATGACCTTTGTCATCACAATTCTCAATACACTTGTCATCACAATGCTCCCTGACACTTGTCGTCAGAATGCTCCTTCAACCCTGTCACGAAAAGGCTCCATGCCTTTTTCATCACAAAGCCCCATGCCCTTTTCATCCCAATGCTCCATGCCATTGTCATCAAAATACTCCACAAGCTTGTCATCAGAATGCTCCATGACCCTTGTCATCACAACTCTCCATGCACTTGTCAGCACAATGCTCCCTGACACTTGTCATCACAATGCTCCAAGCCATTGTCATCACAATGCTCCATTACCTTTGTGATCAGAATCCTCAATGGAAGTTTGGATCACAATGCTCCATGCTATTGTCATCACAATGGGCCATTACATATGTCATCACAATGCTCCCTGACACCTCTCTTTACAATACTGCATTACCTGGTCATCACAATGCTCCCTGCCGTTCTCATCACAATGCACCACACCCTTGTCATCAAAATGCTCCATGACCTTTGTCATCACAAAGCTCCATGACCCTTGGCATCACAATGCTCCATGTCATTGTCATCACAATGCTCCATGAACCCTCTCATCACATTGCTCCATGCCCTTGTCATCACAAAGCTCCATGGCACTTGTCATCACAATGCTCGATGCCCTTCTCATCACAATGCTCCATGCCCTTGTCATTACAATCCTCCATGACCCATGTATCACAGTGTACCGTGCCCTTGTCCTCACAATGCGCCACGCCCACTCTCATCACAATAATCCATGAAATATTTCAGACCAATGCTCAATGCACTTCTCATCACAATGCTCCATTACCTCTGTCATAACAAGCTCTATGACCCCTGCCATCACAATGTTCCACGGCCTTGTCATCACAAGGCTCCAGGACACTTGTCAGCACAATGCTCCAAGACCAATGTAATCACAATGCTCCATGCCCTTGTCATCACAAAGCTCCATGACGCATGTCATCACAATGTTCCATGGCCTTCGCCTCACAATGCTCCATGCCCTTGTCATCACAATGCTTCAAGACCCCCGTAATCACAATGCTCCATGCCCCTTTTCATAAGAATGCTCCATTAGACTTGTCATCCCAAGTCTCCATGGTCATCTCATCACAATGCTCCAAGACCTTGTCATCAACATGCTCCATTCCCTTGTCATCACAATGCTCCATGACCCCTGTCATCACAATATTCCATGAACATTTTCAGCCCAATGCTCCATGACCCTTGTCATCACAAAGCTCCATGCACTTGTCAGCACAATGCTCCCTGATTCTTGTCATCACAATGCTCCAAACCATTGTCACCACAATGCTCCATTACCTTTGTCATCAGAATCCTCCATGACCCCTGTCATCACAATGCTCCGTGACTACAGTCATCACAATGCTTCATAACGTTTGTCATCACAACAATCCATGCCCACGTCATCACAAGGCTCTGTGACCTTTGTAACCACAATGCTCCATGAACTTTTCATCACAATGCTCCGTGACCCTTGTCATCACAATGCTCCATGCCTTTGTCAGAACAATGCTCCATGACCCTTGTCATCAAATTGTGCCATGCGCTTTTCACCACAATGATCCACAACCTTGTCATCGCTATGCTCCATAAACCTTGTAATCACAATGCTCCATGCACTTCTCATCCAAATACTCTCTCACATGAGATATCACAATGTTCCATCACTAGTCATCACAATCCTCCCTCACCCCTGTTATCACAATGTTCCATGACCCCTGTCATCACAATGCTACATCCCCTTATCAGCACAATGTTCCATGACCCCTGACATCACAATGTTCCATAACCCCTGTCATCAAAATGCTCCATGACCCTTTTCTTCCCAAAGCTCCATGACCCATGGCATCACAATGTTCTATAACCCCTGGCATCAAAATGTTCCATTACACTTTTCATCAAATTGCTGCATGACCCTGTCATCAAAATGCTCCCTGCCCTTCTCATCACAATGCACCACACACTTGTCATCAAAATGCTCCATGATCTTTGTCATCACAAAGATCCATGACCCTTGGCATCACAATGCTCCATGTCATTGTCATCACAATGCTCCATGAACCCTCTCATCACACTGCTCCATATCCTTGTCATCACAAAGCTCCATGACACTTGTCATCACAATGCTCGATGCCATTCTCATCACAATGCTCCATGACCTTGTCATTACAATCCTCCATGTCCCATGTATCACAGTGTACCTTGCCCTTGTCATGACAAACCGCCATGCCCACTCTCATCACAGTAATCCATGAAACATTTCAGATCAATGCTCAATGCCCTTCTCATCACAATGCTCCGTTACCTCTGTTGTAACAATGCTGCATGACACCTGCCATCATAATATTCCACGGCCTTGTCATCACAAGGCTCCATGACCCTTGTCATCACAATGCTCCAAGATCCATGTAATCACAATGCTCCATGCCCTTGTCATCACAAAGCTCCATGACACATGTGATCAGAATGTTCCATGGTCTTCTCCTCACAATGCTCCATGCCCTTGTCATCACAATGCTCGAAGTCTCCAGTAATCACAATGTTCCATTCCCTTTTTCATCAGAATGCTCCATTAGATTTGTCATCACAAGTCTCCATGGTCATCTCCTCACAATGCTCCAAGACCTTGTCATCACCATGCTCCATTCCCTTGTCATCACAATGCTCCATGACCCCTGTCACCACAATACTCCATGAATATTTTCAGCCCAATTCTCTATGACCTTCTCATCACAATGCTCCATGACCAATATCATCACAATGCTCCATGACCACTGTCATCACAACACTCCATGACAACTGACAACACAATGATCCGGGACTCTTGTCATCACAATGCTCCAAGACCCCTGTAATCACAATGCTCCATGACCCCTGTCATCACAATACTCCATGAACATTTTCAGACCAATGCTCCATGACACTTGTCATCACAATGATCCATGCCCATGTTATCCCAATGTTCCATGACCCATGTATTCACAATGCTCCATGACGCTTGTCATCACAGTGCTCCATGACACCTGTCATCACAATGCTCCATGCTTTTGTCAGCAAAATGCTACATGACCTTGTCATTACAATGCTCTATGCACTTGTCATCACAATACTCCATTTCCATTGTCATCACAATCCTCCATGAACTTTGGGATCACATTGCTTCATGCCCTTGTCATCACAATGCTCCATGCTCCTTGAAATCAAAATGATCCATGACCTCTGTCATCACAATGCTCCAAACCCTTGTGATCACAATGTTCCATAACACTTGTCCTCACAACGCTCCATGATGCCTGTCATCACAATAATCCATGCCCTTTTCATCACAATGCTCCATGACCTTTGTCATCACAATTCTCAATACACTTGTCATCACAATGCTCCCTGACACTTGTCGTCAGAATGCTCCTTCAACCCTGTCACGAAAAGGCTCCATGCCTTTTTCATCACAAAGCCCCATGCCCTTTTCATCCCAATGCTCCATGCCATTGTCATCAAAATACTCCACAAGCTTGTCATCAGAATGCTCCATGACCCTTGTCATCACAATTCTCCATGCACTTGTCAGCACAATGCTCCCTGACACTTGTCATCACAATGCTCCAAGCCATTGTCATCACAATGCTCCATTACCTTTGTGATCAGAATCCTCAATGGAAGTTTGGATCACAATGCTCCATGCCATTGTCATCACAATGGGCCATTACATATGTCATCACAATGCTCCCTGACACCTCTCTTTACAATACTGCATTACCTGGTCATCACAATGCTCCCTGCCGTTCTCATCACAATGCACCACACCCTTGTCATCAAAATGCTCCATGACCTTTGTCATCACAAAGCTCCATGACCCTTGGCATCACAATGCTCCATGTCATTGTCATCACAATGCTCCATGAACCCTCTCATCACATTGCTCCATGCCCTTGTCATCACAAAGCTCCATGGCACTTGTCATCACAATGCTCGATGCCCTTCTCATCACAATGCTCCATGCCCTTGTCATTACAATCCTCCATGACCCATGTATCACAGTGTACCGTGCCCTTGTCCTCACAATGCGCCACGCCCACTCTCATCACAATAATCCATGAAATATTTCAGACCAATGCTCAATGCACTTCTCATCACAATGCTCCATTACCTCTGTCATAACAAGCTCCATGACCCCTGCCATCACAATGTTCCACGGCCTTGTCATCACAAGGCTCCAGGACCCTTGTCAGCACAATGCTCCAAGACCAATGTAATCACAATGCTCCATGCCCTTGTCATCACAAAGCTCCATGACGCATGTCATCACAAAGTTCCATGGCCTTCGTCTCACAATGCTCCATGCCCTTGTCATCACAATGTTTCAAGACCCCCGTAATCACAATGCTCCATGCCCCTTTTCATAAGAATGCTCCATTAGACTTGTCATCCCAAGTCTCCATGGTCATCTCATCACAATGCTCCAAGACCTTGTCATCAACATGCTCCATTCCCTTGTCATCACAATGCTCCATGACCCCTGTCATCACAATACTCCATGAACATTTTCAGCCCAATGCTCCATGACCATTGTCATCACAAAGCTCCATGCACTTGTCAGCACAATGCTCCCTGATTCTTGTCATCACAATGCTCCAAACCATTGTCACCACAATGCTCCATTACCTTTGTCATCAGAATCCTCCATGACCCCTGTCATCACAATGCTCCGTGACTACAGTCATCACAATGCTTCATAACGTTTGTCATCACAACAATCCATGCCCACGTCATCACAAGGCTCTGTGACCTTTGTAACCACAATGCTCCATGAACTTTTCATCACAATGCTCCGTGACCCTTGTCATCACAATGCTCCATGCCTTTGTCAGAACAATGCTCCATGACCCTTGTCATCAAATTGTGCCATGCGCTTTTCACCACAATGATCCACAACCTTGTCATCGCTATGCTCCATAAACCTTGTAATCACAATGCTCCATGCACTTCTCATCCAAATACTCTCTCACATGAGATATCACAATGTTCCATCACTAGTCATCACAATCCTCCCTCACCCCTGTTATCACAATGTTCCATGACCCCTGTCATCACAATGCTACATCCCCTTATCAGCACAATGTTCCATGACCCCTGACATCACAATGTTCCATAACCCCTGTCATCAAAATGCTCCATGACCCTTTTCATCCCAAAGCTCCATGACCCCTGGCATCACAATGTTCTATAACCCCTGGCATCAAAATGTTCCTTTACACTTTTCATCAAATTGCTGCATGACCCTGTCATCAAAATGCTCCCTGCCCTTCTCATCACAATGCACCACACACTTGTCATCAAAATGCTCCATGACCTTTGTCATCACAAAGCTCCATGACCCTTGGCATCACAATGCTCCATGTCATTGTCATCACAATGCTCCATGAACCCTCTCATCACATTGCTCCATGTCCTTGTCATCACAAAGCTCCATGACACTTGTCATCACAATGCTCGATGCCATTCTCATCACAATGCTCCATGACCTTGTCATTACAATCCTCCATGACCCATGTATCACAGTGTACCGTGCCCTTGTCATGACAAACCGCCATGCCCACTCTCATCACAATAATCCATGAAACATTTCAGATCAATGCTCAATGCCCTTCTCATCACAATGCTCCGTTACCTCTGTCGTAACAATGCTCCATGACACCTGCCATCATAATATTCCACGGCCTTGTCATCACAAGGCTCCATGACCCTTGTCATCACAATGCTCCAAGATCCATGTAATCACAATGCTCCATGCCCTTGTCATCACAATACTCCATGAACATTTTCAGCCCAATGCTCCATGACCATTGTCATCACAACGCTCCATGATGCCTGTCATCACAATACTCCATGCCCTTTTCATCACAATGTTCCATGACCTTTGTCATTACAATTCTCAATACACTTGTCATCACAATGCTCCCTGACACTTGTCGTCAGCATGCTCCTTGAAACCTGTCAACAAAAGGCTACACGCATTTTTTATCACAAAGCCCCATGCCGTTTTCATCCCAATGCTCCATGCCATTGTCATCAAAATATTCCACAAGCTTGTCATCAGAAAGCTCCATGACCCTTGTCATCACAATGCTCCCTGCACTTGTCAGAACAATGCTCCCTGACCCTTGTCATCACAATGCTCCAAGCCATTGTCATTCACAATGCTCCATTACCTTTGTCATCAGAATCCTCCATGACACTTGGCATCACAATGCTCCATGACATTGTCATCACAATGGGCCATTACATATGTCATCACAATGCTCCCTGACACCTATCTTCACAATACTGCATGACCTTTGTCATCACAAAGCTCCATGCCCTTGTCATCACAAAGCTCCATGGCACTTGTCATCACAATGCTCGATGCCCTTCTCATCAGAATGCTCCATGCCCTTGTCATTACAATCCTCCATGACCCATGTATCACAGTGTACCGTGCCCTTGTCATCACAATGCGCCATGCCCACTCTCATCACAATAATCCATGAAATATTTCAGACCAATGCTCAATGCACTTCTCATCACAATGCTCCATTACCTCTGTCATAACAAGCTCCATGACCCCTGCCATCACAATGTTCCACGGCCTTGTCATCACAAGGCTCCAGCACCCTTGTCAGCACAATGCTCCAAGACCCATGTAATCACAATGCTCCATGCCCTTGTCATCACAAAGCTCCATGACGCATGTCATCACAATGTTCCATGGCCTTCGCCTCACAATGCTCCATGCCCTTGTCATCACAATGCTTCAAGAACCCCGTAATCACAATGCTCCATGCCCCTTTTCATAAGAATGCTCCATTAGACTTGTCATCACAAGTCTCCATGGTCATCTCATCACAATGCTCCAAGACCTTGTCATCAACATGCTCCATTCCCTTGTAATCACAATGCTCCATGACCCCTGTCATCACAATACTCCATGAACATTTTCAGCCCAATGCTCCATGACCATTGTCATCACAATGATCCATGCCCTTGTCATCCCAATGTTCCATGACACTTGTTTTCACAAGGCTCTGTGACGCTTGTCACCACAGTGCTCCATGACAACTGTCATCACAATGCTCCATTCCTTTGTCAGCAAAATGCTAAATGGCCTTGTCATTACAATGCGCTAGGCGCTTGTCATCACAATACTCCATTACTGTTGTCATCACAATTTTCCATGAACCTTGGGATCACATTGCTTCCTGCCCTTGTCATCACAATGCTCCATGCTCCTTGAAATCAAAATGATCCATGACCTCTGTCATCACAATGCTCAAAACCCTTGTGATCACAATGTTCCATAACACTTGTCCTCACAACGCTCCATGATGCCTGTCATCACAATTCTCCATGCCCTTTTCATCACAATGTTCCATGACGATTGTCATCACAATTCTCAATACACTTGTCATCACAATGCTCCCTGACACTTGTCGTCAGCATGCTCCTTGAAAACTGTCACCAAAAGGCTACACGCCTTTTTCATCACAAAGCCCCATGCCGTTTTCATCCCAATGATCCATGCCATTGTCATCAAAATATTCCACAAGCTTGTCATCAGAAAGCTCCATGACCCTTGTCATCACAATGCTCCATGCACTTGTCAGAACAATGCTCCCTGACCCTTGTCATCACAATGCTCCAAGCCATTGTCATTCACAATGCTCCATTACCTTTGTCATCAGAATCCTCCATGACACTTGGCATCACAATGCTCCATGACATTGCCATCACAATGGGCCATTATATATGTCATCACAATGCTCCCTGACAACTATCTTCACAATACTGCATGACCTTTGTCATCACAAAGCTCCATGACCCTTGGCATCACAATGCTCCATGTCATTGTCATCACAATGCTCCATGAACCCTCTCATCACATTGCTCCATGCCCTTGTCATCACAAAGCTCCATGGCACTTGTCATCACAATGCTCGATGCCCTTCTCATCACAATGCTCCATGCCCTTGTCATTACAATCCTCCATGACCCATGTATCACTGTGTACCGTGCCCTTGTCATCACAATGCGCCATGCCCACTCTCATCACAATAATCCATGAAATATTTCAGACCAATGCTCAATGCACTTCTCATCACAATGCTCCATTACCTCTGTCATAACAAGCTCCATGACCCCTGCCATCACAATGTTCCACGGCCTTGTCATCACAAGGCTCCAGCACCCTTGTCAGCACAATGCTCCAAGACCGATGTAATCACAATGCTCCATGCGCTTGTCATCACAAAGCTCCATGACGCATGTCATCACAATGTTCCATGGCCTTCGCCTCACAATGCTCCATGCCCTTGTCATCACAATGCTTCAAGACCCCCGTAATCACAATGCTCCATGCCCCTTTTCATAAGAATGCTCCATTTGACTTGTCATCACAAGTCTCCATGGTCATCTCATCACAATGCTCCAAGACCTTGTCATCAACATGCTCCATTCCCTTGTCATCACAATGCTCCATGACCCCTGTCATCACAATACTCCATGCACATTTTTAGCCCAATGCTCCATGACCCTTGTCATCACAATGATCCATGTCCTTGTCATCACAAAGCTCCATGCACTTGTCAGCACAATGCTCCCTGATCCTTGTCATCACAATGCTCCAAACCATTGTCACCACAATGCTCCATTACCTTTGTCATCAGAATCCTCCATGACACTTGGCATCACAATGCTCCATGCCATTGTCATCACAATGCTCCATGACCCCTGTCATCACAATGGTCCATGACTACAGTCATCACAATGCTTCATAACGTTTGTCATCGCAACAATCCATGCCCGCGTCATCACAAGGCTCTGTGACCTTTGTAACCACAATGCTCCGTGACCCTTGTCATCACAATGCTCCATGCCTTTGTCAGAACAATGCTCCATGACCCTTGTCATCAAATTGTGCCATGCGCTTTTCACCACAATGATCCACAACCTTATCATCGCTATGCTCCATAAACCTTGTAATCACAATGCTCCATGCACTTCTCATCCAAATACTCTCTCACATGAGATATCACAATGTTCCATCACTAGTCATCACAATCCTCCCTCACCCCTGTTATCACAATGTTCCATGACCCCTGTCATCACAATGCTACATCCCCTTATCAGCACAATGTTCCATGACCCCTGACATCACAATGTTCCATAACCCCTGTCATCAAAATGCTCCATGACCCTTTTCATCCCAAAGCTCCATGACCCCTGGCATCACAATGTTCTATAACCACTGGCATCAAAATGTTCCATTACACTTTTCATCAAATTGCTGCATGACCCTGTCATCAAAATGCTCCCTGCCCTACTCATCACAATGCACCACACACCTGTCATCAAAATGCTCCATGACCTTTGTCATCACAAAGCTCCATGACCCTTGGCAACACAATGCTCCATGTCATTGTCATCACAATGCTCCATGAACCCTCTCATCACATTGCTCCATGTCCTTGTCATCACAAAGCTCCATGACACTTGTCATCACAATGCTCGATGCCATTCTCATCACAATGCTCCATGACCTTGTCATTACAATCCTCCATGACCCATGTATCACAGTGTACCGTGCCCTTGTCATGACAAACCGCCATGCCCACTCTCATCACAGTAATCCATGAAACATTTCAGATCAATGCTCAATGCCCTTCTCATCACAATGCTCCGTTACCTCTGTCGTAACAATGCTCCATGACACCTGCCATTATAATATTCCACGGCCTTGTCATCACAAGGCTCCATGACCCTTGTCATCACAATGCTCCAAGATCCATGTAATCACAATGCTCCATGCCCTTGTCATCACAAAGCTCCATGACGCATGTCATCAGAATGTTCCATGGTCTTCTCCTCACAATGCTCCATATCCTTGTCATCACAATGCTCGAAGACTCCAGTAATCACAATGTTCCATTCCCTTTTTCATCAGAATGCTCCATTAGATTTGTCATCACAAGTCTCCATGGTCATCTCCTCACAATGCTCCAAGACCTTGTCATCACCATGCTCCATTCCCTTGTCATCACAATGCTCCATGACCCATGTATCACAGTGTACCGTGCCCTTGTCATCACAATGTGCCATGCCCACTCTCATCACAATAATCCATGAAATATTTCAGACCAATGCTCAATGCACTTCTCATCACAATGCTCCATTACCTCTGTCATAACAAGCTCCATGACCCCTGCCATCACAATGTTCCATGGCCTTCGCCTCACAATGCTCCATGCCCTTGTCATCACAATGCTTCAAGACCCCCGTAATCACAATGCTCCATGCCCCTTTTCATAAGAATGCTCCATTAGACTTGTCATCACAAGTCTCCATGGTCATTTCATCACAATGCTCCAAGACCTTGTCATCAACATGCTCCATGCCCTTGTCATCACAAAGCTCCATGGCACTTGTCATCACAATGCTCGATGCCCTTCTCATCACAATTCTCCATGCCCTTGTCATAACAATCCTCCATGACCCATGTATCACAAGGTACCGTGCCCTTGTCATCACAATGCGCCACGCCCACTCTCATCACAATAATCCATGAAATATTTCAGACCAATGCTCAATGCCCTTCTCATCACAATGCTCCATTACCTCTGTCATAACAAGCTCCATGACCCCTGCCATCACAATGTTCCACGGCCTTGTCATCACAAGGCTCCAGCACCCTTGTCAGCACAATGCTCCAAGACCCATGTAATCACAATGCTCCATGCCCTTGTCATCACAAAGCTCCATGACGCATGTCATCACAATGTTCCATGGCCTTTGCCTCACAATGCTCCATGCCCTTGTCATCACAATGCTTCAAGACCCCCGTAATCACAATGCTCCATGCCCCTTTTCATAAGAAAGCTCCATTAGACTTGTCATCACAAGTCTCCATGGTCATCTCATCACAATGCTCCAAGACCTTGTCATCAACATGCTCCTTTCCCTTGTCATCACAATGCTCCATGACCCCTGTCATCACAATACTCCATGAACATTTTCAGCCCAATGCTCCATGACCATTGTCATCACAAAGCTCCATGCACTTGTCAGCACAATGCTCCCTGATTCTTGTCATCACAATGCTCCAAACCATTGTCACCACAATGCTCCATTACCTTTGTCATCAGAATCCTCCATGACCCCTGTCATCACAATGCTCCGTGACTACAGTCATCACAATGCTTCATAACGTTTGTCATCACAACAATCCATGCCCACGTCATCACAAGGCTCTGTGACCTTTGTAACCACAATGCTCCATGAACTTTTCATCACAATGCTCCGTGACCCTTGTCATCACAATGCTCCATGCCTTTGTCAGAACAATGCTCCATGACCCTTGTCATCAAATTGTGCCATGCGCTTTTCACCACAATGATCCACAACCTTGTCATCGCTATGCTCCATAAACCTTGTAATCACAATGCTCCATGCACTTCTCATCCAAATACTCTCTCACATGAGATATCACAATGTTCCATCACTAGTCATCACAATCCTCCCTCACCCCTGTTATCACAATGTTCCATGACCCCTGTCATCACAATGCTACATCCCCTTATCAGCACAATGTTCCATGACCCCTGACATCACAATGTTCCATAACCCCTGTCATCAAAATGCTCCATGACCCTTTTCATCCCAAAGCTCCATGACCCCTGGCATCACAATGTTCTATAACCCCTGGCATCAAAATGTTCCTTTACACTTTTCATCAAATTGCTGCATGACCCTGTCATCAAAATGCTCCCTGCCCTTCTCATCACAATGCACCACACACTTGTCATCAAAATGCTCCATGACCTTTGTCATCACAAAGCTCCATGACCCTTGGCATCACAATGCTCCATGTCATTGTCATCACAATGCTCCATGAACCCTCTCATCACATTGCTCCATGTCCTTGTCATCACAAAGCTCCATGACACTTGTCATCACAATGCTCGATGCCATTCTCATCACAATGCTCCATGACCTTGTCATTACAATCCTCCATGACCCATGTATCACAGTGTACCGTGCCCTTGTCATGACAAACCGCCATGCCCACTCTCATCACAATAATCCATGAAACATTTCAGATCAATGCTCAATGCCCTTCTCATCACAATGCTCCGTTACCTCTGTCGTAACAATGCTCCATGACACCTGCCATCATAATATTCCACGGCCTTGTCATCACAAGGCTCCATGACCCTTGTCATCACAATGCTCCAAGATCCATGTAATCACAATGCTCCATGCCCTTGTCATCACAATACTCCATGAACATTTTCAGCCCAATGCTCCATGACCATTGTCATCACAACGCTCCATGATGCCTGTCATCACAATACTCCATGCCCTTTTCATCACAATGTTCCATGACCTTTGTCATTACAATTCTCAATACACTTGTCATCACAATGCTCCCTGACACTTGTCGTCAGCATGCTCCTTGAAACCTGTCAACAAAAGGCTACACGCATTTTTTATCACAAAGCCCCATGCCGTTTTCATCCCAATGCTCCATGCCATTGTCATCAAAATATTCCACAAGCTTGTCATCAGAAAGCTCCATGACCCTTGTCATCACAATGCTCCCTGCACTTGTCAGAACAATGCTCCCTGACCCTTGTCATCACAATGCTCCAAGCCATTGTCATTCACAATGCTCCATTACCTTTGTCATCAGAATCCTCCATGACACTTGGCATCACAATGCTCCATGACATTGTCATCACAATGGGCCATTACATATGTCATCACAATGCTCCCTGACACCTATCTTCACAATACTGCATGACCTTTGTCATCACAAAGCTCCATGCCCTTGTCATCACAAAGCTCCATGGCACTTGTCATCACAATGCTCGATGCCCTTCTCATCAGAATGCTCCATGCCCTTGTCATTACAATCCTCCATGACCCATGTATCACAGTGTACCGTGCCCTTGTCATCACAATGCGCCATGCCCACTCTCATCACAATAATCCATGAAATATTTCAGACCAATGCTCAATGCACTTCTCATCACAATGCTCCATTACCTCTGTCATAACAAGCTCCATGACCCCTGCCATCACAATGTTCCACGGCCTTGTCATCACAAGGCTCCAGCACCCTTGTCAGCACAATGCTCCAAGACCCATGTAATCACAATGCTCCATGCCCTTGTCATCACAAAGCTCCATGACGCATGTCATCACAATGTTCCATGGCCTTCGCCTCACAATGCTCCATGCCCTTGTCATCACAATGCTTCAAGAACCCCGTAATCACAATGCTCCATGCCCCTTTTCATAAGAATGCTCCATTAGACTTGTCATCACAAGTCTCCATGGTCATCTCATCACAATGCTCCAAGACCTTGTCATCAACATGCTCCATTCCCTTGTAATCACAATGCTCCATGACCCCTGTCATCACAATACTCCATGAACATTTTCAGCCCAATGCTCCATGACCATTGTCATCACAATGATCCATGCCCTTGTCATCCCAATGTTCCATGACACTTGTTTTCACAAGGCTCTGTGACGCTTGTCACCACAGTGCTCCATGACAACTGTCATCACAATGCTCCATTCCTTTGTCAGCAAAATGCTAAATGGCCTTGTCATTACAATGCGCTAGGCGCTTGTCATCACAATACTCCATTACTGTTGTCATCACAATTTTCCATGAACCTTGGGATCACATTGCTTCCTGCCCTTGTCATCACAATGCTCCATGCTCCTTGAAATCAAAATGATCCATGACCTCTGTCATCACAATGCTCAAAACCCTTGTGATCACAATGTTCCATAACACTTGTCCTCACAACGCTCCATGATGCCTGTCATCACAATTCTCCATGCCCTTTTCATCACAATGTTCCATGACGATTGTCATCACAATTCTCAATACACTTGTCATCACAATGCTCCCTGACACTTGTCGTCAGCATGCTCCTTGAAAACTGTCACCAAAAGGCTACACGCCTTTTTCATCACAAAGCCCCATGCCGTTTTCATCCCAATGATCCATGCCATTGTCATCAAAATATTCCACAAGCTTGTCATCAGAAAGCTCCATGACCCTTGTCATCACAATGCTCCATGCACTTGTCAGAACAATGCTCCCTGACCCTTGTCATCACAATGCTCCAAGCCATTGTCATTCACAATGCTCCATTACCTTTGTCATCAGAATCCTCCATGACACTTGGCATCACAATGCTCCATGACATTGCCATCACAATGGGCCATTATATATGTCATCACAATGCTCCCTGACAACTATCTTCACAATACTGCATGACCTTTGTCATCACAAAGCTCCATGACCCTTGGCATCACAATGCTCCATGTCATTGTCATCACAATGCTCCATGAACCCTCTCATCACATTGCTCCATGCCCTTGTCATCACAAAGCTCCATGGCACTTGTCATCACAATGCTCGATGCCCTTCTCATCACAATGCTCCATGCCCTTGTCATTACAATCCTCCATGACCCATGTATCACTGTGTACCGTGCCCTTGTCATCACAATGCGCCATGCCCACTCTCATCACAATAATCCATGAAATATTTCAGACCAATGCTCAATGCACTTCTCATCACAATGCTCCATTACCTCTGTCATAACAAGCTCCATGACCCCTGCCATCACAATGTTCCACGGCCTTGTCATCACAAGGCTCCAGCACCCTTGTCAGCACAATGCTCCAAGACCGATGTAATCACAATGCTCCATGCGCTTGTCATCACAAAGCTCCATGACGCATGTCATCACAATGTTCCATGGCCTTCGCCTCACAATGCTCCATGCCCTTGTCATCACAATGCTTCAAGACCCCCGTAATCACAATGCTCCATGCCCCTTTTCATAAGAATGCTCCATTTGACTTGTCATCACAAGTCTCCATGGTCATCTCATCACAATGCTCCAAGACCTTGTCATCAACATGCTCCATTCCCTTGTCATCACAATGCTCCATGACCCCTGTCATCACAATACTCCATGCACATTTTTAGCCCAATGCTCCATGACCCTTGTCATCACAATGATCCATGTCCTTGTCATCACAAAGCTCCATGCACTTGTCAGCACAATGCTCCCTGATCCTTGTCATCACAATGCTCCAAACCATTGTCACCACAATGCTCCATTACCTTTGTCATCAGAATCCTCCATGACACTTGGCATCACAATGCTCCATGCCATTGTCATCACAATGCTCCATGACCCCTGTCATCACAATGGTCCATGACTACAGTCATCACAATGCTTCATAACGTTTGTCATCGCAACAATCCATGCCCGCGTCATCACAAGGCTCTGTGACCTTTGTAACCACAATGCTCCGTGACCCTTGTCATCACAATGCTCCATGCCTTTGTCAGAACAATGCTCCATGACCCTTGTCATCAAATTGTGCCATGCGCTTTTCACCACAATGATCCACAACCTTATCATCGCTATGCTCCATAAACCTTGTAATCACAATGCTCCATGCACTTCTCATCCAAATACTCTCTCACATGAGATATCACAATGTTCCATCACTAGTCATCACAATCCTCCCTCACCCCTGTTATCACAATGTTCCATGACCCCTGTCATCACAATGCTACATCCCCTTATCAGCACAATGTTCCATGACCCCTGACATCACAATGTTCCATAACCCCTGTCATCAAAATGCTCCATGACCCTTTTCATCCCAAAGCTCCATGACCCCTGGCATCACAATGTTCTATAACCACTGGCATCAAAATGTTCCATTACACTTTTCATCAAATTGCTGCATGACCCTGTCATCAAAATGCTCCCTGCCCTACTCATCACAATGCACCACACACCTGTCATCAAAATGCTCCATGACCTTTGTCATCACAAAGCTCCATGACCCTTGGCAACACAATGCTCCATGTCATTGTCATCACAATGCTCCATGAACCCTCTCATCACATTGCTCCATGTCCTTGTCATCACAAAGCTCCATGACACTTGTCATCACAATGCTCGATGCCATTCTCATCACAATGCTCCATGACCTTGTCATTACAATCCTCCATGACCCATGTATCACAGTGTACCGTGCCCTTGTCATGACAAACCGCCATGCCCACTCTCATCACAGTAATCCATGAAACATTTCAGATCAATGCTCAATGCCCTTCTCATCACAATGCTCCGTTACCTCTGTCGTAACAATGCTCCATGACACCTGCCATTATAATATTCCACGGCCTTGTCATCACAAGGCTCCATGACCCTTGTCATCACAATGCTCCAAGATCCATGTAATCACAATGCTCCATGCCCTTGTCATCACAAAGCTCCATGACGCATGTCATCAGAATGTTCCATGGTCTTCTCCTCACAATGCTCCATATCCTTGTCATCACAATGCTCGAAGACTCCAGTAATCACAATGTTCCATTCCCTTTTTCATCAGAATGCTCCATTAGATTTGTCATCACAAGTCTCCATGGTCATCTCCTCACAATGCTCCAAGACCTTGTCATCACCATGCTCCAGTCCGTTGTCATCACAATGCTCCATGACCCCTGTCATCACAATACTCCATGAACATTTTCAGCCCAATTCTCTATGACCTTCTCATCACAATGCTCCATGACCAATATCATCACAATGCTCCATGACCACTGTCATCACAACACTCCATGACACCTGACAACACAATGATCCGGGACTCTTGTCATCACAATGCTCCAAGACCCCTGTAATCACAATGCACCATGACCCCTGTCATCACAATACTCCATGAACATTTTCAGCCCAATGCTCCATGACCCTTGTCATCACAATGATCCATGCCCATGTTATCCCAATGTTCCATGACCCATGTATTCACAATGCTCCATGACGCTTGTCATCACAGTGCTCCATGACACCTGTCATCACAATGCTCCATGCCTTTGTCAGCAAAATACTACATGACCTTGTCATTACAATGCTCTATGCACTTGTCATCACAATACTCCATTTCCATTGTCATCACAATCCTCCATGAACTTTGGGATCACATTGCTTCATGCCCTTGTCATCACAATGCTCCATGCTCCTTGAAATCAATATGATCCATGACCTCTGTCATCACAATGCTCCAAAACCTTGTGATCACAATGTTCCATAACACTTGTCCTCACAATGCTCCGTGATGCCTGTCATCACAATAATCCATGCCCTTTTCATCACAATGCTCCATGACCTTTGTCATCACAATTCTCAATACACTTGTCATCACAATGCTCCCTGACACTTGTCATCAGAATGCTCTTTGAACCCTGTCACGAAAAGGCTCCATGCCTTTTTCATCACAAAGCCCCATGCCCTTTTCATCCCAATGCTCCATGCCATTGTCATCAATATACTCCACAAGCTTGTCATCAGAATGCTCCATGACCCTTGTCATCACAATTCTCCATGCACTTGTCAGCACAATGCTCCCTGACACTTGTCATCACAATGCTCCAAGCCATTGTCATCACAATGCTCCATTACCTTTGTGATCAGAATCCTCAATGGAAGTTTGCATCACAATGCTCCATGCCATTGTCATCACAATGGGCCATTACATATGTCATCACAATGCTCCCTGACACCTCTCTTTACAATACTGCATTACCTGGTCATCACAATGCTCCCTGCCGTTCTCATCACAATGCACCACACCCTTGTCATCAAAATGCTCCATGACCTTTGTCATCACAAAGCTCCATGACCCTTGGCATCACAATGCTCCATGTCATTGTCATCACAATGCTCCATGAACCCTCTCATCACATTGCTCCATGCCCTTGTCATCACAAAGCTCCATGGCACTTGTCATCACAATGCTCGATGCCCTTCTCATCACAATGCTCCATGCCCTTGTCATTACAATCCTCCATGACCCATGTATCACAGTGTACCGTGCCCTTGTCATCACAATGCACCATGCCCACTCTCATCACAATAATCCATGAAATATTTCAGACCAATGCTCAATGCACTTCTCATCACAATGCTCCATTACCTCTGTCATAACAAGCTCCATGACCCCTGCCATCACAATGTTCCACGGCCTTGTCATCACAAGGCTCCAGGACCCTTGTCAGCACAATGCTCCAAGACCCATGTAATCACAATGCTCCATGCCCTTGTCATCACAAAGCTCCATGACGCATGTCATCACAATGTTCCATGGCCTTCGCCTCACAATGCTCCATGCCCTTGTCATCACAATGCTTCAAGACCCCCGTAATCACAATGCTCCATGCCCCTTTTCATAAGAATGCTCCATTAGACTTGTCATCACAAGTCTCCATGGTCATTTCATCACAATGCTCCAAGACCTTGTCATCAACATGCTCCATGCCCTTGTCATCACAAAGCTCCATGGCACTTGTCATCACAATGCTCGATGCCCTTCTCATCACAATTCTCCATGCCCTTGTCATAACAATCCTCCATGACCCATGTATCACAAGGTACCGTGCCCTTGTCATCACAATGCGCCACGCCCACTCTCATCACAATAATCCATGAAATATTTCAGACCAATGCTCAATGCACTTCTCATCACAATGCTCCATTACCTCTGTCATAACAAGCTCCATGACCCCTGCCATCACAATGTTCCACGGCCTTGTCATCACAAGGCTCCAGCACCCTTGTCAGCACAATGCTCCAAGACCCATGTAATCACAATGCTCCATGCCCTTGTCATCACAAAGCTCCATGACGCATGTCATCACAATGTTCCATGGCCTTTGCCTCACAATGCTCCATGCCCTTGTCATCACAATGCTTCAAGACCCCCGTAATCACAATGCTCCATGCCCCTTTTCATAAGAAAGCTCCATTAGACTTGTCATCACAAGTCTCCATGGTCATCTCATCACAATGCTCCAAGACCTTGTCATCAACATGCTCCTTTCCCTTGTCATCACAATGCTCCATGACCCCTGTCATCACAATACTCCATGCACATTTTTAGCCCAATGCTCCATGACCCTTGTCATCACAATGATCCATGCCCTTGTCATCACAATGTTCCATGCACTTGTCAGCACAATGCTCCCTGATCCTTGTCATCACAATGCTCCAAACCATTGTCACCACAATGCTCCATTACCTTTGTCATCAGAATCCTCCATGACACTTGGCATCACAATGCTCCATGCCATTGTCATCACAATGCTCCATGACCCCTGTCATCACAATGCTCCGTGACTACAGTCATCACAATGCTTCATAACTTTTTTCATCACAACAATCCATGCCCGCGTCATCACAAGGCTCTGTGACCTTTGTAACCACAATGCTCCGTGACCCTTGTCATCACAATGCTCCATGCCTTTGTCAGAACAATGCTCCATGACCCTTGTCATCAAATTGTGCCATGCGCTTTTCACCACAATGATCCACAACCTTGTCATCGCTATGCTCCATAAACCTTGTAATCACAATGCTCCATGCACTTCTCATCCAAATACTCTCTCACATGAGATATCACAATGTTCCATCACTAGTCATCACAATCCTCCCTCACCCCTGTTATCACAATGTTCCATGACCCCTGTCATCACAATGCTACATCCCCTTATCAGCACAATGTTCCATGACCCCTGACATCACAATGTTCCATAACCCCTGTCATCAAAATGCTCCATGACCCTTTTCATCCCAAAGCTCCATGACCCCTGGCATCACAATGTTCTATAACCCCTGGCATCAAAATGTTCCATTACACTTTTCATCAAATTGCTGCATGACCCTGTCATCAAAATGCTCCCTGCCCTTCTCATCACAATGCACCACACACTTGTCATCAAAATGCTCCATGACCTTTGTCATCACAAAGCTCCATGACCCTTGGCATCACAATGCTCCATGTCATTGTCATCACAATGCTCCATGAACCCTCTCATCACATTGCTCCATGTCCTTGTCATCACAAAGCTCCATGACACTTGTCATCACAATGCTCGATGCCATTCTCATCACAATGCTCCATGACCTTGTCATTACAATCCTCCATGACCCATGTATCACAGTGTACCGTGCCCTTGTCATGACAAACCGCCATGCCCACTCTCATCACAGTAATCCATGAAACATTTAGATCAATGCTCAATGCCCTTCTCATCACAATGCTCCGTTACCTCTGTCGTAACAATGCTCCATGACACCTGCCATCATAATATTCCACGGCCTTGTCATCACAAGTCTCCATGACCCTTGTCATCACAATGCTCCAAGATCCATGTAATCACAATGCTCCATGCCCTTGTCATCACAAAGCTCCAAGACGCATGTCATCAGAATGTTCCATGGTCTTCTCAAAATGCTCCATGCCCTTGTCATCACAATGCTCGAAGACTCCAGTAATCACAATGTTCCATTCCCTTTTTCATCAGAATGCTCCATTAGATTTGTCATCACAAGTCTCCATGGTCATCTCCTCACAATGCTCCAAGACCTTGTCATCACCATGCTCCATTCCCTTGTCATCACAATGCTCCATGACCCCTGTCATCACAATACTCCATGAATATTTTCAGCCCAATTCTCTATGACCTTCTCATCACAATACTCCATGACCAATATCATCACAATGCTCCATGACCACTGTCATCACAACACTCCATGACACCTGACAACATAATGATCCGGGACTCTTGTCATCACAATGCTCCAAGACCCCTGTAATCACAATGCTCCATGACCCCTGTCATCACAATACTCCATGAACATTTTCAGCCCAATGCTCCATGACCATTGTCATCACAATGATCCATGCCCTTGTCATCCCAATGTTCCATGACACTTGTTTTCACAAGGCTCTGTGACGCTTGTCACCACAGTGCTCCATGACACCTGTCATCACAATGCTCCATTCCTTTGTCAGCAAAATGCTAAATGGCCTTGTCATTACAATGCGCTAGGCGCTTGTCATCACAATACTCCATTACTGTTGTCATCACAATCCTCCATGAACATTGGGATCACATTGCTTCATGCCCTTGTCATCACAATGCTCCATGATCCTTGAAATCAAAATGATCCATGACCTCTGTCATCACAATGCTCCAAACCCTTGTGATCACAATGTTCCATAACACTTGTCCTCACAACGCTCCGTGATGACTGTCATCATAATAATCCATGCCCTTTTCATCACAATGCTCCATGACCTTTGTCATCACAATTCTCAATACCCTTGTCATCACAATGCTCCCTGACACTTGTCATCAGAATGCTCCTTGAACCCTGTCACGAAAAGGCTCCATGCCTTTTTCATCACAAAGCCCCATGCCCTTTTCATCCCAATGCTGCATGCCATTGTCATCAATATACTCCACAAGCTTGTCATCAGAATGCTCCATGACCCTTGTCATCACAATTCTCCATGCACTTGTCAGCACAATGCTCCCTGACACTTGTCATCACAATGTTCCAAGCCATGGTCATCACAATGCTCCATTACCTTTGTGATCAGAATCCTCAATGGAAGTTTGCATCACAATGCTCCATGCCATTGACATCACAATGGGCCATTACATATGTCATCACAATGCTCCCTGACACCTCTCTTTACAATACTGCATTACCTGGTCATCACAATGCTCCCTGCCGTTCTCATCACAATGCACCACACACTTGTCATCAAAATGCTCCATGACCTTTGTCATCACAAAGCTCCATGACCCTTGGCATCACAATGCTCCATGTCATTGTCATCACAATGCTCCATGAAACCTCTCATCACATTGCTCCATGTCCTTGTCATCACAAAGCTCCATGACACTTGTCATCACAATGCTCCATGCACTTGTCAGAACAATGCTCCCTGACCCTTGTCATCACAATGCTCCAAGCCATATTCATTCACAATGCTCCATTACCTTTGTCATCAGAATCCTCCATTACACTTGGCATCACAATGCTCCATGACATTGCCATCACAATGGGCCATTACATATATCATCACAATGCTCCCTGACACCTATCTTCACAATACTGCATGACCTTTGTCATCACAAAGCTCCATGACCCTTGGCATCACAATGCTCCATGTCATTGTCATCACAATGCTCCATGAACCCTCTCATCACATTGCTCCATGCCCTTGTCATCACAAAGCTCCATGGCACTTGTCATCACAATGCTCGATGCCCTTCTCATCACAATGCTCCATGCCCTTGTCATTACAATCCTCCATGACCCATGTATCACAGTGTACCGTGCCCTTGTCATCACAATGTGCCATGCCCACTCTCATCACAATAATCCATGAAATATTTCAGACCAATGCTCAATGCACTTCTCATCACAATGCTCCATTACCTCTGTCATAACAAGCTCCATGACCCCTGCCATCACAATGTTCCACGGCCTTGTCATCACAAGGCTCCAGCACCCTTGTCAGCACAATGCTCCAAGACCCATGTAATCACAATGCTCCATGCCCTTGTCATCACAAAGCTCCATGACGCATGTCATCACAATGTTCCATGGCCTTCGCCTCACAATGCTCCATGCCCTTGTCATCACAATGCTTCAAGACCCCCGTAATCACAATGCTCAATGCCCCTTTTCATAAGAATGCTCCATTAGACTTGTCATCACAAGTCTCCATGGTCATCTCATCACAATGCTCCAAGACCTTGTCATCAACATGCTCCATTCCCTTGTCATCACAATGCTCCATGACCCCTGTCATCACAATACTCCATGCACGTTTTTAGCCCAATGCTCCATGACCCTTGTCATCACAATGATCCATGCCCTTGTCATCACAATGCTCCATGCACTTGTCAGCACAATGCTCCCTGATCCTTGTCATCACAATGCTCCAAACCATTGTCACCACAATGCTCCATTACCTTTGTCATCAGAATCCTCCATGACACTTGGCATCACAATGCTCCATGCCATTGTCATCACAATGCTCCATGACCCCTGTCATCACAATGCTGCGTGACTACAGTCATCACAATGCTTCATAACGTTTGTCATCGCAACAATCCATGCCCGCGTCATCACAAGGCTCTGTGACCTTTGTAACCACAATGCTCCGTGACCCTTGTCATCACAATGCTCCATGCCTTTGTCAGAACAATGCTCCATGACCCTTGACATCAAATTGTGCCATGCGCTTTTCACCACAATGATCCACAACCTTGTCATCGCTATGCTCCATAAACCTTGTAATCACAATGCTCCATGCACTTCTCATCCAAATACTCTCTCACATGAGATATCACAATGTTCCATCACTAGTCATCACAATCCTCCCTCACCCCTGTTATCACAATGTTCCATGACCCCTGTCATCACAATGCTACATCCCCTTATGAGCACAATGTTCCATGACCCCTGACATCACAATGTTCCATAACCCCTGTCATCAAAATGCTCCATAACCCTTTTCATCCCAAAGCTCCATGACCCCTGGCATCACAATGTTCTATAACCCCTGGCATCAAAATGTTCCATTACACTTTTCATCAAATTGCTGCATGACCCTGTCATCAAAATGCTCCCTGCCCTTCTCATCACAATGCACCACACACTTGTCATCAAAATGCTCCATGACCTTTGTCATCACAAAGCTCCATGACCCTTGGCATCACAATGCTCCATGTCATTGTCATCACAATGCTCCATGAACCCTCTCATCACATTGCTCCATGTCCTTGTCATCACAAAGCTCCATGACACTTGTCATCACAATGCTCGATGCCATTCTCATCACAATGCTCCATGACCTTGTCATTACAATCCTCCATGACCCATGTATCAAAGTGTACCGTTCCCTTGTCATGACAAACCGCCATGCCCACTCTCATCACAGTAATCCATGAAACATTTCAGATCAATGCTCAATGCCCTTCTCATCACAATGCTCCGTTACCTCTGTCGTAACAATGCTCCATGACACCTGCCATCATAATATTCCACGGCCTTGTCATCACAAGGCTCCATGACCCTTGTCATCACAATGCTCCAAGATCCATGTAATCACAATGCTCCATGCCCTTGTCATCACAAAGCTCCATGATGCATGTCATCAGAATGTTCCATGGTCTTCTCCTCACAATGCTCCATGCCCTTGTCATCACAATGCTCGAAGACTCCAGTAATCACAATGTTCCATTCCCTTTTTCATCAGAATGCTCCATTAGATTTGTCATCACAAGTCTCCATGGTCATCTCCTCACAATGCTCCAAGACCTTGTCATCACCATGCACCATTCCCTTGTCATCACAATGCTCCATGACCCCTGTCATCACAATACTCCATGAACATTTTCAGCCCAATTCTCTATGACCTTCTCATCACAATGCTCCATGACCAATATCATCACAATGCTCCATGACCACTGTCATCACAACACTCCATGACACCTGACAACACAATGATCCGGGACTCTTGTCATCACAATGCTCCAAGACCCCTGTAATCACAATGCTCCATGACCCCTGTCATCACAATACTCCATGAACATTTTCAGCCCAATGCTCCATGACCCTTGTCATCACAATGATCCATGCCCATGTTATCCCAATGTTCCATGACCCATGTATTCACAATGCTCCATGACGCTTGTCATCACAGAGCTCCATGACACCTGTCATCACAATGCTCCAAGCCATTGTCATCACAATGCTCCATTACCTTTGTCATCAGAATCCTCCCTGACACTTGGCATCACAATGCTCCATGCCATCCTCATCACAATGTGCCATTCCATATGTGATCGCAATGCTCCCTGACACCTGTCTTAACAATACGGCATGACCTGGTCATCAAAATGCTCCATGCCCTTGTCATCACAGTGTGCCATTCCAACTCTCATCGCAATACTCCATGAAAGTTATTAGACCAATGTTCCATGCCCTTGTCATCACAATGCTCCATGCCTTGTTATCACAATGCTCCATGACCCCTGTCATCACAATGCTCCGTGACTCCAGTCATCACAATGCTTCATGACCTTTGTCATCACAATGGTCCATGCCCTCGTCATCAACAGTCTCTGTGACCTTTTTAACCCCAATGCTCCATGAACTTTTCATCACAATGCTCTTTGACCCTTGTCATCACAATGCTCTATGCCGTTCTCAGCACAATGCTCCATGACCCTTGTCATCACAATGCTCCATGCGCTTGTCAGCACAATGCTCCATGACACATGTCATCACAATGCACCATGCGCTTGGCATCACAGTGCTCCACAACATTGTCATCACAATGCTCCATAAAATTTGTCATCACAATGCTCCATGCACTTCTCATCAAAATGCTCTCTCACCACTGATATCACAATGCTACATCACTATTTGTCACAATACTCCCTCACCCCTGTCATCACAATGTTCCATGACTCCTGTCATCACAATGCTACATGCACTTATCATCACAATGTTCGATGACCCCTGAAATCACAATGTTCCATAACACCTGTCATCAAAATGTTCCATGACACTTTTCATCAAATTGCTCCATGACCCTGTCATCAGAATGATCCCTGCCCTTCTCATCACAATGCACAACACCCTTGCCATCAAAATGCTCCATGACCTTTGTCATCACAAAGATCCATGGCACTTGGAATCACAATGCTCCATGTCATTGTCATCACAATGCTCCATGAACGCTCTCATCACATTGCTCCATGCCCTTGTCTTCACATAGCTCCATGACACATGTCATCAGAATGCTCCATGGCCTTCTCATCACAATGCTCCAAGCCCTCACCATCGCAATGCTCCATTACCCCTGTCATAACAATGCTCCATGACCCCTGCCATCACGATGTTCCATGGCCTTGTCATCACAAGGCTCCATGAACCTTCTCATCACAATGCTCCAAGAACACTGTAATCACAATGCTCTATGCACCTTTTCATCTCAATGATCCATGAACCCTGTCATCACAATGCACTATGCCCATCATCATAATGCTTCATGCTATTGTCATAACAACGAAATCAAAATGTTCCATGACCTCTGTCATAACAATGCTCCAAACCCTTGTGATCACAATATTCCATAAAACTTGTCATCACAATGCCCCAGGATGCTCGTCATCACAATTATCCATGGTCTTCTCATCACAATGCTCCATGACCTTCGTCATCACAATGCTCAATACACTTGTCATCAACATGCTCCCTGACACTTTTTGTCTGTATGCTCCTTGAACCCTGTCATGACAAGGCTCCATGCCTTTTTCATCACAATGATCCATGCCCTTTTAATCACAATGCTCCAAGTCCCATGTAATCACAATGGTCCGTGCCATTGTCATCACAAATCTCAATGATGCATGCCATCAGAATGCTCCTTGATCTTCTCCTCACAATGCTCCATGCCCTTGTCTTCACAGTGTTCTAAGACCCCTGTAATCACAATGCTCCATTCCCCTTTTCATCAGTATACTCCATGAGACTTGTCATCACAAGGCTCCATGGTTTTGTCATCACAATGCTCCAGGACATTGTCATCACAATGCTTCACGACCTTGTCATCAAAATTTTCAATGGCCCTTGTCATCATAATGCTCCAAACCCTAATCATCACAATGCTCCATTATATTTGTCATCACAATCCTCCATTACATTTGGTATCACAAAGCTCCATGCCATTGTCATCGCCATGGACCATGACATATGTCATCACAATGCTCCCTGACACCTGTCTTCACAATACTCCATGACCTTATCATCACAATGCTCCATGCCCTTGTCATCATAATGCACCATTCCCACTCTCATCACAATAATCTTTGAAACTTGTCAGACCAATGCTCCATGCCACTGTCATCACAATGCTCCATGCCCTTGTCATCACAAGGCTCCATGACCCCTGTCATCACAATGCTCCGTGACTCCAGCCATCACAATGCTTCATGACCTTTGTCATCACAATGGTCCATGCCCTCGTCATCAACAGTCTCTGTGACCTTTTTAACCACAATGCTCCATGAAGTTTTCATCACAATGCTCTTTGACCCTTGTCATCACAATGCTCTATGCCTTTCTCAGCACAATGCTCCATGACCCTTGTCATCACAATGCTCCATGCGCTTGTCAGCACAATGCTCCATGACACATGTCATCACAATGCACCATGCGCTTGTCATCACAGTGCTCCACAACATTGTCATCACAATGCTCCATAAAATTTGTCATCAGAATGCTCCATGCATTTCTCATCAAAATGCTCTCTCACCACTGATATCACAATGCTACATCACTATTTGTCACAATACTCCCTCACCCCTGTCATCACAATGCTCCCTGACACTTGTCGTCAGAATGCTCCTTGAACCCTGTCACAAAAAGTCTCCATGCCTTTTTCATCACAAAGCCCAATGCCGTTTTCATCCCAATGCTCCATGCCATTGTCATCAAAATACTCCACAAGTTTGTCATCAGAATGCTCCCTGACCCTTGTCATCACAATTCTCCATGCACTTGTCAGCACAATGCTCCCTGACCTTTGTCATCACAATGCTCCAAGCCATTGTCATCACAATGCTCCATTACCTTTGTCATCAGTATCCTCCCTGACACTTGGCATCACAATGCTCCATGCCATTGTCATCACAATGGGCCATTACATATGTCATCACAATGCTTCCTGACACCTCTCTTCACAATACTGCATGACCTGGTCATCAAAATGCTCCATGCCCTTGTCATCACAATGCGCCATTCCAACTGTCATCACAATAATCCATGAAACTTATTAGACCAATGCTCCATGCGCTTGTCATCACAATGCTCCATGCCCTTGTTATCACAGTGTTCCAAGACCACTGTAATCAGAATGCTCCATGCCCCTTTTCATCAGTATGCTCCATTAGACTTGTCATCACAAGGCTCCATGGTTTTCTCATCACAATGCTCCAGGACCTTGTCATCACAATGCTTCACGACATTGTCATGAAAATTCTCAATGGCCCTTGTCATCATAATGCTCCAAGACCTACTCAACACAATGCTCCATTATATTTGTCATCACAATCCTCCATTACATTTGGCATCACAATGCTCCCTGCCATTGTCATCGCAATGGAACAGGACATATGTCATCACAATGCTCCCTGACACCTGTCTTCACAATGCTCCATGCCCTTTTCATCACAATGCTCCATGAACCCTTACATCACAATGCTCCTTGACTCCAGTCATCAAAATGCTTCATAACATTTGTCATCACAACGGTCCATTCCCGCCTCATCAGAAGGCTCTGTGACGTTTGTAACCACAATGCTCCATGAAATTTACATCACAATGCTCCGTGACCCTTGTCATCACAATGCTCCAAGATCTATGTAATCACAATGCTCCATGCCCTTGTCATCACAAAGCTCCATGACGCATGTCATCAGAATGTTCCATGGACTTCTCCTCACAATGCTCCATGCCCTTGTCATCACAATGCTCGAAGACTCCAGTAATCACAATGTTCCATTCCCTTTTTCATCAGAATGCTCCATTAGATTTGTCATCACAAGTCTCCATGGTCATCTCCTCACAATGCTCCAAGACCTTGTCATCACCATGCACTATTCCCTTGTCATCACAATGCTCCATGACCCCTGTCATCACAATACTCCATGAACATTTTCAGCCCATTTCTCTATGACCTTCTCATCACAATGCTCCATGACCAATATCATCACAATGCTCCATGACCACAGTCATCACAACACTCCATGACACCTGACAACACAATGATCCGGGACTCTTGTCATCACAATGCTCCAAGACCCCTGTAATCACAATGCTCCATGACCCCTGTCATCACAATACTCCATGAACATTTTCAGCCCAATGCTCCATGACCCTTGTCATCACAATGATCCATGCCCATGTTATCCCAATGTTCCATGACCCATGTATTCACAATGCTCCATGACGCTTGTCATCACAGTGCTCCATGACCCCTGTCATCACAATGCTCCATGCCTTTGTCAGCAAAATGCTACATGACCTTGTCATTACAATGCTCTATGCACTTGTCATCACAATACTCCATTTCCATTGTCATCACAATCCTCCATGAACTTTGGGATCACATTGCTTCATGCCCTTGTCATCACAATGCTCCATGCTCCTTGAAATCAAAATGATCCATGACCTCTGTCATCACAATGCTCAAAACCCTTGTGATCACAATGTTCCATAACACTTGTCATCACAACGCTCCATGATGCCTGTCATCACAATACTCCATGCCCTTTTCATCACAATGCTCCATGACCTTTGTCATCACAATTCTCAATACACTTGTCATCACAATGCTCCCTGACACTTGTCGTCAGCATGCTCCTTGAACCCTGTCACGAAAAGGCTCCATGCCTTTTTCATCACAAAGCCCCATGCCCTTTTCATCCCAATGCTCCATGCCATTGTCATCAAAATACTCCACAAACTTGTCATCAGAATGCTCCATGACCCTTGTCATCACAACTCTCCATGCACTTGTCAGCACAATGCTCCCTGACACTTGTCATCACAATGCTCCAAGCCATTGTCATCACAATGCTCCATTACCTTTGTGATCAGAATCCTCAATGGAAGTTTGAATCACAATGCTCCATGCCATTGTCATCACAATGGGCCATTACATATGTCATCACAATGCTCCCTGACACCTCTCTTTACAATACTGCATTACCTGGTCATCACAATGCTCCCTGCCGTTCTCATCACAATGCACCACACCCTTGTCATCAAAATGCTCCATGACCTTTGTCATCACAAAGCTCCATGACCCTTGGCATCACAATGCTCCATGTCATTGTCATCACAATGCTCCATGAACCCTCTCATCACATTGCTCCATGCCCTTGTCATCACAAAGCTCCATGGCACTTGTCATCACAATGCTCGATGCCCTTCTCATCACAATGCTCCATGCCCTTGTCATTACAATCCTCCATGACCCATGTATCACAGTGTACCGTGCCCTTGTCATCACAATGCGCCACGCCCACTCTCATCACAATAATCCATGAAATATTTCAGACCAATGCTCAATGCACTTCTCATCACAATGCTCCATTACCTCTGTCATAACAAGCTCCATGACCCCTTCCATCACAATGTTCCACGGCCTTGTCATCACAAGGCTCCAGGACCCTTGTCAGCACAATGCTCCAAGACCCATGTAATCACAATGCTCCATGCCCTTGTCATCACAAAGCTCCATGACGCATGTCATCACAAAGTTCCATGGCCTTCGCCTCACAATGCTCCATGCCCTTGTCATCACAATGCTTCAAGACCCCCGTAATCACAATGCTCCATGCCCCTTTTCATAAGAATGCTCCATTAGAATTGTCATCACAAGTCTCCATGGTCATCTCATCACAATGCTCCAAGACCTTGTCAGCAACATGCTCCATTCCCTTGTCATCACAATGCTCCATGACCCCTGTCATCACAATACTCCATGCACATTTTCAGCCCAATGCTCCATGACCCTTGTCATCACAATGATCCATGCCCTTGTCATCACAATGCTCCATGCACTTGTCAGCACAATGCTCCATTACCTTTGTCATCAGAATCCTCCATGACACTTGGCATCACAATGCTCCATGCCATTGTCATCACAATGCTCCATGACCCCTGTCATCACAATGCTCCGTGACTACAGTCATCACAATGCTTCATAACGTTTGTCATCACAACAATCCATGCCCACGTCATCACAAGGCTCTGTGACCTTTGTAACCACAATGCTCCATGAACTTTTCATCACAATGCTCCGTGACCCTTGTCATCACAATGCTCCATGCCTTTGTCAGAACAATGCTCCATGACCCTTGTCATCAAATTGTGCCATGCGCTTTTCACCACAATGATCCACAACCTTGTCATCGCTATGCTCCATAAACCTTGTAATCACAATGCTCCATGCACTTCTCATCCAAATACTCTCTCACATGAGATATCACAATGTTCCATCACTAGTCATCACAATCCTCCCTCACCCCTGTTATCACAATGTTCCATGACCCCTGTCATCACAATGCTACATCCCCTTATCAGCACAATGTTCCATGACCCCTGACATCACAATGTTCCATAACCCCTGTCATCAAAATGCTCCATGACCCTTTTCTTCCCAAAGCTCCATGACCCATGGCATCACAATGTTCTATAACCCCTGGCATCAAAATGTTCCATTACACTTTTCATCAAATTGCTGCATGACCCTGTCATCAAAATGCTCCCTGCCCTTCTCATCACAATGCACCACACACTTGTCATCAAAATGCTCCATGGCCTTTGTCATCACAAAGCTCCATGACCCTTGGCATCACAATGCTCCATGTCATTGTCATCACAATGCTCCATGAACCCTCTCATCACATTGCTCCATGTCCTTGTCATCACAAAGCTCCATGACACTTGTCATCACAATGCTCGATGCCATTCTCATCACAATGCTCCATGACCTTGTCATTACAATCCTCCATGACCCATGTATCACAGTGTACCGTGCCCTTGTCATGACAAACCGCCATGCCCACTCTCATCACAGTAATCCATGAAACATTTCAGATCAATGCTCAATGCCCTTCTCATCACAATGCTCCGTTACCTCTGTCGTAACAATGCTCCATGACACCTGCCATCATAATATTCCACGGCCTTGTCATCACAAGGCTCCATGACCCTTGTCATCACAATGCTCCAAGATCCATGTAATCACAATGCTCCATGCCCTTGTCATCACAAAGCTCCATGACGCATGTGATCAGAATGTTCCATGGTCTTCTCCTCACAATGCTCCATGCCCTTGTCATCACAATGCTCGAAGATTCCAGTAATCACAATGTTCCATTCCCCTTTTCATCAGAATGCTCCATTAGATTTGTCATCACAAGTCTCCATGGTCATCTCCTCACAATGCTCCAAGACCTTGTCATCACCATGCTCCATTCCCTTGTCATCACAATGCTCCATGACCCCTGTCATCACAATACTCCATGAACATTTTCAGCCCAATTCTCTATGACCTTCTCATCACAATGCTCCATGACCAATATCATCACAATGCTCCATGACCACTGTCATCACAACACTCCATGACACCTGACAACACAATGATCTGGGACTCTTGTCATCACAATGCTCCAAGACCCCTGTAATCACAATGCTCCATGACCCCTGTCATCACAATACTCCATGAACATTTTCAGCCCAATGCTCCATGACCATTGTCATCACAATGATCCATGCCCTTGTCATCCCAATGTTCCATGACACTTGTATTCACAAGGCTCTGTGACGCTTGTCACCACAGTGCTCCATGACACCTGTCTTCACAATGCTCCATTCCTTTGTCAGCAAAATGCTACATGGCCTTGTCATTACAATGCGCTAGGCGCTTGTCATCACAATACTCCATTACTATTGTCATCACAATTTCCCATGAACCTTGGGATCACATTGCTTCATGCCCTTGTCATCACAATGCTCCATGCTCCTTGAAATCAAAATTATCCATGACCTCTGTCATCACAATGCTCAAAACCCTTGTGATCACAATGTTCCATAACACTTGTCCTCACAACGCTCCATGATGCCTGTCATCACAATACTCCATGCCCTTTTCATCACAATGTTCCATGACCATTGTCATCACAATTCTCATACACTTGTCATCACAATGCTCCATGACACTTGTCGTCAGAATGCTCCTTGAACCCTGTCACGAAAAGGCTCCATGCCTTTTTCATCACAAATCCCCATGCCCTTTTCATCCCAATGCTCCATGCCATTGTCATCAAAATACTCCACAAGCTCGTCATCAGAATGCTCCATGACCCTTGTCATCACAATTCTCCTTGCACTTGTCAGGACAATGGTCCTTGACCCTTGTCATCACAATGCTCCAAGCCATTGTCATCACAATGCTCCATTACCTTTGTCATCAGAATCCTCCCTGACACTTGGCATCACAATGCTCCATGCCATCCTCATCACAATGGGCCATTCCATATGTGATCACAATGCTCTCTGACACCTGTCTTCACAATACGGCATGACCTGGTCATCAAAATGCTCCATGCCCTTGTCATCACAGTGTGCCATTCCAACTCTCATCGCAATACTCCATGAAAGTTATTAGACCAATGTTCCATGCCCTTGTCATCACAATGCTCCATGCCTTGTTATCACAATGCTCCATGACCCCTGTCATCACAAGGCTCCGTGACTCCAGTCATCACAATGCTTCATGACCTTTGTCATCACAATGGTCCATGCCCTCGTCATCAACAGTCTCTGTGACCTTTTTAACCCCAATGATCCATGAACTTTTCATCACAATGCTCTTTGACCCTTGTCATCACAATGCTCTATGCCTTTCTCAGCACAATTCTCCATGACACATGTCATCACAATGCACCATGCGCTTGGCATCACAGTGCTCCACAACATTGTCATCACAATGCTCCATAAAATTTGTCATCACAATGCTCCATGCACTTCTCATCAAAATGCTCTCTCACCACTGATATCACAATGCTACATCACTATTTGTCACAATACTCCCTCACCCCTGTCATCACAATGTTCCATGACTCCTGTCATCACAATGCTACATGCACTTATCATCACAATGTTCGATGACCCCTGAAATCACAATGTTCCATAACACCTGTCATCAAAATGTTCCATGACACTTTTCATCAAATTGCTCCATGACCCTGTCATCAGAATGATCCCTGCCCTTCTCATCACAATGCACAACGCCCTTGCCATCAAAATGCTCCATGACCTTTGTCATCACAAAGATCCATGGCACTTGGCATCACAATGCTCCATGTCATTGTCATCACAATGCTCCATGAACGCTCTCATCACATTGCTCCATGCCCTTGTCTTCACATAGCTCCATGACACATGTCATCAGAATGCTCCATGGCCTTCTCATCACAATGCTCCAAGCCCTGGCCATCACAATGCTCCATTACACCTGTCATAACAATGCTCCATGACCCCTGCCATCACGATGTTCCATGGCCTTGTCATCACAAGGCTCCATGACCCTTCTCATCACAATGCTCCAAGAACACTGTAATCACAATGCTCTATGCCCCTTTTCATCTCAATGATCCATGAACCCTGTCATCACAATGCACTATGCCCATCATCATAATGCTTCATGCTATTGTCATAACAACGAAATCAAAATGATCCATGACCTCTGTCATAACAATGCTCCAAACCCTTGTGATCACAATATTCCATAACACTTGTCATCACAATGCCCCAGGATGCTCGTCATCACAGTTATCCATGGTCTTCTCATCACAATGATCCATGACCTTCGTCATCACAATGCTCAATACACTTGTCATCAACATGCTCCCTGACACTTGTTGTCTGTATGCTCCTTGAACCCTGTCATGACAAGGCTCCATGCCTTTTTCATCACAATGATCCATGCCCTTTTAATCACAATGCTCCAAGTCCCATGTAATCACAATGGTCCATGCCATTGTCATCACAAAGCTCAATGATGCATGCCATCAGAATGCTCCTTGATCTTCTCCTCACAATTCTCCATGCCCTTGTCTTCACAGTGTTCTAAGACCCCTGTAATCACAATGCTCCATTCCCCTTTTAATCAGTATGCTCCATGAGACTTGTCATCACAAGGCTCCATGGTTTTGTCATCACAATGCTCCAGGACCTTGTCATCACAATGCTTCACGACCTTGTCATCAAAATTTTCAATGGCCCTTGTCATCATAATGCTCCAAACCCTAATCATCACAATGCTCCATTATATTTGTCATCACAATCCTCCATTACATTTGGTATCACAAAGCTCCATGCCATTGTCATCGCCATGGACCATGACATATGTCATCACAATGCTCCCTGACACCTGTCTTCACAATAGTCCATGACCTTATCATCACAATGCTCCATGCCCTTGTCATCATAATGCACCATTCCCACTCTCATCACAATAATCTTTGAAACTTGTCAGACCAATGCTCCATGCCACTGTCATCACAATGCTCCATGCCCTTGTCATCACAAGGCTCCATGACCCCTGTCATCACAATGCTCCGTGACTCCAGCCATCACAATGCTTCATGACCTTTGTCATCACAATGGTCCATGCCCTCGTCATCAACAGTCTCTGTGACCTTTTTAACCACAATGCTCCATGAACTTTTCATCACAATGCTCTTTGACCCTTGTCATCACAATGCTCTATGCCTTTCTCAGCACAATGCTCCATGACCCTTGTCATCACAATGCTCCATGCGCTTGTCAGCACAATGCTCCATGACACATGTCATCACAATGCACCATGCGCCTGTCATCACAGTGCTCCACAACATTGTCATCACAATGCTCCATAAAATTTGTCATCACAATGCTCCATGCATTTCTCATCAAAATGCTCTCTCACCACTGATATCACAATGCTACATCACTATTTGTCACAATACTCCCTCACACCTGTCATCACAATGCACCCTGACACTTGTCGTCAGAATGCTCCTTGAACCCTGTCACAAAAAGTCTCCATGCCTTTTTCATCACAAAGCCCAATGCCGTTTTCATCCCAATGCTCCATGCCATTGTCATCAAAATACTCCACAAGTTTGTCATCAGAATGCTCCCTGACCCTTGTCATCACAATTCTCCATGCACTTGTCAGCACAATGCTCCCTGACCTTTGTCATCACAATGCTCCAAGCCATTGTCATCACAATGCTCCATTACCTTTGTCATCAGTATCCTCCCTGACACTTGGCATCACAATGCTCCATGCCATTGTCATCACAATGGGCCATTACATATGTCATCACAATGCTTCCTGACACCTCTCTTCACAATACTGCATGACCTGGTCATCAAAATGCTCCATGCCCTTGTCATCACAATGCGCCATTCCAACTGTCATCACAATAATCCATGAAACTTATTAGACCAATGCTCCATGCGCTTGTCATCACAATGCTCCATGCCCTTGTTATCACAATGTTCCAAGACCACTGTAATCAGAATGCTCCATGCCCCTTTTCATCAGTATGCTCCATGAGACTTGTCATCACAAGGCTCCATGGTTTTCTCATCACAATGCTCCAGGACCTTGTCATCACAATGCTTCACGACATTGTCATGAAAATTCTCAATGGCCCTTGTCATCATAATGCTCCAAGACCTAGTCAACACAATGCTCCATTATATTTGTCATCACAATCCTCCATTACATTTGGCATCACAATGCTCCCTGCCATTGTCATCGCAATGGAACAGGACATATGTCATCACAATGCTCCCTGACACCTGTCTTCACAATGCTCCATGCCCTTTTCATCACAATGCTCCATGAACCCTTACATCACAATGCTCCTTGACTCCAGTCATCAAAATGCTTCATAACATTTGTCATCACAACGGTCCATTCCCGCCTCATCAGAAGGCTCTGTGACGTTTGTAACCACAATGCTCCATGAAATTTACATCACAATGCTCCGTGACCCTTGTCATCACAATGCTCCAAGATCCATGTAATCACAATGCTCCATGCCCTTGTCATCACAAAGCTCCATGACGCATGTCATCAGAATGTTACATGGACTTCTCCTCACAATGCTCCATGCCCTTGTCATCACAATGCTCGAAGACTCCAGTAATCACAATGTTCCATTCCCTTTTTCATCAGAATGCTCCATTAGATTTGTCATCACAAGTCTCCATGGTCATCTCCTCACAATGCTCCAAGACCTTGTCATCACCATGCACTATTCCCTTGTCATCACAATGCTCCATGACCCCTGTCATCACAATACTCCATGAACATTTTCAGCCCAATTCTCTATGACCTTCTCATCACAATGCTCCATGACCAATATCATCACAATGCTCCATGACCACTGTCATCACAACACTCCATGACACCTGACAACACAATGATCCGGGACTCTTGTCATCACAATGCTCCAAGACCCCTGTAATCACAATGCTCCATGACCCCTGTCATCACAATACTCCATGAACATTTTCAGCCCAATGCTCCATGACCCTTGTCATCACAATGATCCATGCCCATGTTATCCCAATGTTCCATGACCCATGTATTCACAATGCTCCATGACGCTTGTCATCACAGTGCTCCATGACACCTGTCATCACAATGCTCCATGCCTTTGTCAGCAAAATGCTACATGACCTTGTCATTACAATGCTCTATGCACTTGTCATCACAATACTCCATTTCCATTGTCATCACAATCCTCCATGAACTTTGGGATCACATTGCTTCATGCCCTTGTCATCACAATGCTCCATGCTCCTTGAAATCAAAATGATCCATGACCTCTGTCATCACAATGCTCAAAACCCTTGTGATCACAATGTTCCATAACACTTGTCCTCACAACGCTCCATGATGCCTGTCATCACAATACTCCATGCCCTTTTCATCACAATGCTCCATGACCTTTGTCATCACAATTCTCAATACACTTGTCATCACAATGCTCCCTGACACTTGTCGTCAGCATTCTCCTTGAACCCTGTCACAAAAAGGCTCCATGCCTTTTTCATCACAAAGCCCCATGCCCTTTTCATCCCAATGCTCCATGCCATTGTCATCAAAATACTCCACAAGCTTGTCATCAGAATGCTCCATGACCCTTGTCATCACAACTCTCCATGCACTTGTCAGCACAATGCTCCCTGACACTTGTCATCACAATGCTCCAAGCCATTGTCATCACAATGCTCCATTACCTTTGTGATCAGAATCCTCAATGGAAGTTTGCATCACAATGCTCCCTGCCATTGTCATCACAATGGGCCATTACATATGTCATCACAATGCTCCCTGACACCTCTCTTTACAATACTGCATTACCTGGTCATCACAATGCTCCCTGCCGTTCTCATCACAATGCACCACACCCTTGTCATCAAAATGCTCCATGACCTTTGTCATCACAAAGCTCCATGACCCTTGGCATCACAATGCTCCATGTCATTGTCATCACAATGCTCCATGAACCCTCTCATCACATTGCTCCATGCCCTTGTCATCACAAAGCTCCATGGCACTTGTCATCACAATGCTCGATGCCCTTCTCATCACAATGCTCCATGCCCTTGTCATTACAATCCTCCATGACCCATGTATCACAGTGTACCGTGCCCTTGTCATCACAATGCGCCACGCCAACTCTCATCACAATAATCCATGAAATATTTCAGACCAATGCTCAATGCACTTCTCATCACAATGCTCCATTACCTCTGTCATAACAAGCTCCATGACCCCTGCCATCACAATGTTCCACGGCCTTGTCATCACAAGGCTCCAGGACCCTTGTCAGCACAATGCTCCAAGACCCATGTAATCACAATGCTCCATGCCCTTGTCATCACAAAGCTCCATGACGCATGTCATCACAATGTTCCATGGCCTTCGCCTCACAATGCTCCATGCCCTTGTCATCACAGTGCTTCAAGACCCCCGTAATCACAACGCTCCATGCCCCTTTTCATAAGAATGCTCCATTAGACTTGTCATCACAAGTCTCCATGGTCATCTCATCACAATGCTCCAAGACCTTGTCAGCAACATGCTCCATTCCCTTGTCATCACAATGCTCCATGACCCCTGTCATCACAATACTCCATGCACATTTTCAGCCCAATGCTCCATGACCCTTGTCATCACAATGATCCATGCCCTTGTCATCACAATGCTCCATGCACTTGTCAGCACAATGCTCCCTGATCCTTGTCATCACAATGCTCCAAACCATTGTCACCACAATGCTCTATTACCTTTGTCATCAGAATCCTCCATGACACTTGGCATCACAATGCTCCATGCCATTGTCATCACAATGCTCCATGACCCCTGTCATCACAATGCTCCGTGACTACAGTCATCACAATGCTTCATAACGTTTGTCATCACAACAATCCATGCCCACGTCATCACAAGGCTCTGTGACCTTTGTAACCACAATGCTCCATGAACTTTTCATCACAATGCTCCGTGACCCTTGTCATCACAATGCTCCATGCCTTTGTCAGAACAATGCTCCATGACCCTTGTCATCAAATTGTGCCATGCGCTTTTCACCACAATGATCCACAACCTTGTCATCGCTATGCTCCATAAACCTTGTAATCACAATGCTCCATGCACTTCTCATCCAAATACTCTCTCACATGAGATATCACAATGTTCCATCACTAGTCATCACAATCCTCCCTCACCCCTGTTATCACAATGTTCCATGACCCCTGTCATCACAATGCTACATCCCCTTATCAGCACAATGTTCCATGACCCCTGACATCACAATGTTCCATAACCCCTGTCATCAAAATGCTCCATGACCCTTTTCTTCCCAAAGCTCCATGACCCATGGCATCACAATGTTCTATAACCCCTGGCATCAAAATGTTCCATTACACTTTTCATCAAATTGCTGCATGACCCTGTCATCAAAATGCTCCCTGCCCTTCTCATCACAGTGCACCACACACTTGTCATCAAAATGCTCCATGGCCTTTGTCATCACAAAGCTCCATGACCCTTGGCATCACAATGCTCCATGTCATTGTCATCACAATGCTCCATGAACCCTCTCATCACATTGCTCCATGTCCTTGTCATCACAAAGCTCCATGACACTTGTCATCACAATGCTCGATGCCATTCTCATCACAATGCTCCATGACCTTGTCATTACAATCCTCCATGACCCATGTATCACAGTGTACCGTGCCCTTGTCATGACAAACCGCCATGCCCACTCTCATCACAGTAATCCATGAAACATTTCAGATCAATGCTCAATGCCCTTCTCATCACAATGCTCCGTTACCTCTGTCGTAACAATGCTCCCTGACACCTGCCATCATAATATTCCACGGCCTTGTCATCACAAGGCTCCATGACCCTTGTCATCACAATGCTCCAAGATCCATGTAATCACAATGCTCCATGCCCTTGTCATCACAAAGCTCCATGACGCATGTGATCAGAATGTTCCATGGTCTTCTCCTCACAATGCTCCATGCCCTTGTCATCACAATGCTCGAAGACTCCAGTAATCACAATGTTCCATTCCCTTTTTCATCAGAATGCTCCATTAGATTTGTCATCACAAGTCTCCATGGTCATCTCCTCACAATGCTCCAAGACCTTGTCATCACCATGCTCCATTCCCTTGTCATCACAATGCTCCATGACCCCTGTCATCACAATACTCCATGAACATTTTCAGCCCAATTCTCTATGACCTTCTCATCACAATGCTCCATGACCAATATCATCACAATGCTCCATGACCACTGTCATCACAACACTCCATGACACCTGACAACACAATGATCTGGGACTCTTGTCATCACAATGCTCCAAGACCCCTGTAATCACAATGCTCCATGACCCCTGTCATCACAATACTCCATGAACATTTTCAGCCCAATGCTCCATGACCATTGTCATCACAATGATCCATGCCCTTGTCATCCCAATGTTCCATGACACTTGTATTCACAAGGCTCTGTGACGCTTGTCACCACAGTGCTCCATGACACCTGTCTTCACAATGCTCCATTCCTTTGTCAGCAAAATGCTACATGGCCTTGTCATTACAATGCGCTAGGCGCTTGTCATCACAATACTCCATTACTATTGTCATCACAATTTCCCATGAACCTTGGGATCACATTGCTTCATGCCCTTGTCATCACAATGCTCCATGCTCCTTGAAATCAAAATTATCCATGACCTCTGTCATCACAATGCTCAAAACCCTTGTGATCACAATGTTCCATAACACTTGTCCTCACAACGCTCCATGATGCCTGTCATCACAATACTCCATGCCCTTTTCATCACAATGTTCCATGACCATTGTCATCACAATTCTCATACACTTGTCATCACAATGCTCCATGACACTTGTCGTCAGAATACTCCTTGAACCCTGTCACGAAAAGGCTCCATGCCTTTTTCATCACAAAACCCCATTCCGTTTTCATCACAATGCTCCATGCCATTGTCATCAATGTACTCCACAAGCTTGTCATCAGAATGCTCCATGACCCTTGTCATCACAATTCTCCTTGCACTTGTCAGCACAATGCTCCCTGACCGTTGTCATCACAGTTCTCCAAGCCATTGTCATCACAATGCTCCATTACCTTTGTCATCAGAATCCTCCATGACACTTGGAAACACAATGCTCCATGCCATCCTCATCACAATGGGCCATTACATATGTCATCACAATGCTCCCTGACACCTGTCTTCACAATACTGCATGACCTGGTCATCACAATGTTCCATGCCCTTGTCATCACAATGCGCCATTCCAACTGTCATCGCAATACTCCATGAAACTTATTAGACCAATGTTCCATGCCCTTGTCATCACAATGCTCCATGCCCTTGTTATCACAATTCTCCATGACCCCTGTCATCACAGTGCACCGTGACTCCAGTCATCACAATTCTTCATGACCTTTGTCATCACAATGGTTCATGCCCTCGTCATCAACAGGCTCTGTGACCTTTTTAACCACAATGCTCCATGAACTTTTCATCACAATGCTCTTTGACTCTTGTCATCACAATGCTCTATGCCTTTCTCAGCACAATGCTCCATGACCCTTGTCATCACAATGCTCCTTGCGCTTGTCAGCACAATGCTCCATGACACATGTCATCACAATGCACCATGCGTTTGTCATCACATTGCTCCACAACTTTGTCACCACAATGCTCCATAATATTTGTCATCACAATGCTCCATGCACTTCTCATGAAAATGCTCTCTCACCACTGATATCACAATGCTACATCACTATTTGTCACTATACTCCCTCACCATTGTCATCACAATGTTTCATGACTCCTGTCATCACAATGCTACATGCAATTATCATCACAATGTTCGATGACCCCTGAAATCACAATGATCCATAACACCTGTCATCAAAATGTTCAATGCCACTTTTCATCAAATTGCTCCATGACCCTGTCATCAGAATGCTCCCTGCCCTTCTCATCACAATGCACAACGCCCTTGCCATCAAAATGCTCCATGACATTTGTCATCACAATGATCCATGACCCTTGGCATCACAATGCTCCATGTCATTGTCATCACAATGCTCCATGAACGATCTCATCACATTGCTCCATGCCCTTGTCTTCACATAACTCCAGGACACATGTCATCAGAATGTTCCACGGCGTTCTCATCACAATGCTCTATGCCCTTGCCATCACAATGATCCATTACCCCAGTCATAACAATGCTCCATGACCCCTGCCATCACGATGTTCCATGGCCTTTTCATCACAAGGCTCCATGACCCTTCTCATCACCATGCTCCAATAACACTGTAATCACAATGTTCTATGCCCCTTTTCATCTCAATGATCCATGAACCCTGTCATCACAATGCACCATGCCCATCATCATAATGCTTCATGCTATTGTCATAACAATGAAATCAAAATGTTCCATGACCTCTGTCATAACAGTGCTCCAAAACCTTGTGATCACAATGTTCCATAACACTTGTCATCACAACGCTCCATGATGCCGGTCATCACAATAATCCATGCCCTTTTCATCACAGTGCTCCATGACCTTTGTCACCACAATTCTCAATACACTTGTCATCACAATATTCCATTTCCATTGTCATCACAATCCTCCATGAACTTTGGGATCACATTGCTTCAGGCCCTTGTCATCAAAATGCTCCATGCTCCTTGAAATCAAATTGATCCATCACCTCTGTCATCACAATGCTCCAAACACTTGTGATCAATATGTTCAATAACACTTGTCCTCACAACGCTCCATGATGCCTGTCATCACAACACTCCATGCCATTTTCATCACAATGCTCCATGAACTTTGTCATCACAATTCTCCATACACTTGTCATCAAAATGCTCCCTGACACTTGTCGTCAGAATGCTCCTTGAACTGCGTCACGAAAAGGCTCCATGCCATTTTCATCACAAATCCACATGCCGTTTTCATCCCAGTTCTCCATGCCATTGTCATCAAAATACTACACAAGCTTGTCATCAGAATGCTCCATGACGCTTGTCATCACAATTCTCCGTGCACTTGTCAGCAAAATGCTCCCTGACCCTTATCATCACAATGTTCCAAGCCATTGTCATCACAATGCTCCATTACCTTTGTCCTCAGAATCCTCCATGACACTTGGCATCGAAATGCTCCATGCCATTGTCATCACAATGGGCCATTACATATGTCATCACAATGCTCCCTGACACCTCTCTTCACAATACTGCATAACCTGGTCATCACAATGCTCCATGTCCTTGTCATCACAATGTGCCATTCCAACTCTCATCACAATAATCCATGAAACTTATTAGACCAATGCTCCTTGCCCTTGTTATCACAAAGTTCCAAGACCCCTGTAATCAGAATGCTCCATGCCCCTTTTCATCAGAATGCTCCATATGACATGTCATCAGAAGGCTCCATGGATTTCTCATCACAATGCTCCATGACCTTTGTCATCACAATGCTCCAAGACCCATGTAATCACAATGCTACATGCCCCTGTCATCGCAATGGACCATGACATTTGGCATCACAATACTCCATGCCATTGTCTTTGAAATTGACCATGACATATGTCATCACAATGCCCCCTTACACCTGTTTTCACAATACTCCATGCCCTTGTCATCACAATGCTCCATGCCCTTGTCATCACAATGCACCATGTCCAATGTCATCACAATAATCTATTAAACTTGTCAGACCAATGCTCCATGCCCCTGTCATCACAATGTTCCATGCCCTTGTCATCACAATGCTCCATGACCCTTGTCATCACAATGCTCCGTGACTCCAGTCATCACAATGCTTCATAACGTTTGTCATCACAACGGTCCATGCCTGCGTCATCGCAAGGCTCTGTGACCTTTGTAACCACAATGCTCCATGAACTTTTCATCACAATTCACCGTGGCCCTTGTCATCACAATGCTCCATGCCTTTGTCAGAACAATGCTCCATGACCCTTGTCATCACAATGTGCCATGTGCTTTTCATCACAGTGATCCACAACCTTGTCATCGCTATGCTCCATAAACCTTGTAATCACAATTCTCCATGCACTTCTCATCCAAATGCTCTCTCACATGAGATATCACAATGTTCCATCACTTGTCATCACAATCCTCCCTCACCCCTGTTATCACAAAGTTCCATGACCCCTGTCATCACAATGCTACATCCCCTTATCAGCACAATTTTCCATGATCCTGACATCACAATGTTCCATAACCCCTGTCATCAAAATGCTCCATGACCATTTTCATCCCAAAGCTCTATGACCCCTGGCATCACAATGTTCTATAACCCCTGTCATCAAAATATTACATTACACTTTTCATCAAATTGCTGCATGACCCTGTCATCAAAATGCTCCCTGCCCTTCTCATCACAATGCACCACACACTTGTCATCAAAATGCTCCATGACCATGGTCATCACTAAGCTCCATGACCCTTGGCATCACAATGATCCATGCCATGGACATCACAATGTTCCATGAACCCTCTCATCACATTGCTCCATGCACTTGTCATCACAAAGCTCCATGACACTTGTCATCACAATGCTCGATGCCCTTCTCATCACAATGCTCCATGTCCTTGTCATTACATTCCTCCATCACCCATGTATCACAGTGTACCGTGCCCTTGTCATCACAATGCCCCATGCCCACTGTCATCACAATAATCCATGAAACATTTCAGACCAATGCTCAATGCACTTCTCATCACAATGCTCCATTAGACTGTCAACAATGCTCCATGACCCCTGCCATCACAATGTTCCACGGCCTTGTGATCACAAGACTAAATGACCATTGTCATCACAATGCTCCAAGACCCATGTAATCACAATGCTCCATGCCCTTGTCATCACAGAGCTCCATGACGCATGTCATCAGAATGTTCCATGGCCTTCTCCTCACAATGCTCCATGCCCTTGTCATCACAATGCTCCAAGACACTCGTAATCACAATGCTCCATGCCCCTTTTCATCAGAAGGCTCCATGATATTTGTCATCACAAGTCTCCATGGTCAACTCATCACAATGCTCCAAGACCTTGTCATCACCATGCTCCATTCCCTTGTCATCACAATGCTCCATGACACCTGTCATCACAATACTCCATGAACATTTTCAGCCCAATGCTCCATGACCTTCTCATCACAATGCTCCATGACCAATATCATCACAATGCTCCATGACAACTGTCATCACAACACTCCATGACACCTGACAACACAATGATCCGGGACTCTTGTCATGACAATGCTCCAAGACCCCTGTAATCACAATGCTCCATGACCCCTGTCATCACAATACTCCATGAACATTTTCAGCCCAATGTTCCATGACCCTGGTCATCACAATGATCCATGCCCTTGTCATCCCAATGTTCCATGACCCCTGTATTCACAGTGATCCGTGACGCTCGTCATCACAGTACTCCATGACACCTGTCATCACAATGCTCCATGCCTTTGTCAGCAAAATGCTACATGACCTTGTCATTACAATGCTCTATGCGATTGTCATCACAATACTCGATTACCATTGTCATCTCAATCCTCCATGAACCTTGGGATCACATTGCTTCATGCCCTTGTCATCACAATGCTACATGCTCCTTGAAATCAAAATGATCCATGACCTCTGTCATCACAATGCTCCAAACCCTTGTGATCACAATGTTCCATAACATTTGTCCTCACAACGCTCCATGATGCCTGTCATCACAATACTCCATACACTTTTCATCACAATTCTCCATGACTTTGTCATCACAATTCTCAATACACTTTTCATCACAGTGCTCCCTGACACTTGTCGTCAGTATGCTCCATGAACCCTGTCATGACAAGGCTCCATGCCTTTTTCATCACAATGTTCCATGCCCTTTTCATCACAATGCTCCAAGACCCGTGTAATCACAATGCTCCATGCCCTTGCCATCCAAAGCTCCATGACGCATGTCATCAGAATGTTCCCTGGACTTCTCATCACAATGCTCCCTGCTCTTGTCATCACAAAGCACTAAGACCCCTGTAATCACAATGCTCCATGCCCATTTTCATCTCAATGCTCCTATGAACCCTGTCAGCACAATGAACAATGCCCATCATCATAATGCTTCAGGCAATTGTCATCACAATCAAATCAAAATGCTCCATGACCTCTGTCATCACAATGCTCAAAATCCTGGTGATCACAATGTTGCATAACTCTTATCATCACAACACCCCATGACGCTCATCATCACAATGATCCATGGTCGTCTCATCACAAGGCTCCATGACCTTTGTCATCAAAATTCTCAATAAACTTGTCATCACAATGCTCGCTGACACTTGTCGTCAGAATGCTCCTTGAACCCTGTCACAAAAAGGCTCCATGTCTTTTTCATCACAAAGCCACATGCCGTTTTCATCCCAATGCTGCATGCCATTGTCATCAAAATACACCACAGGCTTGTCATCAGAATGCTCCATGACCCTTGTCATCACAATTCTCCATGCACTTGTCAGCACAATGCTCCCTGACCCTTGTCATCACAATGCTCCAAGCCATTGTCATCACAATGCTCCATTACCATTGTCATCAGAATCCTCCATGACACTTGGCATCACAATGCTCCATGCCATTGTCATCACAATGCTCCATGTCTTTGTCAGCAAAATGCTAAATGACATTGTCATTACAATCCTCTATGCGCTTGTTATCACAATACTCCATTTCAATTGTCATCACAATCCTCCATCAACCTTGGGATCACATTGCTTCATGCCCTTGTCATCACAATGCTCCATGCTCCTTGAAATCAAAATGATCCATGACCTCTGTCATCACAATGCTCCAAACCCTTGTGATCACATTGTTCCATAACACTTGTCATCACAACGCTCCATGATGCCTGTCATCACAATACTCCATGCCCTTTTCATCACAATGCTCCATGACCTTTGTCATCACAATTCTCAATACACTTGTGATCACAATGCTCCCTGACACTTGTCATCAGAATGCTCCTTGAAACCCATCACGAAAAGGCTCCATGCTTTTTTCATCACAATGCCCCATGCCATTTTCATCACAATGTTCCATACCATTGTCATCAAAATACTCCACAAGCTTGTCATCAGAATGCTCCCGGACCCTTGTCATCACAATGCTCCATTACCTTTCTCATCAGAATCCTCCATGACACTTGGCATCACAGTGCTACATGCCATTGTCATCACAATGGGCCATTACATATGTCAACACAATGCTCCCTGACACTTATCTTCACAATACTGCATGACCTGGTCATCACAATGCTCCATGCCCTTGTCATCACTGTAGGCCATTCCAACTGTCATCGCAACAAACCATGAAAGTTATTAGACCAATGTTCCATGCCCTTGTCATCACAATTCTCCATGCCCTTGTTATCACAATGCTCCATGACCCCTGTCATCACAATGCTCCGTTACTCCAGTCATCACAATGCTTCATCAACTTTGTCATCACAATGGTCCATGCCCTCACCATCAACAGTCTCTGTGACCTTTTTAACCCCTATGCTCCATGAACTTTTCATCACAATGCTCTTTGACCCTTGTCATGACAATGCTCTATGCCTTTCTCAGCACAATGCTCCATGACCCTGGTCATCACAATGCTCCATGCCCCTTTTCATCTCAATGCTCCCTGAACCCTGTCATCACAGTGCACGATGCCCATCATCATAATACTTCAGTCTATTGTCATCACAATGAAATTAATATTCTCCATGACCTCTGACATCATAATGCTACAAACCCTTGTGATCACAATGTTCCATAAAACTTATCATCACAGCACCCCATGACGCTCAGCATCACAATTATCCATGGTCTTATCATCACAATGCTCCATGATCTTTGTCATCACGATGCTCAATACACTTTTCATCACAATGCTCCCTGACACTTGTCGTCAGTATGCTCCATGAACCCTGTCATGACAAGGCTCCATGCCTTTATCATCACAATGATCCATGCCTTTTCATCGGAATGCTCCAAGACCCCTGCAATCACAATGCTCCATGCACTTCTCATCCAAATGCTCTCTCACATTAGATATCACAATGTTCCATCACTAGTCATCACATTCCTCCCTCAACCCTGTTATCACAATGTTCCATGACCCCTGTTATCACAATGCTACATCCCCTTATCAGCACAATGTTCCATGACCCCTGACATCACAATGTTCCATAACCCCTGTCATCAAAATGCTCCATGACCCTTTTCATCCCAAAGCTCCATGACCCCTGGAATCACAGTGTTCTATAACCCCTGTCATCAAAATGTTCCATTACACTTTTCATCAAATTGCTGCGTGACCCTGTCATCAAAATGCTCCCTGCCCTACTCATAACAATGCACCACACGCTGGTCATCAAAATGCTCCATGACATTTGTCATCACAAAGCTCCATGACCCTTGGCATCACAATGCTCCATGTCATTGTCATCACAATGCTCCATGAAACCTCTCTTCACATTGCTCCATGCCCTTGTCATCACAAATCTCCATGACACTTGTCATCACAATGCTCGATGCCCTTCTCATCATAATGCTCCATGTCCTTGTCATTACAATCCTCCATGACCCATGTATCACAGTGTACCGTGCCCTTGTCATCACCATGCTCCATTCCCTGGTCATCACAATGCTCCATGACCCCTGTCATCACAAGGCTCCATGACCCTTCTCATCACAATGCTCCAAACTCCTGTAATCACAATGCTCCATGCCCCTTTTCATCACAATGCTCCATGAACCCTGTCATCACAATGAACCATGCCCATCATCATAATGCTTCAGGCTATTGTCATCACAATGAAATCAAAATGCTCCATGACCTCTGTCATCACAATGCTCCAAACCCTGGTGATCACAAGGTTGCATAACACTTATCATCACAAAACCCCATGACGCTAATCATCACTATTATCCATGGTCTTCTCATCACAAGGCTCCATGACCTTTGTCATCACAATTCTCAATACTCTTTTCATCACAATGCTCCCTGACACTTGTCGTCAGTATGCTCCATGAACTCTGTCATGACACGGCTCCATGCCTTTTTCATCACAATGATCCATGCCCTTTTCATCACAGTGCTCCAAGACCACTGTAATCATAATGCTCCTTGCCCTTGTCATCACAAAGCTCCATGATGCATATCATCAGAATGTTCCATGCACTTCTCATCACAATGCTCCATGCCTTTTTCAGAACAATGCTCCATGACCCTTGTCATCACAATGTGCCATGTGCTCTTCATCACAATGATCCACAACCTTGTCATCGCTATGCTCCATAAACCTTGTAATCACAATTCTCCATGCACTTCTCATCCAAATGCTCTCTCACATGAGATATCACAATGTTCCATCACTTATCATCACAATCCTCCCTCACCCCTGTTATCACAATGTTCCATGACCCCTGTCATCACAATGCTACATCCCCTTATCAGCACAATTTTCCATGACCCCTGACATCACAATGTTCCATAACCCCTGTCATCAAAATGCTCCATGACCATTTTCATCCCAAAGCTCTATGACCCCTGGCATCACAATGTTCTATAACCCCTGTCATCAAAATATTACATTACACTTTTCATCAAATTGCTGCATGACCCTGTCATCAAAATGCTCCCTGCCCTTCTCATCACAATGCACCACACACTTGTCATCAAAATGCTCCATGACCATGGTCATCACTAAGCTCCATGACCCTTGGCATCACAATGCTCCATGCCATGGACATCAAAATGCTCCATGAACCCACTCATCACATTGCTCCATGCACTTGTCATCACAAAGCTCCATGACACTTGTCATCACAATGCTCGATGCCCTTCTCATCACAATGCTCCATGTCCTTGTCATTATATTCCTCCATCACCCATGTATCACAGTGTACCGTGCCCTTGTCATCACAATGCGCCATGCCCACTGTCATCACAATAATCCATGAAACATTTCAGACCAATGCTCAATGCACTTCTCATCACAATGCTCCATTAGACTGTCAACAATGCTCCATGACCCCTGCCATCACAATGTTCCACGGCCTTGTGATCACAAGACTAAATGACCATTGTCATCACAATGCTCCAAGACCCATGTAATCACAATGCTCCGTGCCCTTGTCATCACAGAGCTCCATGACACATGTCATCAGAATGTTCCATGGCCTTCTCCTCACAATGCTCCATGCCCTTATCATCACAATGCTTCAAGACACTCGTAATCACAATGCTCCATGCCCCTTTTCATCAGAAGGCTCCATGATATTTGTCATCACAAGTCTCCATGGTCAACTCATCACAATGCTCCAAGACCTTGTCATCACCATGCTCCATTCCCTTGTCATCACAATGCTCCATGACTCCTGTCATCACAATACTCCATGAACATTTTCAGCCCAATGCTCCATGACCTTCTCATCACAATGCTCCATGACCAATATCATCACAATGCTCCATGACCACTGTCATCACAACACTCCATGACACCTGACAACACAATGATCTGGGACTCTTGTCATCACAATGCTCCAAGACCCCTGTAATCACAATGCTCCATGACCCCTGTCATCAAAATACTCCATGAACATTTTCAGCCCAATGCTCCATGACCCTTGTCATCACAATGATCCATGCCCTTGTCATCCCAATGTTCCATGACCCCTGTATTCACAGTGATCCATGACGCTCGTCATCACAGTGCTCCATGACACCTGTCATCACAATGCTCCATGCCTTTGTCAGCAAAATGCTACATGACCTTGTCATTACAATGCTCTATGCGATTGTCATCACAATACTCGATTACCATTGTCATCTCAATCCTCCATGAACCTTGGGATCACATTGCTTCATGCCCTTGTCATCACAATGCTACATGCTCCTTGAAATCAAAATGATCCATGACCTCTGTCATCACAATGCTCCAAACTCTTGTGATCACAATGTTCCATAACATTTGTCCTCACAACGCTCCATGATGCCTGTCATCACAATACTCCATACACTTGTCATCACAATTCTCCATGACTTTGTCATCACAATTCTCAATACACTTTTCATCACAGTGCTCCCTGACACTTGTCGTCAGTATGCTCCATGAACCCTGTCATGACAAGGCTCCATGCCTTTTTCATCACAATGTTCCATGCCCTTTTCATCACAATGCTCAAAGACCCCTGTAATCACAATGCTCCATGCCCTTGCCATCCAAATCTCCATGACGCATGTCATCAGAATGTTCCATGGACTTCTCATCACAATGCTCCCTGCTCTTGTCATCACAAAGCACTAAGACCCCTGTAATCACAATGCTCCATGCCCCTTTTCATCTCAATGCTCCTATGAACCCTGTCAGCACAATGAACAATGCCCATCATCATAATGCTTCAGGCAATTGTCATCACAATCAAATCAAAATGCTCCATGACCTCTGTCATCACAATGCTCAAAATCCTGGTGATCACAATGTTGCATAACTCTTATCATCACAACACCCCATGACGCTCATCATCACAATGATCCATGGTCGTCTCATCACAAGGCTCCATGACCTTTGTCATCAAAATTCTCAATAAAATTGTCATCACAATGCTCGCTGACACTTGTCGTCAGAATGCTCCTTGAACCCTGTCACAAAAAGGCACCATGTCTTTTTCAACACAAAGCCACATGCCGTTTTCATCCCAATGCTGCATGCCATTGTCATCAAAATACACCACAGGCTTGTCATCAGAATGCTCCATGACCCTTGTCATCACAATGCTCCAAGCCATTGTCATCACAATGCTCCATTACCATTGTCATCAGAATCCTCCATGACACTTGGCATCACAATGCTCCATGCCATTGTCATCACAATGCTCCATGTCTTTGTCAGCAAAATGCTAAATGACCTTGTCATTACAATCCTCTATGCGCTTGTCATCACAATACTCCATTTCCATTGTCATCACAATCCTCCATCAACATTGGGATCACATTGCTTCATGCCCTTGTCATCACAATGCTCCATGCTCCTTGAAATCAAAATTATCCATGACCTCTGTCATCACAATGCTCCAAACCCTTGTGATCACATTGTTCCATAACACTTGTCATCACAACACTCCATGATGCCTGTCATCACAATACTCCATGCCCTTTTCATCACAATGCTCCATGACCTTTGTCATCACAATTCTCAATACACTGGTGATCACAATGCTCCCTGACACTTGTCATCAGAATGCTCCTTGAAACCCATCACGAAAAGGCTCCATGCTTTTTTCATCACAATGCCCCATGCCATTTTCATCACAATGTTCCATACCATTGTCATCAAAATACTCCACAAGCTTGTCATCAGAATGCTCCCGGACCCTTGTCATCACAATGCTCCATTACCTTTCTCATCAGAATCCTCCATGACACTTGGCATCACAATGCTCCATGCCATTGTCATCACAATGCTCCATGTCTTTGTCAGCAAAATGCTAAATGACCTTGTCATTACAATCCTCTATGCGCTTGTCATCACAATACTCCATTTCCATTGTCATCACAATCCTCCATCAACCTTGGGATCACATTGCTTCATGCCCTTGTCATCACAATGCTCCATGCTCCTTGAAATCAAAATGATCCATGACCTCTGTCATCACAATGCTCCAAACCCTTGTGATCACATTGTTCCATAACACTTGTCATCACAACGCTCAATGATGCCTGTCATCACAATACTCCATGCCCTTTTCATCACAATGCTCCATGACCTTTGTCATCACAATTCTCAATACACTTGTGATCACAATGCTCCCTGACACTTGTCATCAGAATGCTCCTTGAAACCCGTCACGAAAAGGCTCCATGCCTTTTTCTTCACAATGCCCCATGCCATTTTCATCACAATGTTCCATACCATTGTCATCAAAATACTCCACAAGCTTGTCATCAGAATGATCCCGGACCCTTGTCATCACAATGCTCCATTACCTTTCTCATCAGAATCCTCCATGACACTTGGCATCACAGTGCTACATGCCATTGTCATCACAATGGGCCATTACATATGTCATCACAATGCTCCCTGACACTTATCTTCACAATACTGCATGACCTGGTCATCACAATGCTTCATGCCCTTGTCATCACAATAGGCCATTCCAACTGTCATCGCAACAAACCATGAAAGTGATTAGACCAATGTTCCATGCCCTTGTCATCACAATGCTCCATGCCCTTGTTATCACAATGCTCCATGACCCCTGTCATCACAATGCTCCGTTACTCCATTCATCACAATGCTTCATGACTTTGTCATCACAGTGGTCCATGCCCTCACCATCAACAGTCTCTGTGACATTTTTAACACCAACGCTCCATGAACTTTTCATCACAATGCTCCGTGACCCTTGTCAACACAATGCTACATGCCTTTGTCAGAACAATGCTCCATGACACTTGTCATCACAATGTGCCATGCGCTTTTCATCACAATGATCCACAACCTTGTCATCGCTATGCTCCATAAAACTTGTAATCACAATGCTCCATGCACTTCTCATCCAAATGCTCTCTCACATGATATATCACAATGTTCCATCACTAGTCATCAAAATCCTCCCTCACCCCTGTTATCACAATGTTCCATAACCCTTGTCATCACCATGCTACATCCCCTTATCAGCACAATGTTCCATGACCCCTGACATCACAATGTTCTATAACCCCTGTCATCAAAATGCTCCATGACCCATTTCATCACAAAGCTCCATGACCGCTGGCATCACAATGTTCTATAAGGCCTGTCATCAAAATGTTCCATTACACTTTTCATCAAATTGCTGCATGAACATGTCATCAAAATGCTCCCTGCCCTTCTCATCACAATGCACCACACCCTTGTCACCAAAAAGCTCCATGACCATTGCCCTCACTAAGCTCCATGACCCTTGGCATCACAATGCTCCATGTCATTGTCATCACAATGCTCCATGAACCTTCTCATCACATTGCTCCATGCCCTTGTCATCACAAAGCTCCATGACTCTTGTCATCACAATGCTCGATGCCCTTTTCATCACAATGCTCCATGCCCTTGTCATTACAATCCTCCATCACCCATGTATCACAGTGTACCGTGCCCTTGTCATCACAATGCTCCATGCCCACTCTCATCACAATAATCCATGAAACATTTCAGACTAATGCTCAATGCCCTTCTCATCCCAATGCTCCATTACCTCTGTCATAACAATGCTCCATGACACCTGCCATGACAATGCTCCATGCCCTTGTCATCACAATGCTCCAAGACCCTCGTAATCACAAGTTTCCATGCCCCTTTTCATCAGAATGCTCCATTATTCCTGTCATCACAATTCTCCATGGTCATCTCATCAGAATGCTCCAGGACCTTGTCATCTCCATTCTCCATTCCCTTGTCATCACAATGCTTCATGACCCCTGTCATCACAATACTCCATGAAAATTTTCAGCCCAATGCTCCATTACCTTCTCATCACAATGCTCCATGACCAATATCATCACAATGCTCCATGACCACTGTCATCACAACACTCCATGACACCTGACAACACAATGATCAGGGACTCCTGTCATCACAATGCTCCAAGAACCCTGTAATCACAATTCTCCATGACCCCTGTCATCACAATACTCCATGAATATTTTCAGCCGAATGCTCCATGACCCTTGTCATCAAATTGATCCATGCCCTTGTCATCCCAATGTTCCATAACCACTGTATTCACAATGCTCCTTGACGCTTGTCATCACAGTGCTCCATGACACCTGTCATTACAATGCTCCATGAATTTGTCAGCATAATGCTACATGACCTTTTCATTACAATGCTCTATGCACTTGTCATCACAATACTCCATTACCATTGTCATCACTATCCGCCATGAACATTGGGATCACATTGCTTCATGCCCTTGTCATCACAATGCTCCATGCTCCTTGAAATCAACATGATCCATAACCTCTGTCATCACAATGCTCCAAACCCTTGTGATCACAATGTTCCATAACACTTGTCCTCACAATGCTCCATGATGCCTGTCATCACAATACTCCATGCCCTTTTCATCACAATGCTCCATGACCTTTGTCATCACAATTATCAATACACTTGTCATCACAATGCTCCCTGACTCTTGTCGTCAGAATGCTCCTTGAACAGTGTCATGAAAAGGCTCCATGCCTTTTTCATCACAAAGCCCCATGCCATTTTCATCCCAATGCTCCATGCCATTGTCATCAAAATACTCCACAAGCTTGTCATCAGAATGCTCCGTGACCCTTGTCATCACAATTCTCCATGCACTTGTCAGCACAATGCACCCTGACCCTTGTCATCACAATGCTCCAAGCCATTGTCATCACAATGCTCCATTACCTTTGTCATTAGAATCCTCCATGACACTTGGCATCACAATGCTCCATGCCACTGTCATCACAATGGGCCATTACATATGTCATCACAATGCTCCCTGACACATCTCTTCACCATACTTCATGCCCTTGTCTTAACAATGCGCCATTCCAACTGTCATCACAATAATCCATGAAACATATTAGACCTATGCTCCATGCCCTTGTCATCACAATGCTCCATGACCTTGTTATCACAATGTTCCAAGACCCCTGTAATCAGAATGCTCCATGCCCCTTTTCATCAGTATGCTCCATGAGACTTTTCATCACATGGCTCCATGGTTTTCTCATCATAATGCTCCAGGACCTTGTCATCAGAATGCTTCACAACATTGTCATGAAAATTCTCAATGGCACTTGTCATCATAATGCTCCAAGCCCTAGTCATCACAATGCTCCATGATATTGGTCATCACAATCATCCCTTACATTTGGCATCACAATGCTCCATGCCATTGTCATCGCAATGGACCATGATATATGTCATCACAATACCCTGACACCTCTCTTCACAATACTCCATGCACTTATCATCACAAAGCTCCATGCCCTTGTCATCACAATGCACCATGTCCACTGTCATCACAATAATCTATGAAAATTGTCATACCAAAGCTCCATGACCCTGTCATCACAATTCTCCATGCCCTTGTCATCACAATGCTCCATGTCCCCTCTCATCACAATGCTCGGTGACTCCAGTCATCACAATGCTTCATAAAGTTTGTCATCACAGCGGTCCATGCCCACGTCATCACAAGGCTCTGTGACCTTTGTTACCACAATGCTCCATGAACTTTTCATCACAATGCTCCATGACCCTTGTCCTCACAATGCTCCATGCCTTTGTCAGAACAATTCTCCATGACCCTTGTCATCACAATGTGCCATGCGCTTTTCATCACAATGATCCACAACCTTGTCATCACTATGCTCCATAAACCTTGTAATCACAATGCTCCATGCACTTTTCCTCCAAATGCTCTCTCACATGAGATATCACAATGTTCCATCACTAGTCATCACAATCCTCCCTCACCCGAGTTATCACAATGTACCATGACCCCTGTCATCACAATGCTACATCTCCTTATCAACACAATATTCCATGACACCTGACATCACAATGTTCCATAACCACTGTCATCAAAATGCTCCATGACCCTTTTCATCCCAAAGCTCCATGATCCCTGGCCACACAATGTTCAATAACCCCTGTCATCAAAATATCCCATTACACTTTTCATCAAATTGCTGCATGACCCTGTCATCAAAATGCTGCCTGCCTTTCTCATCACAATGCACCACACCCTTGTCATCAAAATGCTCCATGACCTTTGTCATCCCAAAGCTCCATGACACTTGGCATCACAATGCTCCATGTCTTTGTCATCACAATGCTCCATGAACCCAGTCATCACATTGCTCCTTGCCCTTGTCATCACAAAGCTCAATGACACTTGTCATCACAATGCTCGATGCCTTTCTCATCACAATGCTCCATGCCCTTGTCATTACAATCCTCCATGACCCATGTATCACAGTGTTCCGTGCCCTTGTCATCACAATGGTCCATGCCCCATCTCATCACTATAATCCATGAAACATTTCAGACCAATGCTCAATGCCCTTCTCATCACAATGCTCCATTTCCTCTGTCATAACAATGCTCCATGACCCCTGCCATCACAATGTTCCACGGCATTGTCATCACAAGGCTCCAGGACCCTTGTCATCAAAATAGCCCAAGACCCCTGTAATCACAATGCTCAATGCCCTAGTCATAACAAAGCTCGATGACGCATGTCATCAGAAAGTTCCATGGCCTTCTCCTCAAAATGCTCCATGCCCTTGTCATCACAATGCTCGAAGACCCCAGTAATCACAATGCTCCATGCCCCTTTTCATCAGAATGCTCCATGAGATTTGTCATCACAAGTCTCCTTGGTCATCTCATAACAATGCTCCAGGACCTTGTCATCACCATGCTCCATTCCCTTGTCATCACAATGCTCCATGACCCCTGTCATCACAATACTCCATGAAAATTTTCAGCCCAATGCTCCATGACATTCTCATCACAATGCTCCATGACCAATATCATCACAATGCTCCAAGACCACTGTCATCACAACACTCCATCACACCAGACAACACAATGATCCGGGACTCTTGTCATCACAATGCTCCAAGACCGCTGTAATCACAATGCTCCATGACCCCTGTCATCACAACTCTTCATGAACATTTTCAGCCCAATGCTCCATGACCCTTGTCATCACAATTATCTATGCCCTTCTCATCCCAATGCTCCATGACCCCTGTATTCACAATGCTCCATGACGCTTGTCATCACAGTGCTCCATGACACCTGTCATCACAATGCTCCATGCCTTTGTCAGCAAAATGCTACATGACCTTGTCATTACAATGCTCTATGTGCTTATCATCACAATACTCCATTACCATTGTCATCACAATCCTCAATGAATCTCGGGGTCACATTGCTTCATGCCCTTGTCATCACAATGCTCCATGCTCCTTGAAATGAAAATGATCCATGACCTCTGTCATCACAATGCTCCAAACCCTTGTGATCACAATGTTCCATAACACTTGTCATCACTATGATCCATGATGTCTGTCATCACAATACTCCATGCCCTTTTCATCACAGTGCTCCATGAAATTTGTCATCACAATTCTCAATACACTTGTCATCACAATGCTCCCTGACACTTGTCAACATAATGCTCCTTGAACCCTGTCACGAAAAGGCTCCATGCCTTTTTCTTCTCATTGCCCCATGCCGTTTTCCTCCTAATGCTCCATGCCATTGTCATAAAAATACTCCACAAGCTTGTCATCAGAATGCTCCATGACACTTGTCATCACAATTCTCCATGCACTTGTCAGCACAATGCTCCCTGACCCTTGTCATCACAATGTTCCAAGCCATTGTCACCAAAATGCTCCATTACCTTTGTCATCAGAATCCTCCTTGACACTTGGCATCACAATGCTCCATGCCATTTTCATCACAATGGGCCATTACATATGTCATCACAATGCTCCCTGACACCTCTCTTGACAATACTGCATGACCTGGTCATCACAATCCTCCATGCCCTTGTCATCACAATGTGCCATTCCAACTGTCATCACAATAATCCATGAAACTTATTAGACCAATGCTCCATGCCCTTGTCGTCACATTTCTCCATGCCCTTGTTATCACCATGTTCCAAGACCCCTGTAATCAGAATCCTCCATGCCCCTTTTCATCAGGGTGCTCCATGAGACTTGTCATCACAAGTCTCCATGGTTTTCTCATCACAATGCTCCAGGACCTTGTCATCACAATGCTTCACGACATTGTCATGAAAATTTTCAATGGCCCTTGTCATCATAATGCTCCATGCCCTATTCATCACAATGCTCCATTATATTTGTCTTCACAATCCTCCCTTACATTTGGCATCACAATGCTCCATGCTATTGTCATCGCAATGGACCATGACATATGTCATCACAATGCCCTGACACCTCTCTTCACAATACTCCATGTCCTTGTCATCACAATGTTCCATGCCCTTGTCATCACAATGAACCATGTCCACTGTCATCACAATAATCTATGAAATTGTCAGACCAAAGCTCCATGACCCTGTCATCACAATGCTCCATGCCTTTGTCATCACAATGCTCCATGTCCCCTGTCATTAGAATGCTCCGTGACTCCAGTCATCACAATGATTCATAAAGTTTGTCATCACAACGGTCCATGCCCACGTCATCACAAGGCTCTGTGACGTTTGTAACCACAATGCTCCATAAACTTTTCCTCACAATCCTCAGTGACCCTTGTCCTCACAATACTCCATGTCTTTGTAAGAACAATGCTCCATGACCCTTGTCATCACAATGTGCCATGCGCTTTTCATCACAATGATCCACAACTTTGTCATCACTATGCTCCATAAACCTTGTAATCACAATGCTCCATTCACTTCTCATCCAAATGCTCTCTCACATGAGATATCACAATGTTCCATCACTAGTCATCACAATCCTCCCTCACCCCTGTTATCACAATGTTCCATGACCCCTGACATCACAATATTCCATAACCCTGTCATCAAAATGTTCCATTACACTTTTCTTCAAATTGCTGCATGACCCGGTCATCAAAATGCTCCCTGCCCTTCTCATCACAATGTACCACACACTTGTCATCAAAATGCTCCATGACCATTGTCATCACTAAGATCCATGACCCTTGGCATTACAATGCTCCATTTCATTGTCATCACAATGCTCCATGAACCCTCTCATCACATTGCTCCATGCCCTTGTCATCACAAAGCTCCATGACACTTGTCATCACAATGCTCGATGCCCTTCTCATCAGAATGCTCCATGCCCTTGTCATTACAATCCTCCATGACCCATGTATCACAGTGTACCGTGCCCTTGACATCACAAAGCGCCACGCCGACTCTCATCACAATATTCCATGAAACATTTCCCACCAATGCTCCATGTCCTTCTCATCACAATGCTGCATTACCTCTGTCATAACAATGCTCCATAACCCCTGCCATCACAATGATCCATGGCCTTGTCATCACAAGGTCCCATGACCCTTGTCATCACAATGATCCAAGACCCATGTAATCACAATGGTCCATGCACTTGTCATTACAAAGCTCCATGACGCATGTCATCAGAATGTTCCATGGGCTTCTCCTCAAAAAGCTCCATGCCCTTGTCATCACAATGTTGCAAGACACACGTAATCACAATGCTCCATGCACATTTTCATCAGAATGCTCCATTAGACTTGTCATCACAAGTCTCCATGGTCATCTCATCACAATGCTTCAAGACCTTGTCATCACCATGCTCCATTCCCTTGTCATCACAAGGCTCCATTACCTCAGTCATCACAATACTCCATGAACATTTTAGCCCAATGCTCCATGACCTTCTCATCACAATGGTCAATGACCAATATCATCACAATGCTCCATGACCCTTCTCATCACAATGCTCCAAGAACACTGTAATCACAATGCTCTATGCCCCTTTTCATCTCAATGATCCATGAACCCTGTCATCACAATGCACTATGCCCATCATCATAATTCTTCATGCTATTCTCATCACAACGAAATCAAATTGTTCCATGACCTCTGCCATAACAATGCTCCAAACCCTTGTGATCACAATATTTCATAACACTTGTCATCACAATGCCCCAGGATGCTCGTCATCACAATTATCCATGGTCTTCTCATGACAATGCTCCATGACTTCGTCATCACAATGCTCAATACACTTGTCATCAACATGCTCCCTGACACTTGTTGTCTGTATGCTCCTTGAACCCTGTCATGACAAGGCTCCATGCCTTTTTCATCACAATGATCCATGCCTTTTTCATCACAATGCTCCAAGTCCCATGTAATCACAATGGTCCATGCCATTGTCATCACAAAGTGCAATGACGCACGCCATCAGAATGCTCCTTGGCCTTCTCCTCACAGTGCTCCATGCCCTTGTCTTCACAATGTTCCAAGACCCCTGTAATCACAATGCTCCATTCCCCTTTTAATCAGTATGCTCCATGAGACTTGTCATCACAAGGCTCCATGGTTTTGTCATCACAACGCTCCAGGACCTTGTCATCACAATGCTTCACGACCTTGTCATCAAAATTTTCAATGGCCCTTGTCATCATAATGCTCCAAACCCTAATCATCACAATGCTCCATTATATTTGTCATCACAATCCTCCATTACATTTGGTATCAAAAAGCTCCATGCCATTGTCATCGCCATGGACCATGACATATGTCATCACAATGCTCCCTGACACCTGTTTTCACAATACTCCATGACCTTATCATCACAATGCACCATGCCCACTCTCATCACAATAATCAATGAATCTTGTCAGACCAATGCTCCATGCCTCTGTCATCACAATGCTCCATGCCCTTGTCATCACAATGCTCCATGACCCCTGTCATCACAATGCTCCGTTACTCCAGTCATCACAGTGCTTCATAACGTTTGTCATCACAGTGGTCCATGCCCGCGTCATCACAAGGCTCTGTGACCGTTGTAACCACAATGCTCCATGGACATTTCATCACAATTCTCTGAGAAAATTGTCATCACAATGCTCCATGTATTTGTCAGAACAATGCTCCATGACCATTGTTATCACAATGTTCCACGCGCATTTCATCACAATGTTCCAAACCTTGTCATTACAATGCTCCATAAACCTTGAAATCACGGTGGTTCATGCATTTCTCATCAAAATGCTCTCTCACCAGAGATATCACAATGTTCCATCACTAGTCATCACAATACACCCTCGTCCTTGTAATCACATTGTTCCATGACACTGTCATCACAATGATACATCCCCTTATCATCACAATGTTCCATGTCCCTTGCCATCGCAATGTTCCATAAGCCCTGTCATCCAAATGCTCCATGACCCTTTCCATCCCAAAGCTCCAAGACCCCTGACATCACAATGTTCTATAACCCCTGCGATCAAAATGTTCTATTACACTTTTTATCAAATTGCTGCATGACACGTTCATTAAATGCTCACTGCCCTTCTCATCAAAATGCTCCATGACTTGTCATCACAAAGCTCCAAGACCCTTGGCATCACAATGCTCCATGTCATTGTCATCACAATGCTCCATGAACCCTCTCATCACATTGCTCCATGCCCTTGTCATCACACAGCTCCATGACACTTGTCATCACAGTGCTCGATGCCCTTCTCATCACAATACTCCATGCCCTTGTCATTACATTCCTGCATGACCCATGTATCACAGTGTTCCGTGCCCTTGTCTTCAAAATGCTCCATGCCCACTCTCATCACAATAATCCATGAAACATTTCAGACCAAAGTTCCATACCCTTCTCATCACAATGCTCCATTACCCCTGTCATAAAAATGCACCATGACACCTGCCAGCACAATGATCCACGACATAGTCATCACAAGGTTCCATGATAATTCTCATCACAATGTTCAAGACCCCTGATATCACAATGCTCCATGCCCTTGTCATCACAAAGCTCCATGACGCATGTCAACAGAATGTTCCATGGCCTTCTCATCACAATGCTCCAAGACCCTTGTAATCACAATGCTCCATGCCCCTTTTCATCTCAATGCTCCACGACCCTTTTCACCACAATGCTCCATGCGCTTGTCAGCACAATGCCCCATGACACATGTCATCACAATGCACCATGCGCTTGTCATCACAGTGCTCCACAACATTGTCATCACAATGCTCCATAAAATTTGTCATCACTATGCTCCATTCACTTCTCATCAAAATGCTCTCTCACCACTGATATCACAATGCTACATCACTATTTGTCACAATACTCCCTCACCCCTGTCATCACAATGTTCCATGACTCCTGTCATCACAATGCTACATGCACTTATCATCACAATGTTCGATGACCCCTTACATCACAATGTTCCATAACACCTGTCATCATAATGTTCCATGACACTTTTCATCAAATTGCTCCATGCCCTTGCCATCACAATGCTGCATTACCCCTGTCATAACAATGCTCCATAACCCCTGCCATCAAAATGTTCTATGGCCTTGTCATCACAAGTCTCCATGACCCTTCTCATCACAATGCTCCAAGAACACTGTAATCACAATGCTCTATGCCCCTTTTCATCTCAATGATCCATGAACCCTGTCATCACAATGCACCATGCCCATCATCATAATGATTCATGCTATTGTCATCACAAAGAAATAAAAATGCTCCATGACCTCTGTCATAAAAATGCTCCAAACCCTTGTGATCACAATATTCCATAACACTTGTCATCACAAAGCCCCATGACGCTCTTCATCACAATTATCCATGGTCTTCTCACCACAATGCTCCATGACCTTCGTCATCACAATGCTCAATACACTTGTCATCAAAATGCTCCCTGACACTTGTTGTCTGTATGCTCCTTGAACTCTGTCATGACAAGGCTCCATGCCTTTTTCATCACAATGATCCATGCACTTTTCATCACAGTGCTCCAAGACCAATGTTATCACAATGCTCCATGCCCTTGTCATCACAAAGCTCAATGACGCATGCCATCAGAATGCTCCTTGGTCTTCTCCTCACCATGCTCCTTGCCCTTGTCATCAAAATGTTCCAATACCCCTGTAATCACAATGCTCCATGCCCCTTTTCATCAGTATGCTCCATGAGACTTGTCATCAAAAGGCTCCATGATTTTGTCATCACAATGCTCCAGGACCTTGTCCTCACAATGCTTCATGACCTTGTCATGAAAATTTTCAATGGCCCTTGTCATCATAATGCTCCAAGCCCTAATCATCACAATGCTCCATTATATTTGTCATCACAAACCTCCATTATCTTTGGCATCACAATGCTCCATGCCATTGTCATCGCAATGTGCCATGACATATATCATCAAAATGCTCCCTGACACCTGTCTTCACAATACTCCATGACCTTATCATCACAATGCTCCATGCCCTTGTCATCACAATGCACCATGCCCACTCTCATCACAATAATCTATGAAACTTGTCAGACCAATGCACCATGCCCCTGTCATCACAATGCACCATGCCCTTGTCATCACAGTGCTCCATGACCCCTGTCATCACAATGCTCTGTGCCTCCAGTCATCACAATGCTTCATAAAGATTGTCATCACAATGGTCCATGCCCGCGTCATCACAAGGCTCTGTGACCTTTGTATCCACAATGCTCCATGAATTTTTCATCACAATTCTCTGTGACCCTTGTCATCACAATGCTCCCTGTCTTTGTCTGAACAATGCTCCATGACCATTGTCATCACAGTGTGCCACGTGCATTTCATCACAACTGTCCACAACCTTGTCATTGCAATGCTCCATAATCCTTGTAATCACAATGGTCCATGCACTTCTCATCAAAATGCTCTCTCACCAGAGATATCACAATGTTCCATCACTAGTCATCACAATACTCCCTCACCCCTGGAATCACAGTGATCCATGACCCTGTCATCACAATGCTACATCCACTTGTCATCACAATGTTCCATGACCCCTTCCATCACAATGTTCCATAAGCCCTGTCTTCAAAATGCTCCATGACCCTTTCCATCCCAAAGATCCAAGTCAACTGCCATCACAATGTTCTATAACACCTGCCATCTAAATGTTCCATTACACTTTTTATCAAATTGCTGCAGGACCCGGTTATCAAAATGCTCCCTGCCCTTCTCATCAAAATGCTCCATGACTTGTCATCACAAAGCCCGAAGACCCTTGGCATCACAATGCTCCATGTCATTGTCATCACAATGCTCCATGTACCCTCTCATCACATTGCTCCATGCCCTTGTCATCACACAGCTCCATGACATTTGTCATCACAATGCTCAATAGACTTGTCATCACAATGCTCCCTGACCCTTGTCATCAGTATGCTCCTTGAACACTGTCATAACAAGTTTCCATGCATTTTTCATCACAATGATCCATGACCATTTCATCACAATGCTCCAAGACCCCTGTAATCACAATGCTCCATGCCCCTATTCATCAGAATGCTCCATGAGACTTGCCAACACAAGTCTCCATGGTCTTCTAATCACAATGTTCCAGGACCTTGACATCACCATGATCCATTCCCTTGTCATCACAATGCTCCATGACCCCTGTCATCACAATAATCCATGAACATTTTCAGCCCAATGCTCCACGACCTTCTCATCACAATGCTCCATTGCCAATATCATCACAATGCTCCATGACCACTGTCATCACAACACTGCATGACACCTGACCACACAATGATCCAGGACTCTGGTCATCACAATGCTCCATTCCCTTGTCGTCACATTGCTACATGACACCTGTCATCACAACTCTCCATGAACATTTTCAGCCCAGTGCTCCATGACCCTTGTCATCAAAGTGATCCATGCCCTTGTCATCCCAATGCTCCATGACCCCTGTATTCACAATGCTCCTTGACGCTTGTCATCACAGTGCTCCATGACACATGTCATCACAATGCTCCATGCCTTTGTCAGCAAAATGCTACATGACCTTTTCATTACAATGCTCTATGCACTTGTCATCACAATGCTCCATTTCCATTGTCATCACAATCCTCCATGAACTTTGGGATCACATTGCTTCATGTCCTGGTCATCACAATGCTCCATGCTCCTTGAAATCAAAATGATCCATGACCTCTGTCATCAAAATGCTCCAAACCCTTGTGATCACAATGTTCCATAACACTTGTCATCACAACGCTCCATGATGCATGTCATCACAATACTCCATGCACTTTTCATCAAAATGCTCCATGACCTTTGTCACCACAATTCTCAATACACTTGTCATCACAATGCTCCCTGACACTTGTCATCAGAATGCTCCTTGAACCCTGTCATGAAAAGGCTCCATGCCTTTTTCATCACAATGCCCCATGCCATTTTCATCACAATGCTCCATGCCATTGTCATCAAAATACTCCACAAGCTTGTCATCAGAATGCTCCATGACCCTTGTCATCACAATTCTCCATGCACTTGTCAGCACAATGCTCCCTGACCCTTGTCATCACAATGCTCCAAGCCATTGTCATCACAATGCTCCATTACCTTTGTCATCAGAATCCTCGCTGACACTTGGCGTCACAATGCTCCATGCCATCCTCATCACAATGGGCCATTACATATGTGATCACAATGCTCCCTGACACCTGTCTTCACAATACGGCATGACATGGTCATCACAATGCTCCATGCCCTTGTCATCACAGTGTGCCATTCCAACTCTCATCGCAATACTCCATGAAAGTTATTAGACCAATGTTCCATGCCCTTGTCATCACAACGCTCCATGTCCTTGTTATCACAATGCTCCATGACCCCTGTCATCACAATGCTCCGTGACTCCAGTCATCACAATTCCTCATGACCTTTGTCATCACAATGGTCCATGCCCTCGTCATCAACAGTCTCTGTGACCTTTTTAACCACAATGCTCCATGAACTTTTCATCACAATGCTCTTTGACCCTTGTCATCACAATGCTCTATGCCTTTCTCAGCACAATGCTCCATGACCCTTGTCATCACAATGCTCCATGCGCTTGTCAGCACAATGCTCCATGACACATGTCATCACAATGCACCATGCGCTTGTCATCACAGTGCTCCACAACATTGTCATCACAATGCTCCATAAAATTTGTCATCACAGTGCTCCATGCACTTCTCATCAAAATGCTCTCTCACCACTGATATCACAGTGCTACATCACTATTTGTCACAATACTCCCTCACCCCTGTCATCACAATGTTCCATGACTCCTGTCATCACAATGCTACATGCACTTATCATCACAATGTTCGATGATCCCTGAAATCACAATGTTCCATAACAAATGTCATCAAAATGTTCCATGACACTTTTCATCAAATTGCTCCATGACCCTGTCATCAGAATGCTCCCTGCCCTTCTCATCACAATGCACAACGCACTTGTCATCAAAATGCTCCATGACCTTTGTCATCACAAAGATCCATGACCCTTGGCATCACAATGCTCCATGTCATGGTCATCACAGTGCTCCAAGAACGCTCTCATCACATTGCTCCATGCCCTTGTCTTCACATAGCTCCATGACACATGTCATCAGAATGCTCAATGGTCTTCTCATCACAATGCTCCAAGCCCTTGCCATCACTATGCTCCATTACCACTCTAATAACAATGCTCCATGACACCTGCCATCACGATGTTCCATGGCCTTGTCATCACAATGCTCCATGACCCCTGTCATCACAATGCTCCGTGACTCCAGTCATCACAGTGCTTCATAACATTTGTCATCACAATGGTCCATGCCCGCGTCATCACAAGGCTCTGTGACCGTTGTAACCACAATGCTCCATGAACTTTTCATCACAATTCTCTGAGAAAATTGTCATCACAATGCTCCATGTATTTGTCAGAACAATGCTCCATGACCATTGTCATCACAATGTGCCACGCGCATTTCATCACAACGTTCCAAACCTTGTCATTGCAATGCTCCATAAACCTTGTAATCACAGTGGTCCATGCACTTCTCATCAAAATGCTCTCTCACCAGAGATATCACAATGTTCCATCACTAGTCATCACAATACACCCTCATCCTTGTAATCACATTGTTCCATGACACTGTCATCACAATGCTACATCCCCTTATCATCACAATGTTCCATGACACTTGCCATCACAATGTTCCATAAACCCTGTCATCAAAATGCTCCATGACCCTTTCCATCCCAAAGCTCCAAGACCCCTGACATCACAAAGTTCTATAACCCCTTTCATCAAAATGTTCCATTACACTTTTTATCAAATTGCTGCATGACCCGGTCATCAAAATGCTCACTGCCCTTCTCATCAAAATGCTCCATGACTTGTCATCACAAAGCTCCAAGACCCTTGGCATCACAATGCTCCATGTCATTGTCATCACAATGCTCCATGAACCCTCTCATCACATTGCTCCATGCCCTTGTCATCACAAAGCTCCATGACACTTGTCTTCACAATGCTCGATGCCCTTCTCATCACAATGCTCCATGCCCTTGTCATTACATTCCTGCATGACCCATGTATCACAGTGTTCCGTGCACTTGTCTTCAAAATGCTCCATGCCCACTCTCATCACAATAATCCATGAAACATTTCAGACCAATGTTCCATACCCTTCTCATCACAATGCTCCATTACCCCTGTCATAACAATGCACCAGGACACCTGCCATCACAATGATCCACGGCCTAGTCATCACAAGGTTCCATGATAATTCTCATCACAATGCTCATGACCCCTGATATCACAATGCTCCATGCCCTTGTCATCACAAAGCTCCATGACGCATGTCATCAGAATGTTCCATGGTCTTCTCATCACAATGCTCCATGCACTTGTCATCACAATGCTCCAAGACCCTTGTCATCACAATGCTCCATGCCCATTTTCATCTCAATGCTCCAGGAACCCTGTCATCACAGTGCACCATGCCCATCATCATAATGCTTCAGGCTATTGTCATCACAATGAAATCAATATTCTGCATGAACTCTGTCATCATAATGCTCCAAACCCTTGTGATCACAATGTTGCATAACACGTATCATCACAACACCCCATGACGCTCATCATCACAATTATCCATCGTCTTCTCATCACAATGCTCCATGATCTTTGTCATCACAATGCTCAATACACTTGTCATCACAATGCTCCCTGACCCTTGTCGTTAGTATGCTCCTTGAACCCTGTCATGACATGTTTCCATGCATTTTTCATCACAATGATCCATGACCATTTCATCACAATGCTCCAAGGTCCCTGTAATCACAATGCTCCATGCCCTTGTCATCACAAAACTCCATGACGCATGTCATCAGAATGCTCCATGGCCTTCTCATCACAATGCTCTATGCCCTAGTCATAACAATGCTCCAAGACCCCTGTAATCACAATGCTCCATGCCCCTTTTCATCAGAATGCTCCATGAGACTTGCCATCACATGTCTCCATGGTCTTCTCATCACAATGTTCCAGGACCTTGACATCACCATGATCCATTCCCTTGTCATCACAATGCTCCATGACCCCTGTCATCACAAAAATCCATGAACATTTTCAGCCCAATGCTCCACGACCTTCTCATCACAATGCTCCATTGCCAATATCATCACAATGCTCCATGACCACTGTCATCACAACACTCCATGACACCTGACAACACAAGGATCCAGGACTCTTGTCATCTCAATGCTCCATTCCCTTGTCTTCACAATGCTACATGACACCTGTCATCACAACTCTCCATGAATATTTTCAGCCCAGTGCTCCATGACCCTTGTCATCACAATGATCCATGCCCTTGTCATCCCAATGCTCCATGACCCCTGTATTCACAATGCTCCTTGACGCTTGTCATCACAGTGCTCCAAGACACATGTCATCACAATGCTCCATGCCTTTGTCAGCAAAATGCTACATGACCTTGTCATTACAATGCTCTATGCACTTGTCATCACAATACTCCATTTCCATTGTCATCACAATCCTCCATGAACTTTGGGATCACATTGCTTCATGCCCTTGTCATCACAATGCTCCATGCTCCTTGAAATCAAAATGATCCATCACCTCTGTCATCACAATGCTCCAAACCCCTGTGATCACAATGTTCTATAACACTTGTCATCACAACGCTCCATGATGCCTGTCATCACAATACTCCATGCACTTTTCATCACAATGCTCCATGACCTTTGTCACCACAATTCTCAATACACTTGTCATCACAATGCTCCCTGACACTTGTCATCAGAATGCTCCTTGAAACCTGTCACGAAAAGGCTCCATGCCTTTTTCATCACAATGCCCCATGCCATTTTCTTCACAATGCTCCATGCCATTGTCATCAAAATACTCCACAAGCTTGTCATCAGAATGCTCCATGACCCTTGTCATCACAATTCTCCATGCACTTGTCAGCACAATGCTCCCTGACCCTTGTCATCACAATGCTCCAAGCCATTGTCATCACAATGTTCCATTACCTTTGTCATCAGAATCCTCCCTGACACTTGGCATCACAATGCTCCATGCCATCCTCATCACAATGGGCCATTACATATGTGATTACAATGCTCCCTGACACCTGTCTTCACAATACGGCATGACCTGGTCATCACAATGCTCCATGCCCTTGTCATCACAATGTGCCATTCCAACTGTCATTGCAGTACGCCATGAAACTTATTAGACCAATGTTCCATGCCCTTGTCATCACAATGCTCCATGCCCCTTTTCATCAGAATGCTCCATGAGACTTGTCATCACAAGTCTCCATGGTCATCTCATCACAATGCTCCAAGACCTTGTCATCACCATGCCCCATTCCCTGGTCATCACAATGCTCCATGACCCCTGTCATCACAAGGCTCAATGACCCTTCTCATCACAATGCTCCAAACCCCTGTAATCACAATGCTCCATGCCCCTTTTCATCACAATGCTCCATGAACCCTGTCATCACAATGAACCATGCCCATCATCATAATGCTTCAGGCTATTGTCATCACAATGAAATCAAAATGCTCCATGACCTCTGTCATCACAATGCTCCAAACCCTGGTGATCACAATGTTGCATAACACTTATCATCACAAAACCCCATGACGCTAATCATCACTATTATCCATGGTCTTCTCATCACAAGGCTCCATGACCTTTGTCATCACAATTCTCAATACTCTTTTCATCACAATGCTCCCTGACACTTGTCGTCAGTATGCTCCATGAACTCTGTCATGACAAGGCTCCATGCCTTTTTCATCACAATGATCCATGCCCTTTTCATCACAGTGCTCCAAGACCACTGTAATCATAATGCTCCTTGCCCTTGTCATCACAAAGCTCCATGATGCATATCATCAGAATGTTCCATGCACTTCTCATCACAATGCTCCATGCCCTTGTCATCACAATGCTCCAAGACCCCTGTAATCACAATGCTCCATGCCCCTTTTCATCTCAATGCTCCATGAACACTGTCATAACAATGCACCATGCCCATCATCATAATGCTTCAGGCTATTGTCATCACAGTGAAATCAAAATGCTCCATGATATCTGTCATCACAATGCTCCAAACCCTGGTGATCACAATGTTGCAAAACACTTATCATCACAACACCCCATGACGCTCATCATCACAATTATCCATGGTCTTCTCATCACAATGCTCCATGACCTTTGTCATCACAATTCTCAATACACTTGTCATCACAATGCTCCCTGACACTTGTCGTCAGAATGCACCTTGAACCCTGTGACGAAAAGGCTCCATGCCTTTTTCATCACAAAGCCCCATGCTGTTTTCATCCCAAAGATCCTTGCCATTGTCATCAAAATACTACACAAGCTTGTCATCAGAATGCTCCATGACCCTTGTCATCACAATTCTCCATGCACTTGTCAGCACAAAGCTCCCTGACCCTTGTCATCACAATGCTCCAAGCCATTGTCATCACAATGCTCCATTACCATTGTCATCAGAATCCTCCATGACACTTGGCATCACAATGCTCCATGCCATTGTCATCACAATGCTCCATGTCTTTGTCAGCAAAATGCTAAATGACCTTGTCATTACAATCCTCTATGCGCTTGTCATCACAATACTCCATTTCCATTGTCATCACAATCCTCCATCAACCTTGGATCACATTCCTTCATGCCCTTGTCATCACAATGCTCCATGCTCCTTGAAATCAAAATGATCCATGACCTCTGTCATCACAATGCTCCAATCCCTTGTGATCACATTGTTCCATAACACTAGTCATCACAATGCTCCATGATGCCTGTCATCACAATACTCCATGCCCTTTTCATCACAATGCTCCATGACCTTTCTCATCACAATTCTCAATACACTTGTGATCACAATGCTCCCTGACACTTGTCATCAGAATGCTCCTTGAAACCCATCACGAAAAGGCTCCATGCTTTTTTCATCACAATGCCCCATGCCATTTTCATCACAATGTTCCATACCATTGTCATCAAAATACTCCACAAGCTTGTCATCAGAATGCTCCGGGACCCTTGTCATCACAATGCTCCATTACCTTTCTCATCAGAATCCTCCATGACACTTGGCATCACAGTGCTACATGCCATCCTCATCACAATGGGCCATTACATATGTGATTACAATGCTCCCTGACACCTGTCTTCACAATACGGCATGACCTGGTCATCACAATGCTCCATGCCCTTGTCATCACAGTGTGCCATTCCAACTCTCATCGCAATACTCCATGAAAGTTATTAGACCAATGTTCCATGCCCTTGCCATCACAATGCTCCATGCCCTTGTTATCACAATGCTCCATGACCCTGTCATCACAATGCTCCGTGACTCCAGTGATCACAATGCTTCATGACCTTTGTCATCCCAATGGTCCATGCCCTTGTCATCAACAGTCTCTGTGACCTTTTTAACCACAATGCTCCAAGAACTTTTCATCACAATGCTCTTTGATCCTTGTCATCACAATGCTCTATGCCTTACTCAGCACAGTGCTCCATGACGCTTGTCACCACAATGCTCCTTGCGCTTGTCAGCCCAATGCTCCATGACACATGTCATCACAATGCACCATGCGCTTGTCATCACAGTGCTCCACAACATTGTCATCACAATGCTCCATAAAATTTGTCATCACAGTGCTCCATGCACTTCTCATCAAAATGCTCTCTCACCACTGATATCACAATGCTACATCACTATTTGTCACAATACTCCCTCACCCCTGTCATCACAATGTTCCATGACTCCTGTCATCACAATGCTACATGCACTTATCATCACAATGTTCGATGACCCCTGACATCACAATGTTCCTTAACACCTGTCATCAAAATATTCCATGACACTTTTCATCAAATTGCTCCATGACCCTGTCATCAGAATGCTCCCTGCCCTACTCATCACAATGCACAACGCCCTTGCCATCAAAATGCTCCATGACCTTTGTCATCACAAAGATCCATGACACTTGGCATCACAATGCTCCATGTCATTGTCATCACAATGCTCCATGAACGCTCTCATCACATTGCTCCATGCCCTTGTCTTCACATAGCTCCATGACACATGTCATCAGAATGCTCCATGGCCTTCTCATCACAATGCTCCATGCGCTTGCCATCACAATGATCCATTACCCCTGTCATAACAATGCACCATACCATTGTCATAACAATGCACCATGACCCCTGCCATCACGATGTTCCATGGCCTTGTCATCACAAGGCTCTATGACCCTTCTTATCACAATGCTCCAGTAACACTGTAATCACAATGCTCTATGCCCCTTTTCCTCTCAATGATCCATGAACCCTGTCATCAAAATGCACCATGCCCATCATCATAATGCTTCATGCTATTGTTATAACAACGAAATCAAATTGTTCCATGACCTCTGTCATAACAATGCTTCAAACCCTTGTGATCACAATATTCCATAACACTTGTCATCACAATGCCCCATGAGGCTCGTCATCACAATTATCTATGGTCTTCTCATCACAATGCTCCATGACCTTCGTCATCCCAATGCTCAATACACATATCTTCAACATGCTCCCTGACACTTGTTGTCTGTAAGCTCTTTGAACCCTGTCATGACAAGGCTGCATGCCTTTTTCATCACAGTGATCCATGCCCTTTTCATCACAGTGCTCCAAGTCCCATGTAATCACAGTGGTCCATGCCATTGTCATCACAAAGCTCAATGACGCATGCCATCAGAATGCTACTTCGTCTTCTCCTGACAATGCTCCATGCCCTTGTCTTCACAATGTTCCAAGACCCCAGTAATCACAATGCTCCATTCCCATTTTAATCAGTATGCTCCATGAGACTTGTCATCTCAAGGCTCCATGGTTTTGTCATCACAATGCTCCAGGACCTTGTCATCACAATGCTTCACGACATTGTCATCAAAATTTTCAATGGCCCTTGTCATCATAATGCTCCAAACCTTAATCATCACAATGCTCCATTATATTTGTCATCACAATCCTCCATTACATTTGGTATCACAAAGATCCATGCCATTGTCATCGCCATGGATCATGACATAAATCATCACAATGCTCCCTGAAACCTGTCTTCACAATACTCCATGACCTTATCATCACAATGCTCCATGCCCTTGTCATCACAATGCACCATGCCCACTCTCATCACAATAATCTATGAAACTTGTCAGACCAATGCTCCATGCCACTGTCATCACAATGCTCCATGCCCTTGTCATCACAATGCTCCATGACCCCTGTCATCACAATGCTCCGTGACTCCAGTCATCACAATGCTTCATAACGTTTGTCATCACAATGGTCCATGCCCGCGTCATCACAAGGCTCTGTGACCTTTGTAACCACAATGCTCCATGAACTTTTCATCACAATTCTCTCAGAAACTTGTCATCACAATGCTCCATGTCTTTGTCAGAACAATGTTCCATGACCATTGTCATCACAATGTGCCATGCACATTTCATCACAACCTTCCAAACCTTGTCATTGCAATGCTCCATAAACCTTGTAATCACAATGGTCCATGCACTTCTCATCAAAATGCTCTCTCACCAGAGATGTCACAATGTTCCATCACTAGTCATCACAATACACCCTCATCCTTGTAATCACGATGTTCCATGACCCTGTCATCACAATGCTACATCCCCTTATCATCACAATGTTCCATGACCCCTGCCAGCACAATGTTCCATATGCCCTGTCATCAAAATGCTCCATGACCCTTTCCATCCCAAAGCTCCAAGACCCCTGAAATCACGATGTTCTATAACCCCTGCCATCAAAATGTTCCATTACACTTTTTATCAAATTGCTGCATGACCCGGTCATCAAAATGCCCCCTGCCCTTCTCATCAAAATGCTGCAGGACTTGTCATCACAAAGCTCCAAGACCCTTGGCACCACAATGCTCCATGTCATTGTCATCACAATGCTCCATGAACCCTCTCATCACATTGCTCCATGCCCTTGTCATCACACAGCTCCATGACACTTGTCATCACAATGCTCGATGCTCTTCTCATCACAATGCTCCATGCCCTTGTCATTACAGTCCTGCATGACCCATGTATCACAGTGTTCCGTGCCCTTGTCATCACAATGCTCCATGCCCACTCTCATCACAATAATCCATGAAACATTTCAGACCAAAGTTCCATACCCTTCTCATCACAATGCTCCATTACCCCTGTCATAACAATGCACCATGACACCTGCTATCACAATGATCCACGGCCTAGTCATCACAAGGTTCCATGATAATTCTCATCACAATGCTCAAGACCCCTGATATCACAATGCTCCATGCCCTTGTCATCACAAAGCTCCATGACGCATGTCATCAGAATGTTCCATGGCCTTCTCATCACAATGCTCCATGCCCTTGTCATCACAATGCTCCAACACCCTTGTCATCACAATGCTCCATGCCCCTTTTCATCTCAATGCTCCATGAACCCTGTCATCACAATGCACCATGCCCATCATCATAATGCTTCAGGCTATTGTCATCACAATGAAATCAATATTCTGCATGACCTCTGTCATCATAATGCTCCAAAACCTTGTGATCACAATGCTGCATAACACTTATCATCACAACACCCCATGACGCTCATCATCACAATTATCCATCGTCTTCTCATCACAATGCTCCATGATCTTTGTCATCATAATGCTCAATACACTTGCCATCACAATGCTCCCTGACCCTTGTCGTCAGTATGCTCCTTGAACCCTGTCATGACAAGTTTCCATGCATTTTTCATCACAATGATCCATGACCATTTCATCACAATGCTCCAAGGTCCCTGTAATCACAATGCTGCATGCCCTTTTCATCACAAAACTCCATGACGCATGTCATCAGAATGCTCCATGGCCTTCTCATCACAATGCTCTATGCCCTAGTCATAACAATGCTCCAAGACCCCTGTAATCACAATGCTCCATGCCCCTTTTCATCAGAATGCTCCATGAGACTTGCCATCACAAGTCTCCATGGTCTTCTCATCACAATGTTCCAGGACCTTGACATCACCATGATCCATTCCCTTGTCATCACAATGCTCCATGACCCCTGTCATCACAATAATCCATGAACATTTTCAACCCAATGCTCCACGACCTTCTCATCACAATGCTCCATTGCCAATATCATCACAATGCTCCATGACCACTGTCATCACAACAATCCATGACACCTGACCACACAATGATCCAGGACTCTTGTCATCACAATGCTCCATTAACTTGTCGTCACAATGCTACATGACACCTGTCATCACAACTCTCCATGAACATTTTCAGCCCAGTGCTCCATGACCCTTGTCATCACAATGATCAATGCCCTTGTCATCCCAATGCTCCATGACCCCTGTATTCACAATGCTCCTTGACGCTAGTCATCATATTGCTCCATGACACATGTCATCACAATGCTCCATGCCTTTGTCAGCAAAATGCTACATGACATTGTCATTACAATGCTCTATGCACTTGTCATCACAATACTCCATTTCCATTGTCATCACAATCCTCCATGAACTATGGGATCACATTGCTTCATGCCCTTTTGATCACAATGCTCCATTCTCCTTGAAATCCAAATGATCCATGACCTCTGTCATTACAATGCTCCAAACCATTGTGATCACAATGTTCCATAACACTTGTCATCACAACGCTCCATGATGCCTGTCATCACAATACTCCATGCCTTTTTCATCACAATGCTCCATGACCTTTGTCACCACAATTCTCAATACACTTGTCATCACAATGCTCCCTGACACTTGTCATCAGAATGCTCCTTGAACCCTGTCACGAAAAGGCTCCATGCCTTTTTCATCACAATGCCCCATGCCATTTTCATCACAATGCTCCATGCCATTGTCATCAAAATACTCCACAAGCTTGTCATCAGAATGCTCCATGACCCTTGTCATCATAATTCTCCATGCACTTGTCAGCACAATGCTCCCTGACCTTTGTCATCATAATGCTGCAAGCCATTGTCATCACAATGCTCCAATACCTTTGTCATCAGAATCCTCCCTGACACTTGGCATCACAATGCTCCATGCCATCCTCATCACAATGGGCCTTTACATATGTGATCACAATGCTCCCTGACACCTGTCTTCACAATACAGCATGACCTGGTCATCACAATGCTCCATGCCCTTGTCATCACAGTGTGCCATGCCAACTCTCATCGCAATACTCCATGAAAGTTATTAGACCAATGTTCCATGCACTTGTCATCACAATGCTCCATGCCCTTCTTATCACAATGCTCCATGACCCCTATCATCACAATGATCCGTGACTCCAGTCATCACAATGCTTCATGACCTTTGTCATCACAATGGTCCATGCCCTCATCATCAACAGTCTCTGTGACCTTTTTAACCACAATGCTCCATGAACTTTTCATCACAATGCTCTTTGACCCTTGTCATCACAATTCTCTATGCCTTTCTCAGCACAATGCTCCATGACCCTTGTCATCACAATGCTCCATGCGCTTGTCAGCACAATGCTCCATGACACATGTCATCACAATGCACCATGCGCTTGTCATCACAGTGCTCCACAACATTGTCATCACAATGCTCCATAAAATTTGTCATCACAGTGCTCCATGCACTTCTCATCAAAATGCTCTCTCACCACTGATATCACAATGCTACATCACTATTTGTCACAATACTCCCTCACCCCTGTCATCACAATGTTCCATGACTCCTGTCATCACAATGCTACATGCACTTATCATCACAATGTTCGATGACCCCTGACATCACAATGTTCCATAACACCTGTCATCAAAATATTCCATGACACTTTTCATCAAATTGCTCCATGACCCTGTCATCAGAATGCTCCCTGCCCTACTCATCACAATGCACAACGCCCTTGCCATCAAAATGCTCCATGACCTTTGTCATCACAAAGATCCATGACCCTTGGCATCACAATGCTCCATGTCATTGTCATCATAATGCTCCATGAACGCTCTCATCACATTGCTCCATGCCCTTGTCTTCACATAGCTCCATGACACATGTCATCAGAATGCTCCATGGCCTTCTCATCACAATGCTCCATGCGCTTGCCATCACAATGATCCATTACCCCTGTCATAACAATGCACCATACCATTGTCATAACAATGCACCATGACCCCTGCCATCACGATGTTCCATGGCCTTGTCATCACAAGGCTCTATGACCCTTCTTATCACAATGCTCCAGTAACACTGTAATCACAATGCTCTATGCCCCTTTTCCTCTCAATGATCCATGAACCCTGTCATCAAAATGCACCATGCCCATCATCATAATGCTTCATGCTATTGTTATAACAACGAAATCAAATTGTTCCATGACCTCTGTCATAACAATGCTTCAAACCCTTGTGATCACAATATTCCATAACACTTGTCATCACAATGCCCCATGAGGCTCGTCATCACAATTATCTATGGTCTTCTCATCACAATGCTCCATGACCTTCGTCATCCCAATGCTCAATACACATATCTTCAACATGCTCCCTGACACTTGTTGTCTGTAAGCTCTTTGAACCCTGTCATGACAAGGCTGCATGCCTTTTTCATCACAGTGATCCATGCCCTTTTCATCACAGTGCTCCAAGTCCCATGTAATCACAGTGGTCCATGCCATTGTCATCACAAAGCTCAATGACGCATGCCATCAGAATGCTACTTGGTCTTCTCCTCACAATGCTCCATGCCCTTGTCTTCACAATGTTCCAAGACCCCAGTAATCACAATGCTCCATTCCCCTTTTAATCAGTATGCTCCATGAGACTTGTCATCTCAAGGCTCCATGGTTTGGTCATCACAATGCTCCAGGACCTTGTCATCACAATGCTTCACGACATTGTCATCAAAATTTTCAATGGCCCTTGTCATCATAATGCTCCAAACCTTAATCATCACAATGCTCCATTATATTTGTCATCACAATCCTCCATTACATTTGGTATCACAAAGATCCATGCCATTGTCATCGCCATGGATCATGACATAAATCATCACAATGCTCCCTGAAACCTGTCTTCACAATACTCCATGACCTTATCATCACAATGCTCCATGCCCTTGTCATCACAATGCACCATGCCCACTCTCATCACAATAATCTATGAAACTTGTCAGACCAATGCTCCATGCCACTGTCATCACAATGCTCCATGCCCTTGTCATCACAATGCTCCATGACCCCTGTCATCACAATGCTCCGTGACTCCAGTCATCACAATGCTTCATAACGTTTGTCATCACAATGGTCCATGCCCGCGTCATCACAAGGCTCTGTGACCTTTGTAACCACAATGCTCCATGAACTTTTCATCACAATTCTCTCAGAAACTTGTCATCACAATGCTCCATGTCTTTGTCAGAACAATGTTCCATGACCATTGTCATCACAATGTGCCATGCACATTTCATCACAACCTTCCAAACCTTGTCATTGCAATGCTCCATAAACCTTGTAATCACAATGGTCCATGCACTTCTCATCAAAATGCTCTCTCACCAGAGATGTCACAATGTTCCATCACTAGTCATCACAATACACCCTCATCCTTGTAATCACGATGTTCCATGACCCTGTCATCACAATGCTACATCCCCTTATCATCACAATGTTCCATGACCCCTGCCAGCACAATGTTCCATATGCCCTGTCATCAAAATGCTCCATGACCCTTTCCATCCCAAAGCTCCAAGACCCCTGAAATCACGATGTTCTATAACCCCTGCCATCAAAATGTTCCATTACACTTTTTATCAAATTGCTGCATGACCCGGTCATCAAAATGCCCCCTGCCCTTCTCATCAAAATGCTGCAGGACTTGTCATCACAAAGCTCCAAGACCCTTGGCACCACAATGCTCCATGTCATTGTCATCACAATGCTCCATGAACCCTCTCATCACATTGCTCCATGCCCTTGTCATCACACAGCTCCATGACACTTGTCATCACAATGCTCGATGCTCTTCTCATCACAATGCTCCATGCCCTTGTCATTACAGTCCTGCATGACACATGTATCACAGTGTTCCGTGCCCTTGTCATCACAATGCTCCATGCCCACTCTCATCACAATAATCCATGAAACATTTCAGACCAAAGTTCCATACCCTTCTCATCACAATGCTCCATTACCCCTGTCATAACAATGCACCATGACACCTGCTATCACAATGATCCACGGCCTAGTCATCACAAGGTTCCATGATAATTCTCATCACAATGCTCAAGACCCCTGATATCACAATGCTCCATGCCCTTGTCATCACAAAGCTCCATGACGCATGTCATCAGAATGTTCCATGGCCTTCTCATCACAATGCTCCATGCCCTTGTCATCACAATGCTCCAACACCCTTGTCATCACAATGCTCCATGCCCCTTTTCATCTCAATGCTCCAGGAACCCTGTCATCACAATGCACCATGCCCATCATCATAATGCTTCAGGCTATTGTCATCACAATGAAATCAATATTCTGCATGACCTCTGTCATCATAATGCTCCAAAACCTTGTGATCACAATGCTGCATAACACTTATCATCACAACACCCCATGACGCTCATCATCACAATTATCCATCGTCTTCTCATCACAATGCTCCATGATCTTTGTCATCATAATGCTCAATACACTTGCCATCACAATGCTCCCTGACCCTTGTCGTCAGTATGCTCCTTGAACCCTGTCATGACAAGTTTCCATGCATTTTTCATCACAATGATCCATGACCATTTCATCACAATGCTCCAAGGTCCCTGTAATCACAATGCTGCATGCCCTTTTCATCACAAAACTCCATGACGCATGTCATCAGAATGCTCCATGGCCTTCTCATCACAATGCTCTATGCCCTAGTCATAACAATGCTCCAAGACCCCTGTAATCACAATGCTCCATGCCCCTTTTCATCAGAATGCTCCATGAGACTTGCCATCACAAGTCTCCATGGTCTTCTCATCACAATGTTCCAGGACCTTGACATCACCATGATCCATTCCCTTGTCATCACAATGCTCCATGACCCCTGTCATCACAATAATCCATGAACATTTTCAACCCAATGCTCCACGACCTTCTCATCACAATGCTCCATTGCCAATATCATCACAATGCTCCATGACCACTGTCATCACAACAATCCATGACACCTGACCACACAATGATCCAGGACTCTTGTCATCACAATGCTCCATTAACTTGTCGTCACAATGCTACATGACACCTGTCATCACAACTCTCCATGAACATTTTCAGCCCAGTGCTCCATGACCCTTGTCATCACAATGATCAATGCCCTTGTCATCCCAATGCTCCATGACCCCTGTATTCACAATGCTCCTTGACGCTAGTCATCATATTGCTCCATGACACATGTCATCACAATGCTCCATGCCTTTGTCAGCAAAATGCTACATGACATTGTCATTACAATGCTCTATGCACTTGTCATCACAATACTCCATTTCCATTGTCATCACAATCCTCCATGAACTATGGGATCACATTGCTTCATGCCCTTTTGATCACAATGCTCCATTCTCCTTGAAATCCAAATGATCCATGACCTCTGTCATTACAATGCTCCAAACCATTGTGATCACAATGTTCCATAACACTTGTCATCACAACGCTCCATGATGCCTGTCATCACAATACTCCATGCCTTTTTCATCACAATGCTCCATGACCTTTGTCACCACAATTCTCAATACACTTGTCATCACAATGCTCCCTGACACTTGTCATCAGAATGCTCCTTGAACCCTGTCACGAAAAGGCTCCATGCCTTTTTCATCACAATGCCCCATGCCATTTTCATCACAATGCTCCATGCCATTGTCATCAAAATACTCCACAAGCTTGTCATCAGAATGCTCCATGACCCTTGTCATCATAATTCTCCATGCACTTGTCAGCACAATGCTCCCTGACCTTTGTCATCATAATGCTGCAAGCCATTGTCATCACAATGCTCCAATACCTTTGTCATCAGAATCCTCCCTGACACTTGGCATCACAATGCTCCATGCCATCCTCATCACAATGGGCCTTTACATATGTGATCACAATGCTCCCTGACACCTGTCTTCACAATACAGCATGACCTGGTCATCACAATGCTCCATGCCCTTGTCATCACAGTGTGCCATGCCAACTCTCATCGCAATACTCCATGAAAGTTATTAGACCAATGTTCCATGCACTTGTCATCACAATGCTCCATGCCCTTCTAATCACAATGCTCCATGACCCCTATCAACACAATGATCCGTGACTCCAGTCATCACAATGCTTCATGACCTTTGTCATCACAATGGTCCATGCCCTCGTCATCAACAGTCTCTGTGACCTTTTTAACCACAATGCTCCATGAACTTTTCATCACAATGCTCTTTGACCCTTGTCATCACAATTCTCTATGCCTTTCTCAGCACAATGCTCCATGACCCTTGTCATCACAATGCTCCATGCGCTTGTCAGCACAATGCTCCATGACACATGTCATCACAATGCACCATGCGCTTGTCATCACAGTGCTCCACAACATTGTCATCACAATGCTCCATAAAATTTGTCATCACAGTGCTCCATGCACTTCTCATCAAAATGCTCTCTCACCACTGATATCACAATGCTACATCACTATTTGTCACAATACTCCCTCACACCTGTCATCACAATGTTCCATGACTCCTGTCATCACAATGCTACATGCACTTATCATCACAATGTTCGATGATCCCTGAAATCACAATGTTCCATAACACCTGTCATCAAAATGTTCCATGACACTTTTCATCAAATTGCTCCATGACCCTGTCATCAGAATGCTCCCTGCCCTTCTCATCACAATGCACAAAGCCCTTGCCATCACAATGCTCCATGACCTTTGTCATCACAAAGATCCATGACCCTTGGCATCACAATGCTCCATGTCATTGTCATCACAATGCTCCTTGAACGCTCTCATCACATTGCTCCATGCCCTTGTCTTCACATAGCTCCATGACACGTGTCATCAGAATGCTCCATGGCCTTCTCATCACAATGCTCCAAGAACACTGTAACCACAATGCTCTATGCCCCTTTTCATCTCAATGATCCATGAACCCTGTCATAATTATGCACTATGCCCATCATCATTAATGCTTCATGCTATTGTCATAACAACGAAATCAAAATGTTCCATGACCTCTGTCATAACAATGCTCCAAACCCTTGTGATCACAATATTCCATAACACTTGTCAGCACAATGCCCCAGGATGCTCGTCATCACAATTATCCATGGTCTTCTCATCACAATGCTCCATGACCTTCGTCATCACAATGCTCAATACACTTGTCATCAACATGCTCCCTGACACTTGTTTTCTGTATGCTCCTTGAACCCTGTCATGACAAGGCTCCATGCCTTTTTCATCACAATAATCCATGCCCTTTTCATCACAATTATCAAAGTCCCATGTAATCACAATGGTCCATGCCATTGTCATCACAAAGCTCAATGACGCATGCCATCAGAATGCTCCTTGGTCTTCTCCTCACAATGCTCCCGGCCCTTGTCTTCACAATGTTCCAAGACCCCTGTAATCACAATGCTCCATTCCCCTTTTAATCAGTATGCTCCATGAGACTTGTCATCACAAGGCTCCATGGTTTTGTCATCACAATGCTCCAGGACCTTGTCATCACAATGCTTCACGACCTTGTCATCAAAATTTTCAATGGCCCTTGTCATCATAATGCTCCAAACCCTAATCATCACAATGCTCCATTATATTTGTCATCACAATCCTCCATTACATTTGGTATCACAAAGCTCCATGCCATTGTCATCGCCATGGACCATGACATAAGTCATCACAATGCTCCCTGACACCTGTCTTCACAATACTCCATGACCTTATCATCACAATGCTCCATGCCCTTGTCATCACAATGCACCATGCCCACTCTCATCACAATAATCTATGAAATTGTCAGACCAATGCTCCATGCCACTGTCATCACAATGCTCCATGCCCTTGTCATCACAATGCTCCATGACCCCTGTCATCACAATGCTCCGTGACTCCAGTCATCACAATGCTTCATAACGTTTGTCATCACAATGGTCCATGCCCGCATCATCACAAGGCTCTGTGACCTTTGTAACCACAATGCTCCGTGAACTTATCATCACAATTCTCTGAGAAACTTGTCATCACAATGCTCCATGTCTTTGTCAGAACAATGCTCCATGACCATTGTCATCACAATGTGCCATGCACATTTCATCACAACGTTCCGAACCTTGTCATTGCAATGCTCCATAAACCTTGTAATCACAATGGTCCATGCACTTCTCATCAAAATGCTCTCTCACCAGAGATGTCACAATGTTCCATCACTAGTCATCACAATACACCCTCATCCTTGTAATCACAATGTTCCATGACCCTGTCATCACAATACTACATCCCCTTATCATCACAATGTTCCATGACCCCTGCCAGCACAATGTTCCATAAGCCCTGTCATCAAAATGCTCCATGACCCTTTCCATCCCAAAGCTCCAAGACCCCTGACATCACAATGTTCTATAACCCCTGCCATCAAAATGTTCCATTACACTTTTTATCAAATTGCTGCATGACCCGGTCATCAAAATGCTCCCTGCCCTTCTCATCAAAATGCTGCATGACTTGTCATCACAAAGCTCCAAGACCCTTGGCACCACAATGCTCCATGTCATTGTCATCACAATGCTCCATGAACCCTCTCATCACATTGCTCCATGCCCTTGTCATCACAGAGCTCCATGACACTTGTCAACACAATGCTCGATGCCCTTCTCATCACAATGCTCCATGCCTTTGTCATTACAGTCCTGCATGACACATGTATCACAGTGTTCCGTGCCCTTGTCATCACAATGCTCCATGCCCACTCTCATCACAATAATCCATGAAACATTTCAGACCAAAGTTCCATACCCTTCTCATCACAATGCTCCATTACCCCTGTCATAACAATGCACCATGACACCTGCTATCACAATGATCCACGGCCTAGTCATTACAAGGTTCCATGATAATTCTAATCACAATGCTCATGACCCCTGATATCACAATGCTCCATGCCCTTGTCATCACAAAGCTCCATGACGCATGTCATCAGAATGTTCCATGGCCTTCTCATCACAATGCTCCATGCCCTTGTCATCACAATGCTCCAACACCCTTGTCATCACAATGCTCCATGCCCCTTTTCATCTCAATGCTCCATGAACCCTGTCATCACAATGCACCATGCCCATCATCATAATGCTTCAGGCTATTGTCATCACAATGAAATCAATATTCTGCATGACCTCTGTCATCATAATGCTCCAAACCCTTGTGATCACAATGCTGCATAACACGTATCATCACAACACCCCATGACGCTCATCATCACAATTATCCATCGTCTTCTCATCACAATGCTCCATGATCTTTGTCATCATAATGCTCAATACACTTGCCATCACAATGCTCCCTGACCCTTGTCGTCAGTATGCTCCTTGAACCCTGTCATGACAAGTTTCCATGCATTTTTCATCACAATGATCCATGACCATTTCATCACAATGCTCCAAGGTCCCTGTAATCACAATGCTGCATGCCCTTTTCATCACAAAACTCCATGACGCATGTCATCAGAATGCTCCATGGCCTTCTCATCACAATGCTCTATGCCCTAGTCATAACAATGCTCCAAGACCCCTGTAATCACAATGCTCCATGCCCCTTTTCATCAGAATGCTCCATGAGACTTGCCATCACAAGTCTCCATGGTCTTCTCATCACAATGTTCCAGGACCTTGACATCACCATGATCCATTCCCTTGTCATCACAATGCTCCATGACCCCTGTCATCACAATAATCCATGAACATTTTCAACCCAATGCTCCACGACCTTCTCATCACAATGCTCCATTGCCAATATCATCACAATGCTCCATGACCACTGTCATCACAACAATCCATGACACCTGACCACACAATGATCCAGGACTCTTGTCATCACAATGCTCCATTAACTTGTCGTCACAATGCTACATGACACCTGTCATCACAACTCTCCATGAACATTTTCAGCCCAGTGCTCCATGACCCTTGTCATCACAATGATCAATGCCCTTGTCATCCCAATGCTCCATGACCCCTGTATTCACAATGCTCCTTGACGCTTGTCATCACAGTGCTCCATGACACATGTCATCACAATGCTCCATGCCTTTGTCAGCAAAATGCTACATGACCTTGTCATTATAATGCTCTATGCACTTGTCATCACAATACTCCATTTCCATTGTCATCACAATCCTCCATGAACTTTGGGATCACATTGCTTCATGCCCTTGTCATCACAATGCTCCATTCTCCTTGAAATCCAAATGATCCATGACCTCTGTCATCACAATGCTCCAAACCCTTGTGATCACAATGTTCCATAACACTTGTCATCACAACGCTCCATGATGCCTGTCATCACAATACTCCATGCACTTTTCGTCACAATGCTCCATGACCTTTGTCACCACAATTCTCAATACACTTGTCATCACAATGCTCCCTGACTATTGTCATCAGAATGCTCCTTGAACCCTGTCACGAAAAGGCTCCATGCCTTTTTCATCACAATGCCCCATGCCATTTTCATCACAATGCTCCATGCCATTGTCATCAAAATACTCCACAAGCTTGTCATCAGAATGCTCCATGACCCTTGTCATCACAATTCTCCACGCACTTGTCAGCACAATGCTCCCTGACCCTTGTCATCACAATGCTCCAAGCCATTGTCATCACAATGCTCCATTAACTTTGTCATCAGAATCCTCCCTGACACTTGGCATCACAATGCTCCATGCCATCCTCATCACAATGGGCCATTACATATGTGATCACAATGCTCCCTGACACCTGTCTTCACAATACGGCATGAGCTGGTCATCACAATGCTCCATGCCCTTGTCATCACAGTGTGCTATTCCAACTGTCATCGAAATACTCCATGAAAGTTATTAGTCCAATGTTCCATGCCCTTGTCATCACAATGCTCCATGCCCGCATCATCACAAGGCTCTGTGACCTTTGTAACCACAATGCTCCATGAACTTTTCATCACAATTCTCTGAGAAACTTGTCATCACAATGCTCCATGTCTTTGTCAGAACAATGCTCCATGACCATTGTCATCACAATGTGCCATGCACATTTCATCACAACGTTCCGAACCTTGTCATTGCAATGCTCCATAAACCTTCTAATCACAATGGTCCATGCACTTCTCATCAAAATGCTCTCTCACCAGAGATGTCACAATGTTCCATCACTAGTCATCACAATACACCCTCATCCTTGTAATCACAATGTTCCATGACCCTGTCATCGCAATGCTACATCCCCTTATCATCACAATGTTCCATGACCCCTGCCAGCACAATGTTCCATAAGCCCTGTCATCAAAATGCTCCATGACCCTTTCCATCCCAAAGCTCCAAGACCCCTGACATCACAATGTTCTATAACCCCTGCCATCAAAATGTTCCATTACAATTTTTATCAAATTGCTGCATGACCCGGTCATCAAAATGCTCCCTGCCCTTCTCATCAAAATGCTGCATGACTTGTCATCACAAAGCTCCAAGACCCTTGGCACCACAATGCTCCATGTCATTGTCATCACAATGCTCCATGAACCCTCTCATCACATTGCTCCATGCCCTTGTCATCACAGAGCTCCATGACACTTGTCATCACAATGCTCGATGCCCTTCTCATCACAATGCTCCATGCCTTTGACATTACAGTCCTGCATGACACATGTATCACAGTGTTCCGTGCCCTTGTCATCACAATGCTCCATGCCCACTCTCATCACAATAATCCATGAAACATTTCAGACCAAAGTTCCATACCCTTCTCATCACAATGCTCCATTACCCCTGTCATAACAATGCACCATGACACCTGCTATCACAATGATCCATGGCCTAGTCATCACAAGGTTCCATGATAATTCTTATCACAATGCTCAAGACCCCTGATATCACAATGCTCCATGCCCTTGTCATCACAAAGCTCCATGACGCATGTCATCAGAATGTTCCATGGCCTTCTCATCACAATGCTCCATGCCCTTGTCATCACAATGCTCCAACACCCTTGTCATCACAATGCTCCATGCCCCTTTTCATCTCAATGCTCCATGAACCCTGTCATCACAATGCACCATGCCCATCATCATAATGCTTCAGGCTATTGTCATCACAATGAAATCAATATTCTGCATGACCTCTGTCATCATAATGCTCCAAACCCTTGTGATCACAATGCTGCATAACACGTATCATCACAACACCCCATGACGCTCATCATCACAATTATCCATGGTCTTCTCATCACAATGCTTCCTGATCTTTGTCATCATAATGCTCAATACACTTGTCATCACAATGCTCCCTGACCCTTGTCGTCAGTATGCTCCTTGAACCCTGTCATGACAAGTTTCCATGCATTTTTCATCACAATGATCCATGACCATTTCATCACAATGCTCCAAGGTCCCTGTAATCACAATGCTGCATGCCCTTTTCATCACAAAACTCCATGACGCATGTCATCAGAATGCTCCATGGCCTTCTCATCACAATGCTCTATGCCCTAGTCATAACAATGCTCCAAGACCCCTGTAATCACAATGCTCCATGCCCCTTTTCATCAGAATGCTCCATGAGACTTGCCATCACAAGTCTCCATGGTCTTCTCATCACAATGTTCCAGGACCTTGACATCACCATGATCCATTCCCATGTCATCACAATGCTCCATGACCCCTGTCATCACAATAATCCATGAACATTTTCAGCCCAATGCTCCACGACCTTCTCATCACAATGCTCCATTGCCAATATCATCACAATGCTCCATGACCACTGTTATCACAACAATCCATGACAGCTGACCACACAATGATCCAGGACTCTTGTCATCACAATGCTCCATTTACTTGTCATCACAATGCTCCTTTGCCAATATCATCACAATGCTCCATGACCACTGTCATCACAACAATCCATGACACCTGACCACACAATGATCCAGGACTCTTGTCATCACAATGCTCCATTAACTTGTCGTCACAATGCTACATGACACCTGTCATCACAACTCTCCATGAACATTTTCAGCCCAGTGCTCCATGACCCTTGTCATCACAATGATCAATGCCCTTGTCATCCCAATGCTCCATGACCCCTGTATTCACAATGCTCCTTGACGCTTGTCATCACATTGCTCCATGACACATGTCATCACAATGCTCCATGCCTTTGTCAGCAAAATGCTACATGACCTTGTCATTACAATGCTCTATGCACTTGTCATCACAATACTCCATTTCCATTGTCATCACAATCCTCCATGAACTTTGGGATCACATTGCTTCATGCCCTTGTCATCACAATGCTCCATGCCCCTTTTCTTCAGTATGCTCCATGAGAATTGTCATCAAAAGGCTCCATGGTTTTGTCATCACAATGATCCAGGACCTTGTCATCACAATGCTTCATGACCTTGTCATGAAAATTTTCAATGGCCCTTGTCATCATAATGCTCCAAGCCATAATCATCACAATGCTCCATTATATTTGTCATCACAATCCTCCATTACATTTGGCATCACAATGCTCCATGCCATTGTTATCGCAATGGACCATGACATATGTCATCACAATGCTCCCTGACACCTCTCTTCACAATACTCCATGACCTTATCATCACAATGCTCCATGCCCTTGTCATCACAATGCACCATGCCCACTCTCATCACAATAATCTATGAAACTTGTCAGACCAATGCACCATGCCCCTGTCATCACAATGCACCATGCCCTTGTCATCACAAAGCTCCATGCTCCTTGAAATCAAAATGATCCATGACCTCTGTCATCACAATGCTCCAAACCCTTGTGATCACAATGTTCCATAACACTTGTCATCACAACGCTCCATGATGCCTGTCATCACAATACTCCATGCCCTTTTCATCACAATGCTCCATAACCTTTGTCACCACAATTCTCAATACACTTGTGATCACAATGCTCCCTGACACTTGTCATCAGAATGCTCCTTGAAACCTGTCACGAAAAGGCTCCCTGCCTTTTTCATCACCATGCCCCATGCCATTTTCATCACAATGCTCCATGCCATTGTCATCAAAATACTCCACAAGCTTGTCATCAGAATGCTCCATGACCCTTGTCATCACAATTCTCCATGCACTTGTCAGCACAATGCTCCCTGACCCTTGTCATCACAATGCTCCAAGCCATTGTCATCACAATGTTCCATTACCTTTGTCATCAGAATCCTCCCTGACACTTGGCATCACAATGCTCCATGCCATCCTCATCACAATGGGCCATTACATATGTGATCACAATGCTCCCTGACACCTGTCTTCACAATACAGCATGACCTGGTCATCACAATGCTCCATGCCCTTGTCATCACAGTGTGCTATTCCAACTGTCATCGCAATACTCCATGAAAGTTATTAGTCCAATGTTCCATGCCCTTGTCCTCACAATGCTCCATGCCCTTGTTATCACAATGCTCCATGACCCCTGTCATCACAGTGCTCCATGACTCCAGTCATCACAATGATTCATAACGTTTATTATCACAATGGTCCATGCCCGCGTCATCACAAGGCTCTGTGACCTTTGTAACCACAATGCTCCATAAACTTTTCATCACAATTCTCTGAGAAACTTGTCATCACAATGCTCCATGTTTTGTCAGAACAATGCTCCATGACCATTGTCATCACAATGTGCCACGCACATTTCATCACAACGTTCCAAACCTTGTCATTGCAATGCTCCATAAACCTTGTAATCACAATGGTCCATGCACTTCTCATCAAAATGCTCTCTCACCAGAGATGTCACAATGTTCCATCACTAGTCATCACAATACACCCACATCCTTGTAATCACAATGTTCCATGACCCTGTCATCACAATGCTACATCCCCTTATCATCACAGTGTTCCATGACCCCTGCCAGCACAATGTTCCATAAGACATGTCATCAAAATGCTCCATGACCCTTTCCATCCCAAAGCTCCAAGACCCCTGACATCACAATGTTCTATAACACCTGCCATCAAAATGTTCCATTACACTTTTTATCAAATTGCTGCATGACGCGGTCATCAAAATGCTCCCTGCCCTTCTCATCAAAATGCTCCATGACTTGTCATCACAAAGCTCCAAGACCCTTGGCATCACAATGCTCCATGTCATTGGCATCACAATGCTCCATATCATTGTCATCACAATGCTCCATGAACCCTCTCATCACATTGCTCCATGCCCTTGTCATCACACAGCTCCATGACACTTGTCATCACAATGCTCGATGCCCTTCTCATCACAATGCTCCATGCCCTTGTCATTACAGTCCTGCATGACACATGTATCACAGTGTTCCGTGCCCTTGTCATCACAATGCTCCATGCCCACTCTCATCACAATAATCCATGAAACATTTCAGACCAAAGTTCCATACCCTTCTCATCACAATGCTCCATTACCCCTGTCATAACAATGCACCATGACACCTGCTATCACAATGATCCACGGCCTAGTCATTACAAGGTTCCATGATAATTCTCATCACAATGCTCAAGAACCTGATATCACAATGTTCCATGCCCTTGTCATCACAAAGCTCCATGACGCATGTCATCATAATGTTCCATGGCCTTCTCATCACAATGCTCCATGCCCTTGTCATCACAATGCTCCAAGCCATTGTCATCACAATGCTCCATTACCATTGTCATCAGAATCCTCCATGACACTTGGCATCACAATGCTCCATGCCATTGTCATCACAATGCTCCATGTCTTTGTCAGCAAAATGCTAAATGACCTTGTCATTACAATCCTCTATGCGCTTGTCATCACAATACTCCATTTCCATTGTCATCACAATCCTCCATCAACCTTGGATCACATTCCTTCATGCCCTTGTCATCACAATGCTCCATGCTCCTTGAAATCAAAATGATCCATGACCTCTGTCATCACAATGCTCCAATCCCTTGTGATCACATTGTTCCATAACACTAGTCATCACAATGCTCCATGATGCCTGTCATCACAATACTCCATGCCCTTTTCATCACAATGCTCCATGACCTTTCTCATCACAATTCTCAATACACTTGTGATCACAATGCTCCCTGACACTTGTCATCAGAATGCTCCTTGAAACCCATCACGAAAAGGCTCCATGCTTTTTTCATCACAATGCCTCATGCCATTTTCATCACAATGTTCCATACCATTGTCATCAAAATACTCCACAAGCTTGTCATCAGAATGCTCCGGGACCCTTGTCATCACAATGCTCCATTACCTTTCTCATCAGAATCCTCCATGACACTTGGCATCACAGTGCTACATGCCATCCTCATCACAATGGGCCATTACATATGTGATTACAATGCTCCCTGACACCTGTCTTCACAATACGGCATGACCTGGTCATCACAATGCTCCATGCCCTTGTCATCACAGTGTGCCATTCCAACTCTCATCGCAATACTCCATGAAAGTTATTAGACCAATGTTCCATGCCCTTGCCATCACAATGCTCCATGCCCTTGTTATCACAATGCTCCATGACCCTGTCATCACAATGCTCCGTGACTCCAGTGATCACAATGCTTCATGACCTTTGTCATCCCAATGGTCCATGCCCTTGTCATCAACAGTCTCTGTGACCTTTTTAACCACAATGCTCCAAGAACTTTTCATCACAATGCTCTTTGATCCTTGTCATCACAATGCTCTATGCCTTACTCAGCACAGTGCTCCATGACGCTTGTCACCACAATGCTCCTTGCGCTTGTCAGCCCAATGCTCCATGACACATGTCATCACAATGCACCATGCGCTTGTCATCACAGTGCTCCACAACATTGTCATCACAATGCTCCATAAAATTTGTCATCACAGTGCTCCATGCACTTCTCATCAAAATGCTCTCTCACCACTGATATCACAATGCTACATCACTATTTGTCACAATACTCCCTCACCCCTGTCATCACAATGTTCCATGACTCCTGTCATCACAATGCTACATGCACTTATCATCACAATGTTCGATGACCCCTGACATCACAATGTTCCTTAACACCTGTCATCAAAATATTCCATGACACTTTTCATCAAATTGCTCCATGACCCTGTCATCAGAATGCTCCCTGCCCTACTCATCACAATGCACAACGCCCTTGCCATCAAAATGCTCCATGACCTTTGTCATCACAAAGATCCATGACACTTGGCATCACAATGCTCCATGTCATTGTCATCACAATGCTCCATGAACGCTCTCATCACATTGCTCCATGCCCTTGTCTTCACATAGCTCCATGACACATGTCATCAGAATGCTCCATGGCCTTCTCATCACAATGCTCCATGCGCTTGCCATCACAATGATCCATTACCCCTGTCATAACAATGCACCATACCATTGTCATAACAATGCACCATGACCCCTGCCATCACGATGTTCCATGGCCTTGTCATCACAAGGCTCTATGACCCTTCTTATCACAATGCTCCAGTAACACTGTAATCACAATGCTCTATGCCCCTTTTCCTCTCAATGATCCATGAACCCTGTCATCAAAATGCACCATGCCCATCATCATAATGCTTCATGCTATTGTTATAACAACGAAATCAAATTGTTCCATGACCTCTGTCATAACAATGCTTCAAACCCTTGTGATCACAATATTCCATAACACTTGTCATCACAATGCCCCATGAGGCTCGTCATCACAATTATCTATGGTCTTCTCATCACAATGCTCCATGACCTTCGTCATCCCAATGCTCAATACACATATCTTCAACATGCTCCCTGACACTTGTTGTCTGTAAGCTCTTTGAACCCTGTCATGACAAGGCTGCATGCCTTTTTCATCACAGTGATCCATGCCCTTTTCATCACAGTGCTCCAAGTCCCATGTAATCACAGTGGTCCATGCCATTGTCATCACAAAGCTCAATGACGCATGCCATCAGAATGCTACTTCGTCTTCTCCTGACAATGCTCCATGCCCTTGTCTTCACAATGTTCCAAGACCCCAGTAATCACAATGCTCCATTCCCATTTTAATCAGTATGCTCCATGAGACTTGTCATCTCAAGGCTCCATGGTTTTGTCATCACAATGCTCCAGGACCTTGTCATCACAATGCTTCACGACATTGTCATCAAAATTTTCAATGGCCCTTGTCATCATAATGCTCCAAACCTTAATCATCACAATGCTCCATTATATTTGTCATCACAATCCTCCATTACATTTGGTATCACAAAGATCCATGCCATTGTCATCGCCATGGATCATGACATAAATCATCACAATGCTCCCTGAAACCTGTCTTCACAATACTCCATGACCTTATCATCACAATGCTCCATGCCCTTGTCATCACAATGCACCATGCCCACTCTCATCACAATAATCTATGAAACTTGTCAGACCAATGCTCCATGCCACTGTCATCACAATGCTCCATGCCCTTGTCATCACAATGCTCCATGACCCCTGTCATCACAATGCTCCGTGACTCCAGTCATCACAATGCTTCATAACGTTTGTCATCACAATGGTCCATGCCCGCGTCATCACAAGGCTCTGTGACCTTTGTAACCACAATGCTCCATGAACTTTTCATCACAATTCTCTCAGAAACTTGTCATCACAATGCTCCATGTCTTTGTCAGAACAATGTTCCATGACCATTGTCATCACAATGTGCCATGCACATTTCATCACAACCTTCCAAACCTTGTCATTGCAATGCTCCATAAACCTTGTAATCACAATGGTCCATGCACTTCTCATCAAAATGCTCTCTCACCAGAGATGTCACAATGTTCCATCACTAGTCATCACAATACACCCTCATCCTTGTAATCACGATGTTCCATGACCCTGTCATCACAATGCTACATCCCCTTATCATCACAATGTTCCATGACCCCTGCCAGCACAATGTTCCATATGCCCTGTCATCAAAATGCTCCATGACCCTTTCCATCCCAAAGCTCCAAGACCCCTGAAATCACGATGTTCTATAACCCCTGCCATCAAAATGTTCCATTACACTTTTTATCAAATTGCTGCATGACCCGGTCATCAAAATGCCCCCTGCCCTTCTCATCAAAATGCTGCAGGACTTGTCATCACAAAGCTCCAAGACCCTTGGCACCACAATGCTCCATGTCATTGTCATCACAATGCTCCATGAACCCTCTCATCACATTGCTCCATGCCCTTGTCATCACACAGCTCCATGACACTTGTCATCACAATGCTCGATGCTCTTCTCATCACAATGCTCCATGCCCTTGTCATTACAGTCCTGCATGACCCATGTATCACAGTGTTCCGTGCCCTTGTCATCACAATGCTCCATGCCCACTCTCATCACAATAATCCATGAAACATTTCAGACCAAAGTTCCATACCCTTCTCATCACAATGCTCCATTACCCCTGTCATAACAATGCACCATGACACCTGCTATCACAATGATCCACGGCCTAGTCATCACAAGGTTCCATGATAATTCTCATCACAATGCTCAAGACCCCTGATATCACAATGCTCCATGCCCTTGTCATCACAAAGCTCCATGACGCATGTCATCAGAATGTTCCATGGCCTTCTCATCACAATGCTCCATGCCCTTGTCATCACAATGCTCCAACACCCTTGTCATCACAATGCTCCATGCCCCTTTTCATCTCAATGCTCCATGAACCCTGTCATCACAATGCACCATGCCCATCATCATAATGCTTCAGGCTATTGTCATCACAATGAAATCAATATTCTGCATGACCTCTGTCATCATAATGCTCCAAAACCTTGTGATCACAATGCTGCATAACACTTATCATCACAACACCCCATGACGCTCATCATCACAATTATCCATCGTCTTCTCATCACAATGCTCCATGATCTTTGTCATCATAATGCTCAATACACTTGCCATCACAATGCTCCCTGACCCTTGTCGTCAGTATGCTCCTTGAACCCTGTCATGACAAGTTTCCATGCATTTTTCATCACAATGATCCATGACCATTTCATCACAATGCTCCAAGGTCCCTGTAATCACAATGCTGCATGCCCTTTTCATCACAAAACTCCATGACGCATGTCATCAGAATGCTCCATGGCCTTCTCATCACAATGCTCTATGCCCTAGTCATAACAATGCTCCAAGACCCCTGTAATCACAATGCTCCATGCCCCTTTTCATCAGAATGCTCCATGAGACTTGCCATCACAAGTCTCCATGGTCTTCTCATCACAATGTTCCAGGACCTTGACATCACCATGATCCATTCCCTTGTCATCACAATGCTCCATGACCCCTGTCATCACAATAATCCATGAACATTTTCAACCCAATGCTCCACGACCTTCTCATCACAATGCTCCATTGCCAATATCATCACAATGCTCCATGACCACTGTCATCACAACAATCCATGACACCTGACCACACAATGATCCAGGACTCTTGTCATCACAATGCTCCATTAACTTGTCGTCACAATGCTACATGACACCTGTCATCACAACTCTCCATGAACATTTTCAGCCCAGTGCTCCATGACCCTTGTCATCACAATGATCAATGCCCTTGTCATCCCAATGCTCCATGACCCCTGTATTCACAATGCTCCTTGACGCTAGTCATCATATTGCTCCATGACACATGTCATCACAATGCTCCATGCCTTTGTCAGCAAAATGCTACATGACATTGTCATTACAATGCTCTATGCACTTGTCATCACAATACTCCATTTCCATTGTCATCACAATCCTCCATGAACTATGGGATCACATTGCTTCATGCCCTTTTGATCACAATGCTCCATTCTCCTTGAAATCCAAATGATCCATGACCTCTGTCATTACAATGCTCCAAACCATTGTGATCACAATGTTCCATAACACTTGTCATCACAACGCTCCATGATGCCTGTCATCACAATACTCCATGCCTTTTTCATCACAATGCTCCATGACCTTTGTCACCACAATTCTCAATACACTTGTCATCACAATGCTCCCTGACACTTGTCATCAGAATGCTCCTTGAACCCTGTCACGAAAAGGCTCCATGCCTTTTTCATCACAATGCCCCATGCCATTTTCATCACAATGCTCCATGCCATTGTCATCAAAATACTCCACAAGCTTGTCATCAGAATGCTCCATGACCCTTGTCATCATAATTCTCCATGCACTTGTCAGCACAATGCTCCCTGACCTTTGTCATCATAATGCTGCAAGCCATTGTCATCACAATGCTCCAATACCTTTGTCATCAGAATCCTCCCTGACACTTGGCATCACAATGCTCCATGCCATCCTCATCACAATGGGCCTTTACATATGTGATCACAATGCTCCCTGACACCTGTCTTCACAATACAGCATGACCTGGTCATCACAATGCTCCATGCCCTTGTCATCACAGTGTGCCATGCCAACTCTCATCGCAATACTCCATGAAAGTTATTAGACCAATGTTCCATGCACTTGTCATCACAATGCTCCATGCCCTTCTTATCACAATGCTCCATGACCCCTATCATCACAATGATCCGTGACTCCAGTCATCACAATGCTTCATGACCTTTGTCATCACAATGGTCCATGCCCTCATCATCAACAGTCTCTGTGACCTTTTTAACCACAATGCTCCATGAACTTTTCATCACAATGCTCTTTGACCCTTGTCATCACAATTCTCTATGCCTTTCTCAGCACAATGCTCCATGACCCTTGTCATCACAATGCTCCATGCGCTTGTCAGCACAATGCTCCATGACACATGTCATCACAATGCACCATGCGCTTGTCATCACAGTGCTCCACAACATTGTCATCACAATGCTCCATAAAATTTGTCATCACAGTGCTCCATGCACTTCTCATCAAAATGCTCTCTCACCACTGATATCACAATGCTACATCACTATTTGTCACAATACTCCCTCACCCCTGTCATCACAATGTTCCATGACTCCTGTCATCACAATGCTACATGCACTTATCATCACAATGTTCGATGACCCCTGACATCACAATGTTCCATAACACCTGTCATCAAAATATTCCATGACACTTTTCATCAAATTGCTCCATGACCCTGTCATCAGAATGCTCCCTGCCCTACTCATCACAATGCACAACGCCCTTGCCATCAAAATGCTCCATTACCTTTGTCATCACAAAGATCCATGACCCTTGGCATCACAATGCTCCATGTCATTGTCATCATAATGCTCCATGAACGCTCTCATCACATTGCTCCATGCCCTTGTCTTCACATAGCTCCATGACACATGTCATCAGAATGCTCCATGGCCTTCTCATCACAATGCTCCATGCGCTTGCCATCACAATGATCCATTACCCCTGTCATAACAATGCACCATACCATTGTCATAACAATGCACCATGACCCCTGCCATCACGATGTTCCATGGCCTTGTCATCACAAGGCTCTATGACCCTTCTTATCACAATGCTCCAGTAACACTGTAATCACAATGCTCTATGCCCCTTTTCCTCTCAATGATCCATGAACCCTGTCATCAAAATGCACCATGCCCATCATCATAATGCTTCATGCTATTGTTATAACAACGAAATCAAATTGTTCCATGACCTCTGTCATAACAATGCTTCAAACCCTTGTGATCACAATATTCCATAACACTTGTCATCACAATGCCCCATGAGGCTCGTCATCACAATTATCTATGGTCTTCTCATCACAATGCTCCATGACCTTCGTCATCCCAATGCTCAATACACATATCTTCAACATGCTCCCTGACACTTGTTGTCTGTAAGCTCTTTGAACCCTGTCATGACAAGGCTGCATGCCTTTTTCATCACAGTGATCCATGCCCTTTTCATCACAGTGCTCCAAGTCCCATGTAATCACAGTGGTCCATGCCATTGTCATCACAAAGCTCAATGACGCATGCCATCAGAATGCTACTTGGTCTTCTCCTCACAATGCTCCATGCCCTTGTCTTCACAATGTTCCAAGACCCCAGTAATCACAATGCTCCATTCCCCTTTTCATCAGTATGCTCCATGAGACTTGTCATCTCAAGGCTCCATGGTTTTGTCATCACAATGCTCCAGGACCTTGTCATCACAATGCTTCACGACATTGTCATCAAAATTTTCAATGGCCCTTGTCATCATAATGCTCCAAACCTTAATCATCACAATGCTCCATTATATTTGTCATCACAATCCTCCATTACATTTGGTATCACAAAGATCCATGCCATTGTCATCGCCATGGATCATGACATAAATCATCACAATGCTCCCTGAAACCTGTCTTCACAATACTCCATGACCTTATCATCACAATGCTCCATGCCCTTGTCATCACAATGCACCATGCCCACTCTCATCACAATAATCTATGAAACTTGTCAGACCAATGCTCCATGCCACTGTCATCACAATGCTCCATGCCCTTGTCATCACAATGCTCCATGACCCCTGTCATCACAATGCTCCGTGACTCCAGTCATCACAATGCTTCATAACGTTTGTCATCACAATGGTCCATGCCCGCGTCATCACAAGGCTCTGTGACCTTTGTAACCACAATGCTCCATGAACTTTTCATCACAATTCTCTCAGAAACTTGTCATCACAATGCTCCATGTCTTTGTCAGAACAATGTTCCATGACCATTGTCATCACAATGTGCCATGCACATTTCATCACAACCTTCCAAACCTTGTCATTGCAATGCTCCATAAACCTTGTAATCACAATGGTCCATGCACTTCTCATCAAAATGCTCTCTCACCAGAGATGTCACAATGTTCCATCACTAGTCATCACAATACACCCTCATCCTTGTAATCACGATGTTCCATGACCCTGTCATCACAATGCTACATCCCCTTATCATCACAATGTTCCATGACCCCTGCCAGCACAATGTTCCATATGCCCTGTCATCAAAATGCTCCATGACCCTTTCCATCCCAAAGCTCCAAGACCCCTGAAATCACGATGTTCTATAACCCCTGCCATCAAAATGTTCCATTACACTTTTTATCAAATTGCTGCATGACCCGGTCATCAAAATGCCCCCTGCCCTTCTCATCAAAATGCTGCAGGACTTGTCATCACAAAGCTCCAAGACCCTTGGCACCACAATGCTCCATGTCATTGTCATCACAATGCTCCATGAACCCTCTCATCACATTGCTCCATGCCCTTGTCATCACACAGCTCCATGACACTTGTCATCACAATGCTCGATGCTCTTCTCATCACAATGCTCCATGCCCTTGTCATTACAGTCCTGCATGACACATGTATCACAGTGTTCCGTGCCCTTGTCATCACAATGCTCCATGCCCACTCTCATCACAATAATCCATGAAACATTTCAGACCAAAGTTCCATACCCTTCTCATCACAATGCTCCATTACCCCTGTCATAACAATGCACCATGACACCTGCTATCACAATGATCCACGGCCTAGTCATCACAAGGTTCCATGATAATTCTCATCACAATGCTCAAGACCCCTGATATCACAATGCTCCATGCCCTTGTCATCACAAAGCTCCATGACGCATGTCATCAGAATGTTCCATGGCCTTCTCATCACAATGCTCCATGCCCTTGTCATCACAATGCTCCAACACCCTTGTCATCACAATGCTCCATGCCCCTTTTCATCTCAATGCTCCAGGAACCCTGTCATCACAATGCACCATGCCCATCATCATAATGCTTCAGGCTATTGTCATCACAATGAAATCAATATTCTGCATGACCTCTGTCATCATAATGCTCCAAAACCTTGTGATCACAATGCTGCATAACACTTATCATCACAACACCCCATGACGCTCATCATCACAATTATCCATCGTCTTCTCATCACAATGCTCCATGATCTTTGTCATCATAATGCTCAATACACTTGCCATCACAATGCTCCCTGACCCTTGTCGTCAGTATGCTCCTTGAACCCTGTCATGACAAGTTTCCATGCATTTTTCATCACAATGATCCATGACCATTTCATCACAATGCTCCAAGGTCCCTGTAATCACAATGCTGCATGCCCTTTTCATCACAAAACTCCATGACGCATGTCATCAGAATGCTCCATGGCCTTCTCATCACAATGCTCTATGCCCTAGTCATAACAATGCTCCAAGACCCCTGTAATCACAATGCTCCATGCCCCTTTTCATCAGAATGCTCCATGAGACTTGCCATCACAAGTCTCCATGGTCTTCTCATCACAATGTTCCAGGACCTTGACATCACCATGATCCATTCCCTTGTCATCACAATGCTCCATGACCCCTGTCATCACAATAATCCATGAACATTTTCAACCCAATGCTCCACGACCTTCTCATCACAATGCTCCATTGCCAATATCATCACAATGCTCCATGACCACTGTCATCACAACAATCCATGACACCTGACCACACAATGATCCAGGACTCTTGTCATCACAATGCTCCATTAACTTGTCGTCACAATGCTACATGACACCTGTCATCACAACTCTCCATGAACATTTTCAGCCCAGTGCTCCATGACCCTTGTCATCACAATGATCAATGCCCTTGTCATCCCAATGCTCCATGACCCCTGTATTCACAATGCTCCTTGACGCTAGTCATCATATTGCTCCATGACACATGTCATCACAATGCTCCATGCCTTTGTCAGCAAAATGCTACATGACATTGTCATTACAATGCTCTATGCACTTGTCATCACAATACTCCATTTCCATTGTCATCACAATCCTCCATGAACTATGGGATCACATTGCTTCATGCCCTTTTGATCACAATGCTCCATTCTCCTTGAAATCCAAATGATCCATGACCTCTGTCATTACAATGCTCCAAACCATTGTGATCACAATGTTCCATAACACTTGTCATCACAACGCTCCATGATGCCTGTCATCACAATACTCCATGCCTTTTTCATCACAATGCTCCATGACCTTTGTCACCACAATTCTCAATACACTTGTCATCACAATGCTCCCTGACACTTGTCATCAGAATGCTCCTTGAACCCTGTCACGAAAAGGCTCCATGCCTTTTTCATCACAATGCCCCATGCCATTTTCATCACAATGCTCCATGCCATTGTCATCAAAATACTCCACAAGCTTGTCATCAGAATGCTCCATGACCCTTGTCATCATAATTCTCCATGCACTTGTCAGCACAATGCTCCCTGACCTTTGTCATCATAATGCTGCAAGCCATTGTCATCACAATGCTCCAATACCTTTGTCATCAGAATCCTCCCTGACACTTGGCATCACAATGCTCCATGCCATCCTCATCACAATGGGCCTTTACATATGTGATCACAATGCTCCCTGACACCTGTCTTCACAATACAGCATGACCTGGTCATCACAATGCTCCATGCCCTTGTCATCACAGTGTGCCATGCCAACTCTCATCGCAATACTCCATGAAAGTTATTAGACCAATGTTCCATGCACTTGTCATCACAATGCTCCATGCCCTTCTAATCACAATGCTCCGTGACCCCTATCAACACAATGATCCGTGACTCCAGTCATCACAATGCTTCATGACCTTTGTCATCACAATGGTCCATGCCCTCGTCATCAACAGTCTCTGTGACCTTTTTAACCACAATGCTCCATGAACTTTTCATCACAATGCTCTTTGACCCTTGTCATCACAATTCTCTATGCCTTTCTCAGCACAATGCTCCATGACCCTTGTCATCACAATGCTCCATGCGCTTGTCAGCACAATGCTCCATGACACATGTCATCACAATGCACCATGCGCTTGTCATCACAGTGCTCCACAACATTGTCATCACAATGCTCCATAAAATTTGTCATCACAGTGCTCCATGCACTTCTCATCAAAATGCTCTCTCACCACTGATATCACAATGCTACATCACTATTTGTCACAATACTCCCTCACACCTGTCATCACAATGTTCCATGACTCCTGTCATCACAATGCTACATGCACTTATCATCACAATGTTCGATGATCCCTGAAATCACAATGTTCCATAACACCTGTCATCAAAATGTTCCATGACACTTTTCATCAAATTGCTCCATGACCCTGTCATCAGAATGCTCCCTGCCCTTCTCATCACAATGCACAAAGCCCTTGCCATCACAATGCTCCATGACCTTTGTCATCACAAAGATCCATGACCCTTGGCATCACAATGCTCCATGTCATTGTCATCACAATGCTCCTTGAACGCTCTCATCACATTGCTCCATGCCCTTGTCTTCACATAGCTCCATGACACGTGTCATCAGAATGCTCCATGGCCTTCTCATCACAATGCTCCAAGAACACTGTAATCACAATGCTCTATGCCCCTTTTCATCTCAATGATCCATGAACCCTGTCATAACTATGCACTATGCCCATCATCATTAATGCTTCATGCTATTGTCATAACAACGAAATCAAAATGTTCCATGACCTCTGTCATAACAATGCTCCAAACCCTTGTGATCACAATATTCCATAACACTTGTCAGCACAATGCCCCAGGATGCTCGTCATCACAATTATCCATGGTCTTCTCATCACAATGCTCCATGACCTTCGTCATCACAATGCTCAATACACTTGTCATCAACATGCTCCCTGACACTTGTTTTCTGTATGCTCCTTGAACCCTGTCATGACAAGGCTCCATGCCTTTTTCATCACAATAATCCATGCCCTTTTCATCACAATTATCAAAGTCCCATGTAATCACAATGGTCCATGCCATTGTCATCACAAAGCTCAATGACGCATGCCATCAGAATGCTCCTTGGTCTTCTCCTCACAATGCTCCCTGCCCTTGTCTTCACAATGTTCCAAGACCCCTGTAATCACAATGCTCCATTCCCCTTTTAATCAGTATGCTCCATGAGACTTGTCATCACAAGGCTCCATGGTTTTGTCATCACAATGCTCCAGGACCTTGTCATCACAATGCTTCACGACCTTGTCATCAAAATTTTCAATGGCCCTTGTCATCATAATGCTCCAAACCCTAATCATCACAATGCTCCATTATATTTGTCATCACAATCCTCCATTACATTTGGTATCACAAAGCTCCATGCCATTGTCATCGCCATGGACCATGACATAAGTCATCACAATGCTCCCTGACACCTGTCTTCACAATACTCCATGACCTTATCATCACAATGCTCCATGCCCTTGTCATCACAATGCACCATGCCCACTCTCATCACAATAATCTATGAAATTGTCAGACCAATGCTCCATGCCACTGTCATCACAATGCTCCATGCCCTTGTCATCACAATGCTCCATGACCCCTGTCATCACAATGCTCCGTGACTCCAGTCATCACAATGCTTCATAACGTTTGTCATCACAATGGTCCATGCCCGCATCATCACAAGGCTCTGTGACCTTTGTAACCACAATGCTCCGTGAACTTATCATCACAATTCTCTGAGAAACTTGTCATCACAATGCTCCATGTCTTTGTCAGAACAATGCTCCATGACCATTGTCATCACAATGTGCCATGCACATTTCATCACAACGTTCCGAACCTTGTCATTGCAATGCTCCATAAACCTTGTAATCACAATGGTCCATGCACTTCTCATCAAAATGCTCTCTCACCAGAGATGTCACAATGTTCCATCACTAGTCATCACAATACACCCTCATCCTTGTAATCACAATGTTCCATGACCCTGTCATCACAATACTACATCCCCTTATCATCACAATGTTCCATGACCCCTGCCAGCACAATGTTCCATAAGCCCTGTCATCAAAATGCTCCATGACCCTTTCCATCCCAAAGCTCCAAGACCCCTGACATCACAATGTTCTATAACCCCTGCCATCAAAATGTTCCATTACACTTTTTATCAAATTGCTGCATGACCCGGTCATCAAAATGCTCCCTGCCCTTCTCATCAAAATGCTGCATGACTTGTCATCACAAAGCTCCAAGACCCTTGGCACCACAATGCTCCATGTCATTGTCATCACAATGCTCCATGAACCCTCTCATCACATTGCTCCATGCCCTTGTCATCACAGAGCTCCATGACACTTGTCAACACAATGCTCGATGCCCTTCTCATCACAATGCTCCATGCCTTTGTCATTACAGTCCTGCATGACACATGTATCACAGTGTTCCGTGCCCTTGTCATCACAATGCTCCATGCCCACTCTCATCACAATAATCCATGAAACATTTCAGACCAAAGTTCCATACCCTTCTCATCACAATGCTCCATTACCCCTGTCATAACAATGCACCATGACACCTGCTATCACAATGATCCACGGCCTAGTCATTACAAGGTTCCATGATAATTCTAATCACAATGCTCATGACCCCTGATATCACAATGCTCCATGCCCTTGTCATCACAAAGCTCCATGACGCATGTCATCAGAATGTTCCATGGCCTTCTCATCACAATGCTCCATGCCCTTGTCATCACAATGCTCCAACACCCTTGTCATCACAATGCTCCATGCCCCTTTTCATCTCAATGCTCCATGAACCCTGTCATCACAATGCACCATGCCCATCATCATAATGCTTCAGGCTATTGTCATCACAATGAAATCAATATTCTGCATGACCTCTGTCATCATAATGCTCCAAACCCTTGTGATCACAATGCTGCATAACACGTATCATCACAACACCCCATGACGCTCATCATCACAATTATCCATCGTCTTCTCATCACAATGCTCCATGATCTTTGTCATCATAATGCTCAATACACTTGCCATCACAATGCTCCCTGACCCTTGTCGTCAGTATGCTCCTTGAACCCTGTCATGACAAGTTTCCATGCATTTTTCATCACAATGATCCATGACCATTTCATCACAATGCTCCAAGGTCCCTGTAATCACAATGCTGCATGCCCTTTTCATCACAAAACTCCATGACGCATGTCATCAGAATGCTCCATGGCCTTCTCATCACAATGCTCTATGCCCTAGTCATAACAATGCTCCAAGACCCCTGTAATCACAATGCTCCATGCCCCTTTTCATCAGAATGCTCCATGAGACTTGCCATCACAAGTCTCCATGGTCTTCTCATCACAATGTTCCAGGACCTTGACATCACCATGATCCATTCCCTTGTCATCACAATGCTCCATGACCCCTGTCATCACAATAATCCATGAACATTTTCAACCCAATGCTCCACGACCTTCTCATCACAATGCTCCATTGCCAATATCATCACAATGCTCCATGACCACTGTCATCACAACAATCCATGACACCTGACCACACAATGATCCAGGACTCTTGTCATCACAATGCTCCATTAACTTGTCGTCACAATGCTACATGACACCTGTCATCACAACTCTCCATGAACATTTTCAGCCCAGTGCTCCATGACCCTTGTCATCACAATGATCAATGCCCTTGTCATCCCAATGCTCCATGACCCCTGTATTCACAATGCTCCTTGACGCTTGTCATCACAGTGCTCCATGACACATGTCATCACAATGCTCCATGCCTTTGTCAGCAAAATGCTACATGACCTTGTCATTATAATGCTCTATGCACTTGTCATCACAATACTCCATTTCCATTGTCATCACAATCCTCCATGAACTTTGGGATCACATTGCTTCATGCCCTTGTCATCACAATGCTCCATTCTCCTTGAAATCCAAATGATCCATGACCTCTGTCATCACAATGCTCCAAACCCTTGTGATCACAATGTTCCATAACACTTGTCATCACAACGCTCCATGATGCCTGTCATCACAATACTCCATGCCCTTTTCGTCACAATGCTCCATGACCTTTGTCACCACAATTCTCAATACACTTGTCATCACAATGCTCCCTGACTATTGTCATCAGAATGCTCCTTGAACCCTGTCACGAAAAGGCTCCATGCCTTTTTCATCACAATGCCCCATGCCATTTTCATCACAATGCTCCATGCCATTGTCATCAAAATACTCCACAAGCTTGTCATCAGAATGCTCCATGACCCTTGTCATCACAATTCTCCACGCACTTGTCAGCACAATGCTCCCTGACCCTTGTCATCACAATGCTCCAAGCCATTGTCATCACAATGCTCCATTAACTTTGTCATCAGAATCCTCCCTGACACTTGGCATCACAATGCTCCATGCCATCCTCATCACAATGGGCCATTACATATGTGATCACAATGCTCCCTGACACCTGTCTTCACAATACGGCATGAGCTGGTCATCACAATGCTCCATGCCCTTGTCATCACAGTGTGCTATTCCAACTGTCATCGAAATACTCCATGAAAGTTATTAGTCCAATGTTCCATGCCCTTGTCATCACAATGCTCCATGCCCGCATCATCACAAGGCTCTGTGACCTTTGTAACCACAATGCTCCATGAACTTTTCATCACAATTCTCTGAGAAACTTGTCATCACAATGCTCCATGTCTTTGTCAGAACAATGCTCCATGACCATTGTCATCACAATGTGCCATGCACATTTCATCACAACGTTCCGAACCTTGTCATTGCAATGCTCCATAAACCTTCTAATCACAATGGTCCATGCACTTCTCATCAAAATGCTCTCTCACCAGAGATGTCACAATGTTCCATCACTAGTCATCACAATACACCCTCATCCTTGTAATCACAATGTTCCATGACCCTGTCATCGCAATGCTACATCCCCTTATCATCACAATGTTCCATGACCCCTGCCAGCACAATGTTCCATAAGCCCTGTCATCAAAATGCTCCATGACCCTTTCCATCCCAAAGCTCCAAGACCCCTGACATCACAATGTTCTATAACCCCTGCCATCAAAATGTTCCATTACAATTTTTATCAAATTGCTGCATGACCCGGTCATCAAAATGCTCCCTGCCCTTCTCATCAAAATGCTGCATGACTTGTCATCACAAAGCTCCAAGACCCTTGGCACCACAATGCTCCATGTCATTGTCATCACAATGCTCCATGAACCCTCTCATCACATTGCTCCATGCCCTTGTCATCACAGAGCTCCATGACACTTGTCATCACAATGCTCGATGCCCTTCTCATCACAATGCTCCATGCCTTTGACATTACAGTCCTGCATGACACATGTATCACAGTGTTCCGTGCCCTTGTCATCACAATGCTCCATGCCCACTCTCATCACAATAATCCATGAAACATTTCAGACCAAAGTTCCATACCCTTCTCATCACAATGCTCCATTACCCCTGTCATAACAATGCACCATGACACCTGCTATCACAATGATCCATGGCCTAGTCATCACAAGGTTCCATGATAATTCTTATCACAATGCTCAAGACCCCTGATATCACAATGCTCCATGCCCTTGTCATCACAAAGCTCCATGACGCATGTCATCAGAATGTTCCATGGCCTTCTCATCACAATGCTCCATGCCCTTGTCATCACAATGCTCCAACACCCTTGTCATCACAATGCTCCATGCCCCTTTTCATCTCAATGCTCCATGAACCCTGTCATCACAATGCACCATGCCCATCATCATAATGCTTCAGGCTATTGTCATCACAATGAAATCAATATTCTGCATGACCTCTGTCATCATAATGCTCCAAACCCTTGTGATCACAATGCTGCATAACACGTATCATCACAACACCCCATGACGCTCATCATCACAATTATCCATGGTCTTCTCATCACAATGCTTCCTGATCTTTGTCATCATAATGCTCAATACACTTGTCATCACAATGCTCCCTGACCCTTGTCGTCAGTATGCTCCTTGAACCCTGTCATGACAAGTTTCCATGCATTTTTCATCACAATGATCCATGACCATTTCATCACAATGCTCCAAGGTCCCTGTAATCACAATGCTGCATGCCCTTTTCATCACAAAACTCCATGACGCATGTCATCAGAATGCTCCATGGCCTTCTCATCACAATGCTCTATGCCCTAGTCATAACAATGCTCCAAGACCCCTGTAATCACAATGCTCCATGCCCCTTTTCATCAGAATGCTCCATGAGACTTGCCATCACAAGTCTCCATGGTCTTCTCATCACAATGTTCCAGGACCTTGACATCACCATGATCCATTCCCATGTCATCACAATGCTCCATGACCCCTGTCATCACAATAATCCATGAACATTTTCAGCCCAATGCTCCACGACCTTCTCATCACAATGCTCCATTGCCAATATCATCACAATGCTCCATGACCACTGTTATCACAACAATCCATGACAGCTGACCACACAATGATCCAGGACTCTTGTCATCACAATGCTCCATTTACTTGTCATCACAATGCTCCTTTGCCAATATCATCACAATGCTCCATGACCACTGTCATCACAACAATCCATGACACCTGACCACACAATGATCCAGGACTCTTGTCATCACAATGCTCCATTAACTTGTCGTCACAATGCTACATGACACCTGTCATCACAACTCTCCATGAACATTTTCAGCCCAGTGCTCCATGACCCTTGTCATCACAATGATCAATGCCCTTGTCATCCCAATGCTCCATGACCCCTGTATTCACAATGCTCCTTGACGCTTGTCATCACATTGCTCCATGACACATGTCATCACAATGCTCCATGCCTTTGTCAGCAAAATGCTACATGACCTTGTCATTACAATGCTCTATGCACTTGTCATCACAATACTCCATTTCCATTGTCATCACAATCCTCCATGAACTTTGGGATCACATTGCTTCATGCCCTTGTCATCACAATGCTCCATGCCCCTTTTCTTCAGTATGCTCCATGAGAATTGTCATCAAAAGGCTCCATGGTTTTGTCATCACAATGATCCAGGACCTTGTCATCACAATGCTTCATGACCTTGTCATGAAAATTTTCAATGGCCCTTGTCATCATAATGCTCCAAGCCATAATCATCACAATGCTCCATTATATTTGTCATCACAATCCTCCATTACATTTGGCATCACAATGCTCCATGCCATTGTTATCGCAATGGACCATGACATATGTCATCACAATGCTCCCTGACACCTCTCTTCACAATACTCCATGACCTTATCATCACAATGCTCCATGCCCTTGTCATCACAATGCACCATGCCCACTCTCATCACAATAATCTATGAAACTTGTCAGACCAATGCACCATGCCCCTGTCATCACAATGCACCATGCCCTTGTCATCACAAAGCTCCATGCTCCTTGAAATCAAAATGATCCATGACCTCTGTCATCACAATGCTCCAAACCCTTGTGATCACAATGTTCCATAACACTTGTCATCACAACGCTCCATGATGCCTGTCATCACAATACTCCATGCCCTTTTCATCACAATGCTCCATAACCTTTGTCACCACAATTCTCAATACACTTGTCATCACAATGCTCCCTGACACTTGTCATCAGAATGCTCCTTGAAACCTGTCACGAAAAGGCTCCCTGCCTTTTTCATCACCATGCCCCATGCCATTTTCATCACAATGCTCCATGCCATTGTCATCAAAATACTCCACAAGCTTGTCATCAGAATGCTCCATGACCCTTGTCATCACAATTCTCCATGCACTTGTCAGCACAATGCTCCCTGACCCTTGTCATCACAATGCTCCAAGCCATTGTCATCACAATGTTCCATTACCTTTGTCATCAGAATCCTCCCTGACACTTGGCATCACAATGCTCCATGCCATCCTCATCACAATGGGCCATTACATATGTGATCACAATGCTCCCTGACACCTGTCTTCACAATACGGCATGACCTGGTCATCACAATGCTCCATGCCCTTGTCATCACAGTGTGCTATTCCAACTGTCATCGCAATACTCCATGAAAGTTATTAGTCCAATGTTCCATGCCCTTGTCATCACAATGCTCCATGCCCTTGTTATCACAATGCTCCATGACCCCTGTCATCACAGTGCTCCATGACTCCAGTCATCACAATGATTCATAACGTTTATTATCACAATGGTCCATGCCCGCGTCATCACAAGGCTCTGTGACCTTTGTAACCACAATGCTCCATAAACTTTTCATCACAATTCTCTGAGAAACTTGTCATCACAATGCTCCATGTCTTTGTCAGAACAATGCTCCATGACCATTGTCATCACAATGTGCCACGCACATTTCATCACAACGTTCCAAACCTTGTCATTGCAATGCTCCATAAACCTTGTAATCACAATGGTCCATGCACTTCTCATCAAAATGCTCTCTCACCAGAGATGTCACAATGTTCCATCACTAGTCATCACAATACACCCACATCCTTGTAATCACAATGTTCCATGACCCTGTCATCACAATGCTACATCCCCTTATCATCACAGTGTTCCATGACCCCTGCCAGCACAATGTTCCATAAGACATGTCATCAAAATGCTCCATGACCCTTTCCATCCCAAAGCTCCAAGACCCCTGACATCACAATGTTCTATAACACCTGCCATCAAAATGTTCCATTACACTTTTTATCAAATTGCTGCATGACGCGGTCATCAAAATGCTCCCTGCCCTTCTCATCAAAATGCTCCATGACTTGTCATCACAAAGCTCCAAGACCCTTGGCATCACAATGCTCCATGTCATTGGCATCACAATGCTCCATATCATTGTCATCACAATGCTCCATGAACCCTCTCATCACATTGCTCCATGCCCTTGTCATCACACAGCTCCATGACACTTGTCATCACAATGCTCGATGCCCTTCTCATCACAATGCTCCATGCCCTTGTCATTACAGTCCTGCATGACACATGTATCACAGTGTTCCGTGCCCTTGTCATCACAATGCTCCATGCCCACTCTCATCACAATAATCCATGAAACATTTCAGACCAAAGTTCCATACCCTTCTCATCACAATGCTCCATTACCCCTGTCATAACAATGCACCATGATACCTGCTATCACAATGATCCACGGCCTAGTCATTACAAGGTTCCATGATAATTCTCATCACAATGCTCAAGAACCTGATATCACAATGTTCCATGCCCTTGTCATCACAAAGCTCCATGACGCATGTCATCATAATGTTCCATGGCCTTCTCATCACAATGCTCCATGCCCTTGTCATCACAATGCTCCAAGACCCTTGTCATCACAATGCTCCATGCCCCTTTTCATCTCAATGCTCCATGAACCCTGTCATCACAATGCACCATGCCCATCATCATAATGCTTCAGGCTATTGTCATCACAATGAAATCAATATTCTGCATGACCTCTGTCATCATAATGCTCCAAACCCTTGTGATCACAATGCTGCATAACACGTATCATCACAACACCCTATGACGCTCATCATCACAAATATCCATGGTCTTCTCATCACAATGCTCCATGATCTTTGTCATCACAATGCTCAATAAACTTTGCATCACAATGCTCCCTGACCCTTGTCATCTGTATGCTCCTTGAACCCTGTCATGACAAGTTTCCATGCATTTTTCATCACAATGATCCATGACCATTTCATCACAATGCTCCAAGGTCCCTGTAATCCCAATGCTCCAAGACCCCTGTAATCACAATGCTCAATGCCCCTTTTCATCAGAATGCTCCATGAGACTTGCCATCACAAGTCTCCATGGTCTTCTCATCACAATGTTCCAGGTCTTGACATCACCATGATACATTCCCTTGTCATCACAATGCTCCATGACCACTGTCATCACAATAATCCATGAACATTTTCAGCCCAATGCTCCACGACCTTCTCATCACAATGCTCCATGGCCAATATCATCACAATGCTCCATGACCACTGTCATCACAACACTCCATGACACCTGACAACACAATGATCCGGGACTCTTTTCATCACAGTGCTCCATTCCCTATTCATCACAATGCTCCATGACTCCTGTCATCACAACACTCCATGAACATTTTCAGCCCACTGCTCCATGACACTTGTCATCACAGAGATCCATGCCCTTGTCATCCCAATGTTCCATGACCCCTGTATTCACAATGGACGGTAACGATTGTCATCACTGTGGCCATGACACATGTCATCACAATGCTGCATGCCTTTGTCATCAAAATGCTACATGACCTTGTCATGACAATGCTCTATGCGCTTGTCATCACAATACTCCACTTCCATTGTCATCACAATCCTCCATGAACTTTGGGATCACATTGCTTCATGCCCTTGTCATCATAATTCTCCATGCTCCTTGAAATCAAAATGATCCATGACCTCTGTCATCACAATGCTCCAAACACTTGTGATTACAATGTACCATAACACTTGTCATCACAACACTCCATGATGCCTGTCATCACAATACTCCATGCCCTTTTCATTACAAAGCTCCATGACCTTTCTCATCACAATTCTCAATACACTTGTCATCACAATGCTCCCTGACACTTGTCATCACAATGCTCCTTGAAACCTGTCACGAAAAGGCTACATGCTTTTTTCATCACAATGCCCCATGCCGTTTTCATCACAATGCTCCATGCCATTGTCATCAAAATACTTCATAAGCTTGTCATCAGAATGCTCCATGACCCTTGTCATCACAATTCTTCATGCACTTGTCAGCACAATGCTCCATTACATTTCTCATCAGAATCCTCCATGACACTTGGCATCACAATGCTCCAAGCCATCGTCATCATAATGGGCCATTATATATGTAATCACAATGCTCCCTGACACCTGTCTTCACAATACTGCATGACCTTGTCTTCGGGATGCTCCATGCCCTTGAAATGACAATGTGCCATTCCAACTGTCATCGCAATAATCCATGAAATTTATTAGACCAATGTTCCATGCCCTTGTCATCACAATGCTCCATGCCTTTGTTATCACAATGCTCCATGACCTCTGTCATCACAATGCTCCGTGACTCCAGTCATCACAATGCTTCATGACCTTTGTCATCACAATGATTCATGCCCTCGTCATCAACAGTATCTGTGACCTTTTTAACCACAATGCTCCATGAACTTTTCATCACAATGCTCTTTGACCCTTGTCATCACAATGCTCTATGCCTTTCTCAGCACAATGCTCCGTGACCCTTGTCATCACAATGCTCCATGCGCTTGTCAGCAAAATGCTCCATGAAACATGTCATCACAATGCACCATGCGCTTGTCATCAGAGTGCTCCACAATCTTGTCATCACAATGCTCCATAAATTTGTCATCACAATGCTCCATGCACTTCTCATCACAATGCCCTCTCACCACTGATATCACAATGCTATATCACTATTTGTCACAATACACCCTCACCCTTGTCGTCACAATGTTCCATGACTCCTGTCATCACAATGCTACATGCAATTATCATCACAAAGTTCGATGACCCCTGACATCACAATGTTCCATAACACCTGTCGTCAATATGTTCCATGATACTTTTCATCAAATTGCTCCATGACCCTGTCATCAGAATGCTCCCTGCCCTTCTCATCACAATGCACAACGCCCTTGCCATCAAAATGCTCCATGACCATTGTCATCACAAAGATCCATGACACTTGGCATCACAATGCTCCATGTCATTGTCATCACAATGCTCCATGAACGCTCTCATCACATTGCTCCATGCCGTTGTCATCAAAAAGCTCAATGACACATGTCATCAAAATGCTCCATGGCCTTCTCATCACAATGTTCCATGCCCTTGCCATCACAATGCTCCATTACCCCTGTCATAACAATGCTCCATGACCCCTGTCATCACGAATTTCCATGGCCTTGTCATCAAAGTCTCCATGACCCTTCTCATCACAATGGTCCAAGAACACTGTAATCACAATGCTCTATGCCCCTTTTCATCTCAATGATCCATGAACCCTGTCATCACAATGCACCATGCCCATCATCATAATGCTTCATGCTATTGTCATCACAATGAAATCAAAATGCTCCATGACCTCTGTCATAACAATGCTCCAAACCCTTGTGAACACAATATTCCATAAAACTTGTCATCACAATGCCCCATGTGGCTCGTCATCACAATTATCAATGGACTTCTCATCACAATGCTCGTTGACCTTTGTCATCACAATGCTCAATACACTTGTCATCAAAATGCTCCCTGACACTTGTCGTCAGTATGCTCCTTGAACCCTGTCATGACAAGGATCCATGCCTTTTTCATCACAATGATCCATGACCTTTTCATCACAATTCTCAATATACATGTTATCACAATGCTCCCTGACACTTGTCATCAGAATGCTCCTTGAACCCTGTCACGAAAAGGCTCCATGCCTTTTTCATCACAATGCCCCATGCCGTTTTCATCACAATGCTCCATGCCACTGTCATCACAATACTCCACAAGCTCGTCATCAGAATGCTCCATGACCATTGTCATCACAATTCTCCATGCACTTGTCAGCACAATGCTCCCTGAACCTTGTCATCACAATTCTCCAAGCCATTGTCATCACAATGCTCCATTACTTTTGTCATCAGAATCCTCCATGACACTTGGCAACACAATGCTCCATTCCCTAGTCATCACAATGCTCCATGACACCTGTCATCACAACACTCCATTTATATTTTCAGCCCAGTGCTTCATGACACTTTTCATCACAATGATCCATGCCCTCGTCATCCCAATGCTCCTTGAACCCTGTATTCACAATGCTCCGTGACGCTTGTCAACACACTGCTCCATGACACATGTCATTACAATGCTCCATGCATTTGTCAGCAAAATGCTACATGACCTTGTCATTAAAATCCTCTATGCGCATGTCATCACAATATTCCATTTCATTGTCATCACAATCCTCCATGAAACTTGGGATCACTTTTCTTCATGCCATTGTCATCACAATGCTCCATGCTCCATGAAATCAAAATGATCCATGACATCTGTCATCACAATGCTCCAAAACCTTGTAATCACAATGTTCCATAACACTTGTCATCACAACGCTCCATGATGCCTGTCATCACAATAATCCATGCCCTTTTCATCACAGTGCTCCATGACCTTTGTCACCACAATTCTCAATACACTTGTCATCACAATGCTCCCTGACATTTGTCATCAGAATGCTCCTTGAACCCTGTCACGAAAAGGCTCCATGCCTTTTTCATCACAAAACCCCATTCCGTTTTCATCACAATGCTCCATGCCATTGTCATCAATGTACTCCACAAGCTTGTCATCAGAATGCTCAATGACCCTTGTCATCACAATTCTCCTTGCACTTGTCAGCACAATGCTCCCTGACCGTTGTCATCACAGTTCTCCAAGCCATTGTCATCACAATGCTCCATTACCTTTGTCATCAGAATCCTCCATGACACTTGGAAACACAATGCTCCATGCCATCCTCATCACAATGGGCCATTACATATGTCATCACAATGCTCCCTGACACCTGTCTTCACAATACTGCATGACCTGGTCATCACAATGTTCCATGCCCTTGTCATCACAATGCGCCATTCCAACTGTCATCGCAATACTCCATGAAACTTATTAGACCAATGTTCCATGCCCTTGTCATCACAATGCTCCATGCCCTTGTTATCACAATTCTCCATGACCCCTGTCATCACAGTGAACCGTGACTCCAGTCATCACAATTCTTCATGACCTTTGTCATCACAGTGGTTCATGCCCTCGTCATCAACAGGCTCTGTGACCTTTTTAACCACAATGCTCCATGAACTTTTCATCACAATGCTCTTTGACTCTTGTCATCACAATGCTCTATGCCTTTCTCAGCACAATGCTCCATGACCCTTGTCATCACAATGCTCCTTGCGCTTGTCAGCACAATGCTCCATGACACATGTCATCACAATGCACCATGCGTTTGTCATCACATTGCTCCACAACTTTGTCACCACAATGCTCCATAATATTTGTCATCACAATGCTCCATGCACTTCTCATGAAAATGCTCTCTCACCACTGATATCACAATGCTACATCACTATTTGTCACTATACTCCCTCACCATTGTCATCACAATGTTTCATGACTCCTGTCATCACAATGCTACATGCAATTATCATCACAATGTTCGATGACCCCTGAAATCACAATGATCCATAACACCTGTCATCAAAATGTTCAATGCCACTTTTCATCAAATTGCTCCATGACCCTGTCATCAGAATGCTCCCTGCCCTTCTCATCACAATGCACAACGCCCTTGCCATCAAAATGCTCCATGACATTTGTCATCACAATGATCCATGACCCTTGGCATCACAATGCTCCATGTCATTGTCATCACAATGCTCCATGAACGATCTCATCACATTGCTCCATGCCCTTGTCTTCACATAACTCCAGGACACATGTCATCAGAATGTTCCACGGCGTTCTCATCACAATGCTCTATGCCCTTGCCATCACAATGATCCATTACCCCAGTCATAACAATGCTCCATGACCCCTGCCATCACGATGTTCCATGGCCTTTTCATCACAAGGCTCCATGACCCTTCTCATCACCATGCTCCAATAACACTGTAATCACAATGTTCTATGCCCCTTTTCATCTCAATGATCCATGAACCCTGTCATCACAATGCACCATGCCCATCATCATAATGCTTCATGCTATTGTCATAACAATGAAATCAAAATGTTCCATGACCTCTGTCATAACAGTGCTCCAAAACCTTGTGATCACAATGTTCCATAACACTTGTCATCACAACGCTCCATGATGCCGGTCATCACAATAATCCATGCCCTTTTCATCACAGTGCTCCATGACCTTTGTCACCACAATTCTCAATACACTTGTCATCACAATATTCCATTTCCATTGTCATCACAATCCTCCATGAACTTTGGGATCACATTGCTTCAGGCCCTTGTCATCAAAATGCTCCATGCTCCTTGAAATCAAATTGATCCATCACCTCTGTCATCACAATGCTCCAAACACTTGTGATCAATATGTTCAATAACACTTGTCCTCACAACGCTCCATGATGCCTGTCATCACAACACTCCATGCCATTTTCATCACAATGCTCCATGAACTTTGTCATCACAATTCTCCATACACTTGTCATCAAAATGCTCCCTGACACTTGTCGTCAGAATGCTCCTTGAACTGCGTCACGAAAAGGCTCCATGCCATTTTCATCACAAATCCACATGCCGTTTTCATCCCAGTTCTCCATGCCATTGTCATCAAAATACTACACAAGCTTGTCATCAGAATGCTCCATGACGCTTGTCATCACAATTCTCCGTGCACTTGTCAGCAAAATGCTCCCTGACCCTTATCATCACAATGTTCCAAGCCATTGTCATCACAATGCTCCATTACCTTTGTCCTCAGAATCCTCCATGACACTTGGCATCGAAATGCTCCATGCCATTGTCATCACAATGGGCCATTACATATGTCATCACAATGCTCCCTGACACCTCTCTTCACAATACTGCATAACCTGGTCATCACAATGCTCCATGTCCTTGTCATCACAATGTGCCATTCCAACTCTCATCACAATAATCCATGAAACTTATTAGACCAATGCTCCTTGCCCTTGTTATCACAATGTTCCAAGACCCCTGTAATCAGAATGCTCCATGCCCCTTTTCATCAGAATGCTCCATATGACATGTCATCAGAAGGCTCCATGGATTTCTCATCACAATGCTCCATGACCTTTGTCATCACAATGCTCCAAGACCCATGTAATCACAATGCTACATGCCCCTGTCATCGCAATGGACCATGACATTTGGCATCACAATACTCCATGCCATTGTCTTTGAAATTGACCATGACATATGTCATCACAATGCCCCCTTACACCTGTTTTCACAATACTCCATGCCCTTGTCATCACAATGCTCCATGCCCTTGTCATCACAATGCACCATGTCCAATGTCATCACAATAATCTATTAAACTTGTCAGACCAATGCTCCATGCCCCTGTCATCACAATGTTCCATGCCCTTGTCATCACAATGCTCCATGACCCTTGTCATCACAATGCTCCGTGACTCCAGTCATCACAATGCTTCATAACGTTTGTCATCACAACGGTCCATGCCTGCGTCATCGCAAGGCTCTGTGACCTTTGTAACCACAATGCTCCATGAACTTTTCATCACAATTCACCGTGGCCCTTGTCATCACAATGCTCCATGCCTTTTTCAGAACAATGCTCCATGACCCTTGTCATCACAATGTGCCATGTGCTTTTCATCACAGTGATCCACAACCTTGTCATCGCTATGCTCCATAAACCTTGTAATCACAATTCTCCATGCACTTCTCATCCAAATGCTCTCTCACATGAGATATCACAATGTTCCATCACTTGTCATCACAATCCTCCCTCACCCCTGTTATCACAAAGTTCCATGACCCCTGTCATCACAATGCTACATCCCCTTATCAGCACAATTTTCCATGATCCTGACATCACAATGTTCCATAACCCCTGTCATCAAAATGCTCCATGACCATTTTCATCCCAAAGCTCTATGACCCCTGGCATCACAATGTTCTATAACCCCTGTCATCAAAATATTACATTACACTTTTCATCAAATTGCTGCATGACCCTGTCATCAAAATGCTCCCTGCCCTTCTCATCACAATGCACCACACACTTGTCATCAAAATGCTCCATGACCATGGTCATCACTAAGCTCCATGACCCTTGGCATCACAATGATCCATGCCATGGACATCACAATGTTCCATGAACCCTCTCATCACATTGCTCCATGCACTTGTCATCACAAAGCTCCATGACACTTGTCATCACAATGCTCGATGCCCTTCTCATCACAATGCTCCATGTCCTTGTCATTACATTCCTCCATCACCCATGTATCACAGTGTACCGTGCCCTTGTCATCACAATGCCCCATGCCCACTGTCATCACAATAATCCATGAAACATTTCAGACCAATGCTCAATGCACTTCTCATCACAATGCTCCATTAGACTGTCAACAATGCTCCATGACCCCTGCCATCACAATGTTCCACGGCCTTGTGATCACAAGACTAAATGACCATTGTCATCACAATGCTCCAAGACCCATGTAATCACAATGCTCCATGCCCTTGTCATCACAGAGCTCCATGACACATGTCATCAGAATGTTCCATGGCCTTCTCCTCACAATGCTCCATGCCCTTGTCATCACAATGCTCCAAGACACTCGTAATCACAATGCTCCATGCCCCTTTTCATCAGAAGGCTCCATGATATTTGTCATCACAAGTCTCCATGGTCAACTCATCACAATGCTCCAAGACCTTGTCATCACCATGCTCCATTCCCTTGTCATCACAGTGCTCCATGACACCTGTCATCACAATACTCCATGAACATTTTCAGCCCAATGCTCCATGACCTTCTCATCACAATGCTCCATGACCAATATCATCACAATGCTCCATGACAACTGTCATCACAACACTCCATGACACCTGACAACACAATGATCCGGGACTCTTGTCATGACAATGCTCCAAGACCCCTGTAATCACAATGCTCCATGACCCCTGTCATCACAATACTCCATGAACATTTTCAGCCCAATGTTCCATGACCCTGGTCATCACAATGATCCATGCCCTTGTCATCCCAATGTTCCATGACCCCTGTATTCAAAGTGATCCGTGACGCTCGTCATCACAGTACTCCATGACACCTGTCATCACAATGCTCCATGCCTTTGTCAGCAAAATGCTACATGACCTTGTCATTACAATGCTCTATGCGATTGTCATCACAATACTCGATTACCATTGTCATCTCAATCCTCCATGAACCTTGGGATCACATTGCTTCATGCCCTTGTCATCACAATGCTACATGCTCCTTGAAATCAAAATGATCCATGACCTCTGTCATCACAATGCTCCAAACCCTTGTGATCACAATGTTCCATAACATTTGTCCTCACAACGCTCCATGATGCCTGTCATCACAATACTCCATACACTTTTCATCACAATTCTCCATGACTTTGTCATCACAATTCTCAATACACTTTTCATCACAGTGCTCCCTGACACTTGTCGTCAGTATGCTCCATGAACCCTGTCATGACAAGGCTCCATGCCTTTTTCATCACAATGTTCCATGCCCTTTTCATCACAATGCTCCAAGACCCGTGTAATCACAATGCTCCATGCCCTTGCCATCCAAAGCTCCATGACGCATGTCATCAGAATGTTCCCTGGACTTCTCATCACAATGCTCCCTGCTCTTGTCATCACAAAGCACTAAGACCCCTGTAATCACAATGCTCCATGCCCCTTTTCATCTCAATGCTCCTATGAACCCTGTCAGCACAATGAACAATGCCCATCATCATAATGCTTCAGGCAATTGTCATCACAATCAAATCAAAATGCTCCATGACCTCTGTCATCACAATGCTCAAAATCCTGGTGATCACAATGTTGCATAACTCTTATCATCACAACACCCCATGACGCTCATCATCACAATGATCCATGGTCGTCTCATCACAAGGCTCCATGACCTTTGTCATCAAAATTCTCAATAAACTTGTCATCACAATGCTCGCTGACACTTGTCGTCAGAATGCTCCTTGAACCCTGTCACAAAAAGGCTCCATGTCTTTTTCATCACAAAGCCACATGCCGTTTTCATCCCAATGCTGCATGCCATTGTCATCAAAATACACCACAGGCTTGTCATCAGAATGCTCCATGACCCTTGTCATCACAATTCTCCATGCACTTGTCAGCACAATGCTCCCTGACCCTTGTCATCACAATGCTCCAAGCCATTGTCATCACAATGCTCCATTACCTTTGTCATCAGAATCCTCCATGACACTTGGCATCACAATGCTCCATGCCATTGTCATCACAATGCTCCATGTCTTTGTCAGCAAAATGCTAAATGACATTGTCATTACAATCCTCTATGCGCTTGTTATCACAATACTCCATTTCAATTGTCATCACAATCCTCCATCAACCTTGGGATCACATTGCTTCATGCCCTTGTCATCACAATGCTCCATGCTCCTTGAAATCAAAATGATCCATGACCTCTGTCATCACAATGCTCCAAACCCTTGTGATCACATTGTTCCATAACACTTGTCATCACAACGCTCCATGATGCCTGTCATCACAATACTCCATGCCCTTTTCATCACAATGCTCCATGACCTTTGTCATCACAATTCTCAATACACTTGTGATCACAATGCTCCCTGACACTTGTCATCAGAATGTTCCTTGAAACCCATCACGAAAAGGCTCCATGCTTTATTCATCACAATGCCCCATGCCATTTTCATCACAATGTTCCATACCATTGTCATCAAAATACTCCACAAGCTTGTCATCAGAATGCTCCCGGACCCTTGTCATCACAATGCTCCATTACCTTTCTCATCAGAATCCTCCATGACACTTGGCATCACAGTGCTACATGCCATTGTCATCACAATGGGCCATTACATATGTCAACACAATGCTCCCTGACACTTATCTTCACAATACTGCATGACCTGGTCATCACAATGCTCCATGCCCTTGTCATCACTGTAGGCCATTCCAACTGTCATCGCAACAAACCATGAAAGTTATTAGACCAATGTTCCATGCCCTTGTCATCACAATTCTCCATGCCCTTGTTATCACAATGCTCCATGACCCCTGTCATCACAATGCTCCGTTACTCCAGTCATCACAATGCTTCATCAACTTTGTCATCACAATGGTCCATGCCCTCACCATCAACAGTCTCTGTGACCTTTTTAACCCCTATGCTCCATGAACTTTTCATCACAATGCTCTTTGACCCTTGTCATGACAATGCTCTATGCCTTTCTCAGCACAATGCTCCATGACCCTGGTCATCACAATGCTCCATGCCCCTTTTCATCTCAATGCTCCCTGAACCCTGTCATCACAGTGCACGATGCCCATCATCATAATACTTCAGTCTATTGTCATCACAATGAAATTAATATTCTCCATGACCTCTGACATCATAATGCTACAAACCCTTGTGATCACAATGTTCCATAAAACTTATCATCACAGCACCCCATGACGCTCAGCATCACAATTATTCATGGTCTTATCATCACAATGCTCCATGATCTTTGTCATCACGATGCTCAATACACTTTTCATCACAATGCTCCCTGACACTTGTCGTCAGTATGCTCCATGAACCCTGTCATGACAAGGCTCCATGCCTTTATCATCACAATGATCCATGCCTTTTCATCGGAATGCTCCAAGACCCCTGCAATCACAATGCTCCATGCAATTCTCATCCAAATGCTCTCTCACATTAGATATCACAATGTTCCATCACTAGTCATCACATTCCTCCCTCAACCCTGTTATCACAATGTTCCATGACCCCTGTTATCACAATGCTACATCCCCTTATCAGCACAATGTTCCATGACCCCTGACATCACAATGTTCCATAACCCCTGTCATCAAAATGCTCCATGACCCTTTTCATCCCAAAGCTCCATGACCCCTGGAATCACAGTGTTCTATAACCCCTGTCATCAAAATGTTCCATTACACTTTTCATCAAATTGCTGCGTGACCCTGTCATCAAAATGCTCCCTGCCCTACTCATAACAATGCACCACACGCTGGTCATCAAAATGCTCCATGACATTTGTCATCACAAAGCTCCATGACCCTTGGCATCACAATGCTCCATGTCATTGTCATCACAATGCTCCATGAAACCTCTCTTCACATTGCTCCATGCCCTTGTCATCACAAATCTCCATGACACTTGTCATCACAATGCTCGATGCCCTTCTCATCATAATGCTCCATGTCCTTGTCATTACAATCCTCCATGACCCATGTATCACAGTGTACCGTGCCCTTGTCATCACAATGCTCCATGCCCACTCTCATCACAATAATCCATGAAACATTTCAGACCAATGCTCAATGCCCTTCTCATCACAATGCTCCATTACCTCTATCAACAATGCTCCATGACCCCTGCCATCACAATGTTCCACGGCCTTGTGATCACAAGGTTCCATGACCATTGTCATCACAATGCTCCAAGACCCATGTAATCACAATGCTCCATGCCCTTGTCATCACAAAGCTCCATGACACATGTCATCTGAATGTTCCATGGCCATCTCCTCACAATGCTCCATGCCCTTGTCATCACAATGCTCCATACCCTCGTAATCACAATGCTCCATGCCCCTTTTCATCAGAATGCTCCATGAGACTTTTCATCACAAGTCTCCATGGTCATCTCATCACAATGCTCCAAGACATTGTCATCACCATGCTCCATTCCCTGGTCATCACAATGCTCCCTGACACTTGTCGTCAGTATGCTCCATGAACTCTGTCATGACAAGGCTCCATGCCTTTTTCATCACAATGATCCATGCCCTTTTCATCACAGTGCTCCAAGACCACTGTAATCATAATGCTCCTTGCCCTTGTCATCACAAAGCTCCATGATGCATATCATCAGAATGTTCCATGCACTTCTCATCACAATGCTCCATGCCCTTGTCATCACAATGCTCCAAGACCCCTGTAATCACAATGCTCCATGCCCCTTTTCATCTCAATGCTCCATGAACACTGTCATAACAATGCACCATGCCCATCATCATAATGCTTCAGGCTATTGTCATCACAGTGAAATCAAAATGCTCCATGACCTCTGTCATCACAATGCTCCAAACCCTGGTGATCACAGTGTTGCAAAACACTTATCATCACAACACCCCATGACGCTCATCATCACAATTATCCATGGTCTTCTCATCACAATGCTCCATGACCTTTGTCATCACAATTTTTAATACACTTGTCATCACAATGCTCCCTGACACTTGTCGTCAGAATGCACCTTGAACCCTGTGACGAAAAGGTTCCATGCCTTTTTCATCACAAAGCCCCATGCTGTTTTCATCCCAAAGCTCCATGCCATTGTCATCAAAATACTACACAAGCTTGTCATCAGAATGCTCCATGACCCTTGTCATCACAATTCTCCATGCACTTGTCAGCACAATGCTCCCTGACCCTTGTCATCACAATGATCCAAGCCATTGTCATCACAATGCTCCATTACCTTTGTCATTAGAATCCTCCATGACACTTGGAATCACAATGCTCCAAGCCATTGTCATCACAATGGGCCATTACATATGTAATCACAATGCTCCCTGACACCTCTCTTTACAATACTGCATGATCTCTTCATCACAATGCTCCATGCTCTTGTCTTCATAATGCGCCATTCCAACTGTCATCACAATAATCCATGAAACTTATTAGACGAATGCTCCATGCCCTTGTAATCACATTGCTCCATGCTCTTGTTATCACAATGTTTAAGACCCCTGTAATCAGAATGCCCCATGCCCCTTTTCATCAGTATGCTCCATGAGACTTGTCATCGCAAGGCTCCATGGTTTTCTCATCACAATGCTCCAGCACCTTGTCATCACAATGGTTCACGACATTGTCATGAAAATTCTCAATGGCCCTTGTCTTCATAATGCTCCAAGCCCTAGTCATCACAGTGCTCCATTATATTTGTCATCACAATCCTCCCTTGCATTTGGCATCACTATGCTCCATGCTATTGTCATCGCAATGGACCATGACATATTTCATCACAGTGCCCCCTGACACCTGTCTTCACAATACTCCATGCCCTTGTCATCACAATGCTCCATGCCCTGGTCATCACAATGCACCATGTCCACTGTCATCACAATAATCTATGAAATTTGTAAGACCAATGCTCCATGCCCCTGTCATAACAATGCTCCATGACCTTGTCATCACAATGCTCCATGAACCCTGTCATCACAATACTCCATGTACATTTTCAGCCCAGTGCTCCATGACCCTTGTCATCACAATGATCCATGCACTTGTCATCCCAATGTTCCATGACGCCTGTAATCACAGTGCTCCATGTCATCTGTCATCACAGTGCTCCATGCCTTTGTCAGCAAAATGCTACATGACCTTGTCATTACAATGCTCTATGCGATTGTCATCACAATACTCCATTACCATTGTCATCACAATCCTCCAGGAACCTTGGGATCACATTGCTTCAGGCCCTTGTCATCAAAATGCTCCATGCTCCTTGAAATCAAATTGATCCATGACCTCTGTCATCACAATGCTCCAAACCCTTGTGATCAAAATGTTCAATAACACTTGTCCTCACAACGCTCCATGATGCCTGTCATCACAATACTCCATGCCTTTTCATCACAATGCTCCATGAACTTTGTCATCACAATTCTCCATACACTTGTCATCAAAATGCTCCCTGACACTTGTCGTCAGAATGCTCCTTGAACTGTGTCACGAAAAGGCTCCATGCCATTTTCATCACAAATCCACATGCCGTTTTCATCCTAGTGCTCCATTCCATTGTCATCAAAATACTCCACAATCTTGTCATCAGAATGCTCCATGACGCTTGTCATCACAATTCTCCGTGCACTTGTCAGCAAAATGCTCCCTGACCCTTATCATCACAATGCTCCAAGCCATTGTCATCACAATGCTCCATTACCTTTGTCATCAGAATCCACCATGACACTTGGCATCACAATGCTCCATGCCATTATCATCACAATGGGCCATTACATATGTCATCACAATGCTCCCTGACACCTCTCTTCACAATACTGCATAACCTGGTCATCACAATACTCTATGCCCTTGTCATCACAATGTGCCATTCCAACTCTCATCACAATAATCCGTGAAAATTATTAGATCAATGCTCCTTGCCCTTGTTATCACAATGTTCCAAAACCCCTGTAATCAGAATGCTCCATGCCCCTTTTCATCAGAATGCTCCATATGACATGTCATCAGAAGGCTCCATGGATTTCTCATCACAATGCTCCATGACCTTTGTCATCACAATGCTCCAAGACCCATGTACTCACAATGCTTCATGCCCCTGTCATCGCAATCGACCATGACATTTGGCATCACAATGCTCCATGCCATTGTCTTTGAAATTGACCATGACATATGTCATCACAATGCCCCCTTACACCTGTTTTCACAATACTCCATGCCCTTGTCATCACAATGCTCCATGCCCTTGTCATCACAATGCACCATGTCCAATGTCATCACAATAATCTATTAAACTTGTCAGACCAATGCTCCATTCCCCTGTCATCACAATGTTCCATGCCCTTGTCATCACAATGCTTCATGACCCTTGTCACCACAATGCTCCGTGACTCCAGTCATCACAATGCTTCATAACGTTTGTCATCACAACGGTCCATGCCTGCGTCATCGCAAGGCTCTGTGACCTTTGTAACCACAATGCTCCATGAACATTTCATCACAATTCTCCGTGACCCTTGTCATCACAATGCTCCATGCCTTTTTCAGAACAGTGCTCCATGACCCTTGTCATCACAATGTGCCATGTGCTTTTCATCACAATAATCCACAACCTTGTCATCGCTATGCTCCATAAACCTTGTAATCACAATGCTCCATGCACTTCTCATCCAAATGCTCTCTCACATGAGATATCACAATGTTCCATCACTAGTCATCACAATCCTCCCTCACCCCTGTTATCACAATGTTCCATGACCCCTGTCATCACAATGCTACATCCCCTTATCAGCACAATTTTCCATAAACCCTGACGTCACAATGTTCCATAACCCCTGTCATCACAATGCTCCATGACCATTTTCATCCCAAAGCTCTATGACCCCTGGCATCACAATGTTCTATAACCCCTGTCATCAAAATATTACATTACACTTTTCATCAAATTGCTGCATGACCCTGTCATCAAAATGCTCCCTGCCCTTCTCATCACAATGCACCACACACTTGTCATCAAAATGCTCCATGACCATGGTCATCACTAAGCTCCATGAACCTTGGCATCACAATGCTCCATGCCATGGACATCACAATGCTCCATGAACCCTCTCATCACATTGCTCCATGCACTTGTCATCACAAAGCAACATGACACTTGTCATCACAAAGCAACATGACACTTGTCATCACAATGCTCGATGCCCTTCTCATCACAATGCTCCATGTCCTTGTCATTACAATCCTCCATCACCCATGTATCACAGTGTACCGTGCCCTTGTCATCACAATGCGCCATGCCCACTGTCATCACAATAATCCATGAAACATTTCAGACCAATGCTCATTGCACTTCTCATCACAATGCTCCATTACCACTGTCAACAATGCTCCATGACCCCTGCCATCACAATGTTCCACGGCCTTGTGATCACAAGACTCCATGACCATTGTCATCACAATGCTCCAAGACCCATGTAATCACAATGCTCCATGCCCTTGTCATCACAGAGCTCCATGACGCATGTCATCAGAATTTTCCATGGCCTTCACCTCACAATGCTCCATGCACTTGTCATCACAATGCTCCAAGACACTCGTAATCACAATGCTCCATGCCCCTTTTCATCAGAAGGCTCCATGATATTTGTCATCTCAAGTCTCCATGGTCAACTCATCACAATGCTCCAAGACCTTGTCATCACCATGCTCCATTCCCTTGTCATCACAATGCTCCATGACTCCTGTCATCACAATACTCCATGAATATTTTCAGCCCAATGCTCCATGACCTTTTCATCACAATGCTCCATGACCAATATCATCACAATGCTCCATGACCACTGTCATCACAACACTCCATGACACCTGACAACACAATGATCCGGGACTCTTGTCATCACAATGCTCCAAGACCCCTGTAATCACAATGCTCCATGACCCCTGTCATCAAAATATTCCATGAATATTTTCAGCCCAATGCTCCATGACCCTTGTCATCACAATGATCCATGCCCTTGTCATCCCAATGTTCCATGACGCCTGTATTCACAGTGCTCCGTGACGCTTGTCATCACAGTGCTCCATGACACCTGTCATCACAATGCTCCATGCCTTTGTCAGCAAAATGCTACATGACATTGTCATTACAATGCTCTATGAGATTGTCATCACAATACTCGATTACCATTGTCATCACAATCCTCCATGAACCTTGGGATCACATTGCTTCATGCCCTTGTCATCACAATGCTACATGCTCCTTGAAATCAAAATGATCCATGACCTCTGTCATCACAATGCTCCAAACCCTTGTGATCACAATGTTCCATAACACTTGTCCTCACAACGCTCCATGATGCCTGTCATCACAATAATCCATACACTTTTCATCACAATTCTCCATGACCTTTGTCATCACAATTCTCAATACACTTTTCATCACAGTGCTCCCTGACACTTGTCGTCAGTATGTTCCATGAACCCTGTCATGACAAGGCTCCATGCCTTTTTCATCACAATGTTCCATGCCCTTTTCATCTCAATGCTCCAAGACCCCTGTAATCACAATGCTCCATGCCCTTGCCATCCAAAGCTCCATGACACATGTCATCAGAATGTTCCATGGACTTCTCATCACAATGCTCCCTGCTCTTGTCATCACAAAGCACTAAGACCCCTGTAATCACAATGCTCCATGCCCCTTTTCATCTCAATGCTCCTATGAACCCTGTCAGCACAATGAACAATGCCCATCATCATAATGCTTCAGGCAATTGTCATCACAATCAAATCAAAATGCTCCATGACCTCTGTCATCACAATGCTCAAAATCCTGGTGATCACAATGTTGCATAACTCTTATCATCACAACACCCCATGACGCTCATCATCACAATGATCCATGGTCGTCTCATCACAAGGCTCCATGACCTTTGTCATCAAAATTCTCAATAAACTTGTCATCACAATGCTCGCTGACACTTGTCGTCAGAATGCTCCTTGAACCCTGTCACAAAAAGGCTCCGTGTCTTTTTCATCACAGAGCCACATGCCGTTTTCATCCCAATGCTGCATGCCATTGTCATCAAAATACACCACAGGCTTGTCATCAGAATGCTCCATGACCCTTGTCATCACAATTCTCCATGCACTTGTCAGCACAATGCTCCCTGACCCTTGTCATCACAATGCTCCAAGCCATTGTCATCACAATGCTCCATTACCATTGTCATCAGAATCCTCCATGACACTTGGCATCACAATGCTCCATGCCATTGTCATCACAATGCTCCATGTCTTTGTCAGCAAAATGCTAAATGACCTTGTCATTACAATCCTCTATGCGCTTGTCATCACAATACTCCATTTCCATTGTCATCACAATCCTCCATCAAACTTGGGATCACATTGCTTCATGCCCTTGTCATCACAATGCTCCATGCTCCTTGAAATCAAAATGATCCATGACCTCTGTCATCACAATGCTCCAAGACCCTTGTAACCACAATGCTCCATGCCCCTTTTCATCTCAATGCTCCCTGAACCCTGTCATCGCAGTGCACGATGCCCATCATCATAATACTTTAGTCTATTGTCATCACAATGAAATTAATATTCTCCATGACCTCTGACATCATAATGCTACAAAGCCTTGTGATCACAATGTTCCATAAAACTTATCATCACAGCACCCCATTACGCTCATCATCACAGTTATCCATGGTCTTATCATCACAATGCTCCATGATCTTTGTCATCACGATGCTCAATACACTTTTCATCACAATGCTCCCTGACACTTGTCGTCAGTATGCTCCATGAACCCTGTCATGACAAGGCTCCATGCCTTTATCATCACAATGATCCATGCCTTTTCATCGCAATGCTCCAAGACCACTGCAATCACAATGCTCCATGCACTTGTCATCCAAATGCTCTCTCACATGAGATATCACAATGTTCCATCACTAGTCATCACATTCCTCCCTCAACCCTGTTATCACAATGTTCCATGACCCCTGTTATCACAATGCTACATCCCCTTATCAGCACAATGTTCCATGACCCCTGACATCACAATGTTCCATAACCACTGTCATCAAAATGCTCCATGACCCTTTTCATCCCAAAGCTCCATGACCCCTGGAATCACAGTGTTCTATAACCCCTGTCATCAAAATGTTCCATTGCACTTTTCATCAAATTGCTGCATGACCCTGTCATCAAAATGCTCCCTGCCCTACTCATAACAATGCACCACACGCTGGTTATCAAAATGCTCCATGACATTTGTCATCACAAAGATCCATGACCCTTGGCATCACAATGCTCCATGTCATTGTCATCACAATGCTCCATGAAACCTCTCTTCACATTGCTCCATGCCCTTGTCATCACAAATCTCCATGACACTTGTCATCACAATGCTTGATGCCCTTCTCATCATAATGCTCCATGTCCTTGTCATTACAATCCTCCATGACCCATGTATCACAGTGTACCGTGCCCTGGTCATCACAATGCGCCATGCCCACTCTCATCACAATAATCCATGAAATATTTCAGACCAATGCTCAATGCCCTTCTCATCACAATGCTCCATTACCTCTATCACCAATGCTCCATGACCCCTGCGATCACAATGTTCCACGGTCTTGTGATCACAAGCCTCCATGACCATTGTCATAACAATGCTCCAAGACCCATGTAATCACAATGCTCCATGCCCTTGTCATCACAAAGCTCCATGACACATGTCATCAGAATGTTCCATGGCCATCTCCTCACAATGCTCCTTGCCCTTGTCATCACAATGCTTCAAGACACTCGTAATCACAATGCTCCATGCCCCTTTTCATCAGAAGGCTCCATGATATTTGTCATCACAAGTCTCCATGGTCAACTCATCACAATGCTCCAAGACCTTGTCATCAGCATGCACCATTCCCTTGTCATCACAATGCTCCCTGAAACTTGTCGTCAGTATGCTCCATGAACTCTGTCATGACAAGGCTCCATGCCTTTTTCATCACAATGATCCATGCCCTTTTCATCACAGTTCTCCAAGACCACTGTAATCATAATGCTCCTTGCCCTTGTCATCACAAAGCTCCATGATGCATATCATCAGAATGTTCCATGCACTTCTCATCACAATGCTCCATGCCCTTGTCATCACAATGCTCCAAGACCCCTGTAATCACAATGCTCCATGCCACTTTTCATCTCAATTCTCCATGAACACTGTCATAACAATGCACCATGCCCATCATCATAATGCTTCAGGCTATTGTCATCACAGTGAAATCAATATGCTCCATGATCTTTGTCATCACAAAGCTCCATGACCCTTGGCATCACAATGCTCCATGTCATTGTCATCACAATGCTCCATGAAACCTCTCTTCACATTGCTCCATGCCCTTGTCATCACAAATCTCCATGACACTTGTCATCACAATGCTCGATGCCCTTCTCATCATAATGCTCCATGTCCTTTTCATTACAATCCTCCATGACCCATGTATCACAGTGTACCGTGCCCTTGTCATCACAATGCTCCATGCCCACTCTCATCACAATAATCCATGAAACATTTCAGACCAATGCTCAATGCCCTTCTCATCACAATGCTCCATTACCTCTATCAACAATGCTCCATGACCCCTGCCATCACAATGTTCCACGGCCTTGTGATCACAAGGCTCCATGAACATTGTCATCACAATGCTGCAAGACCCATGTAATCACAATGCTCCATGCCCTTGTCATCACAAAGCTCCACGACACATGTCATCAGATTGTTCCATGGCCTTCTCCTCACAATGCTCCATGCCCTTGTCATCACAATGCTCCATAGCCTCGTAATCACAATGCTCCATGCCGCTTTTCATCAGAATGCTCCATGAGACTTGTCATCACAAGTCTCCATGGTCATCTCATCACAATGCTCCAAGACCTTGTCATCACCATGCTCCATTCCCTGGTCATCACAATGCTCCATACCCTCGTAATCACAATGCTCCATGCCCCTTTTCATCAGAATGCTCCATGAGACTTGTCATCACAAGTCTCCATGGTCATCTCATCACAATGCTCCAAGACCTTGTCATCACCATGCTCCATTCCCTGGTCATCACAATGCTCCATGACCCCTGTCATCACAAGGCTCCATGACCCTTCTCATCACAATGCTCCAAACCCCTGTAATCACAATGCTCCATGCCCCTTTTCATCACAATGCTCCATGAACCCTGTCATCACAATGAACCATGCCCATCATCATAATGCTTCAGGCTATTGTCATCACAATGAAATCAAAATGCTCCATGACCTCTGTCATCACAATGCTCCAAACCCTGGTGATCACAATGTTGCATAACACTTATCATCACAAAACCCCATGACGCTAATCATCACTATTATCCATGGTTTTCTCATCACAAGGCTCCATGACCTTTGTCATCACAATTCTCAATACTCTTTTCATCACAATGCTCCCTGACACTTGTCATCAGTATGCTCCATGAACTCTGTCATGACAAGGCTCCATGCCTTTTTCATTACAATGATCCATGCCCTTTTCATCACAGTGCTCCAAGACCACTGTAATCATAATGCTCCTTGCCCTTGTCATCACAAAGCTCCATGATGCATATCATCAGAATGTTCCATGCACTTCTCATCACAAAGCTCCAGGCCCTTGTCATCACAATGCTCCAAGACACCTGTAATCACAATGCTCCATGCCCCTTTTCATCTCAGTGCTCCATGAACACTGTCATAACAATGCACCATGCCCATCATCATAATGCTTCAGGCTATTGTCATCACAGTGAAATCAAAATGCTCCATGACCTCTGTCATCACAATGCTCCAAACCCTGGTGATCACAATGTTGCAAAACACTTATCATCACAACACCCCATGACGCTCATCATCACAATTATCCATTGTCTTCTCATCACAATGCTCCATAACCTTTGTCATCACAATTCTCAATACACTTGTCATCACAATGCTCCCTGACACTTGTCGTCAGAATGCACCTTGAACCCTGTGACGAAAAGGCTCCATGCCTTTTTCATCACAAAGCCCCATGCTGTTTTCATCCCAAAGCTCGATGCCATTGTCATCAAAATACTACACAAGCTTGTCATCAGAATGCTCCATGACCCTTGTCATCACAATTCTCCATGCACTTGTCAGCACAATGCTCCCTGACCCTTGTCATCACAATGATCCAAGCCATTGTCATCAAAATGCTCCATTACCTTTGTCATTAGAATCCTCCATGACACTTGGAATCACAATGCTCCAAGCCATTGTCATCACAATGGGCCATTACATATGTAATCACAATGCTCCCTGACACCTCTCTTCACAATACTGCATGATCTCTTCATCACAATGCTCCATGCTCTTGTCTTCATAATGCGCCATTCCAACTGTCATCACAATAATCCATGAAACTTATTAGACGAATGCTCCATGCCCTTGGAATCACATTGCTCCATGCTCTTGTTATCACTATGTTCCAAGACCCCTGTAATCAGAATGCCCCATGCCCCTTTTCATCAGTATGCTCCATGAGACTTGTCATCGCAAGGCTCCATGATTTTCTCATCACAATGCTCCAGGACCTTGTCATCACAATGGTTCACGACATTCTCATGAAAATTCTCAATGGCCCTTGTCTTCATAATGCTCCAAGCCCTAGTCATCACAGTGCTCCACTATATTTGTCATCACAATCCTCCCTTGCATTTGGCATCACTATGCTCCATGCTATTGTCATCGCAATGGACCATGACATATTTCATCACAATGCCCCCTGACACCTGTCTTCACAATACTCCATGCCCTTGTCATCACAATGTTCCATGCCCTTGTCTTCACAATGCACCATGTCCACTGTCATCACAATAATCTATGAAACTTGTCAGACCAATGCTCCATGCCCCTGTCATAACAATGTTCCATGACCTTGTCATCACAATGCTCAATGTCCCTTGTCATCACAATATTCCATGAATATTTTCAGCCCAGTGCTCCATGACCCTTGTCATCACAATGATCCATGCACTTGTCATCCCAATGTTCCATGACGATTGTAATCACAGTGCTCCATGACATCTGTCATCACAATGCTCCATGCCTTTGTCAGCAAAATGCTACATGACCTTGTCATTACAATGCTCTATGTGCATGTCATCACAATACTCCATTACCATTGTCATCACAATCCTCAATGAACCTTGGGATCACATTGCTTCAGGCCCTTGTCATCAAAATGCTCCATGCTCCTTGAAATCTAAATGATCCATGACCTCTGTCATCACAATGCTCCAAACACTTGTGATCAAAATGTTCAATAACTCTTGTCCTCACAACGCTCCATGATGCATATCATCACAATACTCCATGCCCTTTTCATCACAATGCTCCATGAACTTTGTCATCACAATTCTCCATACACTTGTCATCAAAATGCTCCCTGACACTTGTCGTCAGAATGCTCCTTGAACTGTGTCACGAAAAGGCTCCATGCCATTTTCATCACAAATCCACATGCCGTTTTCATCCCAGTGCTCCATGCCATTGTCATCAAAATACTCCACAAGCTTGTCATCAGAATGCTCCATGACGCTTGTCATCACAATTCTCCGTGCACTTGTCAGCAAAATGCTCCCTGACCCTTATCATCACAATGCTCCAAGCCATTGTCATCACAATGCTCCATTACCTTTGTCATCAGAATCCTCCATGACACTTGGCATCACAATGCTCCATGCCATTGTCATCACAATGGGCCATTACATATGTCATCACAATGCTCCCTGACACCTCTCTTCACAGTACTGCATAACCTGGTCATCACAATGCTCCATGCCCTTGTCATCACAATGTGCCATTCCAACTCTCATTGCAGTACTCCATGAAAGTTATTAGACCAATGTTCCATGCCCTTGTCATCACAATGCTCCATCCCCTTGTTATCACAATGCTGCATGACCCTGTCATCACAATGCTCAAAGACCCATGTAATCACAATGCTTCATGCCCCTGTCATTGCAATGGACCATGACATTTGGCATCACAATGCTCCATGCCATTGTCTTTGAAATTGACCATGACATATGTCATCACAATGCCCACTTTCACCTGTTTTAACAATACTCCATGCCCTTGTCATCACAATGCCCCATGCCCTTGTCATCACAATGCACCATGTCCAATGTCATCACAATAATCTATTAAACTTTCAGACCAATGCTCCATGCCCCTGTCATCACAATGTTCCATGCCCTTGTCATCACAATGCTCCATGACCCTTGTCATCACAATGCTCCGTGACTCCAGTCATCACAATGCTTCATAACGTTTGTCATCACAAGGGTCCATGCCTGCGTCATCGCAAGGCTCTGTGACCTTTGTGACCACAATGCTCCATGAACTTTTCATCACAATTCTCCGTGACCCTTGTCATCACAATGCTCCATGCCTTTTTCAGAACAATGCTCCATGACCTTTTTCATCACAATGTGCCATGTGCTTTTCACCACAATGATCCTCAACCTTGTCATCGCTATGCTCCATAAACCTTGTAATCACAATGCTCCATGCACTTCTCATCCAAATGCTCTCTCACATGAGATATCACAATGTTCCATCCCTAGTCATCACAATCCTCCCTCACCCCTGTTATCACAATGTTCCATGACCCCTGTCATCACAATGCTACATCCCCTTATCAGCACAATTTTCCATGACCCCTGACATCACAATGTTCCATAACCCCTGTCATCAAAATGCTCCATGACCATTTTCATCCCAAAGCTCTATGACCCCTGGCATCACAATGTTCTATAACCCCTGTCATCAAAATATTACATTACACTTTTCATCAAATTGCTGCATGACCCTGTCATCAAAATGCTCCCTGCCCTTCTCATCACAATGCACCACACACTTGTCATCAAAATGCTCCATGACCATGGTCATCACTAAGCTCCATGAACTTTGGCATCACAATGCTCCATGCCATGGACATCACAATGCTCCATGAACCCTCTCATCACATTGCTCCATGCACTTGTCATCACAAAGCAACATGACACTTGTCATCACAATGCTCGATGCCCTTCTCATCACAATGCTCCATGTCCTTGTCATTACAATCCTCCATCACCCATGTATCACATTGTACCGTGCCCTTGTCATCACAATGCGCCATGCCCACTCTCATCACAATAATCCATGAAACATTTCAGACCAATGCTCAATGCACTTCTCATCACAATGCTCCATTACCACTGTCAACAATGCTCCATGACCCCTGCCATCACAATGTTCCACGGCCTTGTGATCACAAGACTAAATGACCATTGTCATCACAATGCTCCAAAACCCATGTAATCACAATGCTCCATGCCCTTGTCATCACAGAGCTCCATGACGCATGTCATCAGAATGTTCCATGGCCTTCTCCTCACAATGCTCCATGCCCTTGTCATCACAATGCTCCAAGACACTCGTAATCACAATGCTCCATGCCCCTTTTCATCAGAAGGCTCCATGATATTTGTCATCACAAGTCTCCATGGTCAACTCATAACAATGCTCCAAGACCTTGTCATCACCATGCTCCATTCCCTTGTCATCACAATGCTCCATGACTCCTGTCATCACAATACTCCATGAACATTTTCAGCCCAATGCTCCATGACCTTCTCATCACAATGCTCCATGACCAATATCATCACAATGCTCCATGACCACTGTCATCACAACACTCCATGACACCTGACAACACAATGATCCGGGACTCTTGTCATCACAATGCTCCAAGACCCCTGTAATCACAATGCTCCATGACCCCTGTCATCATAATACTCCATGAACATTTTCAGCCCAATGCTCCATGACCCTTGTCATCACAATGATCCATGCCCTTGTCATCCCAATGTTCCATGACCCCTGTATTCACAGTGCTCCGTGACGCTTGTCATCACAGTGCTCCATGACACCTGTCATCACAATGCTCCATGCCTTTGTCAGCAAAATGCTACATGGCCTTGTCATTACAATGCTCTATGCGCTTGTCATCACAATACTCAATTACCATTGTCATCACAATCCTCCATGAACCTTGGGATCACATTGCTTCATGCCCTTGTCATCACAATGCTACATACTCCTTGAAATCAAAATGATCCATGACCTCTGTCATCACAATGCTCCAAAGCCTTGTGATCACAATGTTCCATAACAATTGTCCTCACAACGCTCCAAGATGCCTGTCATCACAATACTCCATACACTTTTCATCACAATTCTCCATGACCTTTGTCATCACAATTCTCAATACACTTTTCATCACAGTGCTCCCTGACAATTGTCGTCAGTATGCTCCATGAACCCTATCATGACACGGCTCCATGCCTTTTTCATCACAATGATCCATGCCCTTTTCATCAAAATGCTCCAAGATCCCTGTAATCACAATGCTCCATGCCCTTGCCATCCAAAGCTCCATGACGCATGTCATCAGAATGTTCCATGGACTTCTCATCACAATGCTCCCTGCTCTTGTCATCACAAAGCACTAAGACCCCTGTAATCAAAATGCTCCATGCCCCTTTTCATCTCAATGCTCCTAGGAACCCTGTCAGCACAATGAACAATGCCCATCATCATAATGCTTCAGGCAATTGTCATCACAATCAAATCAAAATGCTCCATGACCTCTGTCATCACAATGCTCAAAATCCTGGTGATCACAATGTTGCATAACTCTTATCATCACAACACCCCATGATGCTCATCATCACAATGATCCATGGTCGTCTCATCACAAGGCTCCATGACCTTTGTCATCAAAATTCTCAATAAACTTGTCATCACAATGCTCGCTGACACTTGTCCTCAGAATGCTCCTTGAACCCTGTCACAAAAAGGCTCCATGTCTTTTTCAACACAAAGCCACATGCCGTTTTCATCCCAATGCCGCATGCCATTGTCATCAAAATACACCACAGGCTTGTCATCAGAATGCTCCATGACACTTGTCATCACAATTCTCCATGCACTTGTCAGCACAATGCTCCCTGACCCTTGTCATCACAATGCTCCAAGCCATTGTCATCACAATGCTCCATTACCATTGTCATCAGAATCCTCCATGACACTTGGCATCACAATGCTCCATGCCATTGTCATCACAATGCTCCATGTCTTTGTCAGCAAAATGCTAAATGACCTTGTCATTACAATCCTCTATGCGCTTGTCATCACAATACTCCATTTCCATTGTCATCACAATCCTCCATCAACCTTGGAATCACATTGCTTCATGCCCTTGTCATCACAATGCTCCATGCTCCTTGAAATCAAAATTATCCATGACCTCTGTCATCACAATGCTCCAAACCCTTGTGATCACATTGTTCCATAACACTTGTCATCACAACACTCCATGATGCCTGTCATCACAATACTCCATGCCCTTTTCATCACAATGCTCCATGACCTTTGTCATCACAATTCTCAATACACTTGTGATCACAATGCTCCCTGACACTTGTCATCAGAATGCTCCTTGAAACCCATCACGAAAAGGCTCCATGCTTTTTTCATCACAATGCCCCATGCCATTTTCATCACAATGTTCCATACCATTGTCATCAAAATACTCCACAAGCTTGTCATCAGAATGCTCCCGGACCCTTGTCATCACAATGCTCCATTACCTTTCTCATCAGAATCCTCCATGACACTTGGCATCACAGTGCTACATGCCATTGTCATCACAATGGGCCATTACATATGTCAACACAATGCTCCCTGACACTTATCTTCACAATACTGCATGACCTGGTCATCACAATGCTCCATGCCCTTGTCATCACAGTAGGCCATTCCAACTGTCATCGCAACAAACCATGAAAGTTATTAGACCAATGTTCCATGCCCTTGTCATCACAATTCTCCATGCCCTTGTTATCACAATGCTCCATGACCCCTGTCATCACAATGCTCCGTTACTCCAGTCATCACAATGCTTCATGAACTTTGTCATCACAATGGTCCATGCCCTCACCATCAACAGTCTCTGTGACATTTTTAACCCCTATGCTCCATGAACTTTTCATCACAATGCTCTTTGACCCTTGTCATCACAATGCTCTATGCCTTTCTCAGCACAATGCTCCATGACCCTGGTCATCACAATGCTCCATGCCCCTTTTCATCTCAATGCTCCCTGAACCCTGTCATCACAGTGCACGATGCCCATCATCATAATACTTCAGTCTATTGTCATCACAATGAAATTAATATTCTCCATGACCTCTGACATCATAATGCTACAAACCCTTGTGATCACAATGTTCCATAAAACTTATCATCACAGCACCCCATGACGCTCAGCATCACAATTATCCATGGTCTTATCATCACAATGCTCCATGATCTTTGTCATCACGATGCTCAATACACTTTTCATCACAATGCTCCCTGACACTTGTCGTCAGTATGCTCCATGAACCCTGTCATGACAAGGCTCCATGCCTTTATCATCACAATGATCCATGCCTTTTCATCGCAATGTTCCAAGACCACTGCAATCACAATGCTCCATGCACTTCTCATCCAAATGCTCTCTCACATGAGATATCACAATGTTCCATCACTAGTCATCACATTCCTCCCTCAACCCTGTTATCACAATGTTCCATGACCCCTGTTATCACAATGCTACATCCCCTTAGTAGCACAATGTTCCATGACCCCTGACATCACAATGTTCCATAACCACTGTCATCAAAATGCTCCATGACCCTTTTCATCCCAAAGCTCCATGACCCCTGGAATCACAGTGTTCTATAACCACTGTCATCAAAATGTTCCATTGCACTTTTCATCAAATTGCTGCATGACCCTGCCATCAAAATGCTCCCTGCCCTACTCATAACAATGCACCACACGCTGGTCATCAAAATGCTCCATGACCTTTGTCATCACAAAGCTCCATGACCCTTGGCATCACAATGCTCCATGTCATTGTCATCACAATGCTCCATGAAAACTCTCTTCACATTGCTCCATGCCCTTGTCATCACAAATCTCCATGACACTTGTCATCACAATGCTCGATGCCCTTCTCATCATAATGCTCCATGTCCTTGTCATTACAATCCTCCATGACCCATGTATCACAGTGTACCGTGCCCTTGTCATCACCATGCTCCATTCCCTGGTCATCACAATGCTCCATGACCCCTGTCATCACAAGGCTCCATGACCCTTCTCATCACAATGCTCCAAACTCCTGTAATCACAATGCTCCATGCCCCTTTTCATCACAATGCTCCATGAACCCTGTCATCACAATGAACCATGCCCATCATCATAATGCTTCAGGCTATTGTCATCACAATGAAATCAAAATGCTCCATGACCTCTGTCATCACAATGCTCCAAACCCTGGTGATCACAAGGTTGCATAACACTTATCATCACAAAACCCCATGACGCTAATCATCACTATTATCCATGGTCTTCTCATCACAAGGCTCCATGACCTTTGTCATCACAATTCTCAATACTCTTTTCATCACAATGCTCCCTGACACTTGTCGTCAGTATGCTCCATGAACTCTGTCATGACACGGCTCCATGCCTTTTTCATCACAATGATCCATGCCCTTTTCATCACAGTGCTCCAAGACCACTGTAATCATAATGCTCCTTGCCCTTGTCATCACAAAGCTCCATGATGCATATCATCAGAATGTTCCATGCACTTCTCATCACAATGCTCCATGCCTTTTTCAGAACAATGCTCCATGACCCTTGTCATCACAATGTGCCATGTGCTCTTCATCACAATGATCCACAACCTTGTCATCGCTATGCTCCATAAACCTTGTAATCACAATTCTCCATGCACTTCTCATCCAAATGCTCTCTCACATGAGATATCACAATGTTCCATCACTTATCATCACAATCCTCCCTCACCCCTGTTATCACAATGTTCCATGACCCCTGTCATCACAATGCTACATCCCCTTATCAGCACAATTTTCCATGACCCCTGACATCACAATGTTCCATAACCCCTGTCATCAAAATGCTCCATGACCATTTTCATCCCAAAGCTCTATGACCCCTGGCATCACAATGTTCTATAACCCCTGTCATCAAAATATTACATTACACTTTTCATCAAATTGCTGCATGACCCTGTCATCAAAATGCTCCCTGCCATTCTCATCACAATGCACCACACACTTGTCATCAAAATGCTCCATGACCATGGTCATCACTAAGCTCCATGACCCTTGGCATCACAATGCTCCATGCCATGGACATCAAAATGCTCCATGAACCCACTCATCACATTGCTCCATGCACTTGTCATCACAAAGCTCCATGACACTTGTCATCACAATGCTCGATGCCCTTCTCATCACAATGCTCCATGTCCTTGTCATTATATTCCTCCATCACCCATGTATCACAGTGTACCGTGCCCTTGTCATCACAATGCGCCATGACCACTGTCATCACAATAATCCATGAAACATTTCAGACCAATGCTCAATGCACTTCTCATCACAATGCTCCATTAGACTGTCAACAATGCTCCATGACCCCTGCCATCACAATGTTCCACGGCCTTGTGATCACAAGACTAAATGACCATTGTCATCACAATGCTCCAAGACCAATGTAATCACAATGCTCCGTGCCCTTGTCATCACAGAGCTCCATGACACATGTCATCAGAATGTTCCATGGCCTTCTCCTCACAATGCTCCATGCCCTTATCATCACAATGCTTCAAGACACTCGTAATCACAATGCTCCATGCCCCTTTTCATCAGAAGGCTCCATGATATTTGTCATCACAAGTCTCCATGGTCAACTCATCACAATGCTCCAAGACCTTGTCATCACCATGCTCCATTCCCTTGTCATCACAATGCTCCATGACTCCTGTCATCACAATACTCCATGAACATTTTCAGCCCAATGCTCCATGACCTTCTCATCACAATGCTCCATGACCAATATCATCACAATGCTCCATGACCACTGTCATCACAACACTCCATGACACCTGACAACACAATGATCTGGGACTCTTGTCATCACAATGCTCCAAGACCCCTGTAATCACAATGCTCCATGACCCCTGTCATCAAAATACTCCATGAACATTTTCAGCCCAATGCTCCATGACCCTTGTCATCACAATGATCCATGCCCTTGTCATCCCAATGTTCCATGACCCCTGTATTCACAGTGATCCATGACGCTCGTCATCACAGTGCTCCATGACACCTGTCATCACAATGCTCCATGCCTTTGTCAGCAAAATGCTACATGACCTTGTCATTACAATGCTCTATGCGATTGTCATCACAATACTCGATTACCATTGTCATCTCAATCCTCCATGAACCTTGGGATCACATTGCTTAATGCCCTTGTCATCACAATGCTACATGCTCCTTGAAATCAAAATGATCCATGACCTCTGTCATCACAATGCTCCAAACTCTTGTGATCACAATGTTCCATAACATTTGTCCTCACAACGCTCCATGATGCCTGTCATCACAATACTCCATACACTTTTCATCACAATTCTCTATGACTTTGTCATCACAATTCTCAATACACTTTTCATCACAGTGCTCCATGACACTTGTCGTCAGTATGCTCCATGAACCCTGTCATGACAAGGCTCCATGCCTTTTTCATCACAATGTTCCATGCCCTTTTCATCACAATGCTCAAAGACCCCTGTAATCACAATGCTCCATGCCCTTGCCATCCAAATCTCCATGACGCATGTCATCAGAATGTTCCATGGACTTCTCATCACAATGCTCCCTGCTCTTGTCATCACAAAGCACTAAGACCCCTGTAATCACAATGCTCCATGCCCCTTTTCATCTCAATGCTCCTATGAACCCTGTCAGCACAATGAACAATGCCCATCATCATAATGCTTCAGGCAATTGTCATCACAATCAAATCAAAATGCTCCATGACCTCTGTCATCACAATGCTCAAAATCCTGGTGATCACAATGTTGCATAACTCTTATCATCACAACACCCCATGACGCTCATCATCACAATGATCCATGGTCGTCTCATCACAAGGCTCCATGACCTTTGTCATCAAAATTCTCAATAAAATTGTCATCACAATGCTCGCTGACACTTGTCGTCAGAATGCTCCTTGAACCCTGTCACAAAAAGGCTCCATGTCTTTTTCAACACAAAGCCACATGCCGTTTTCATCCCAATGCTGCATGCCATTGTCATCAAAATACACCACAGGCTTGTCATCAGAATGCTCCATGACCCTTGTCATCACAATGCTCCAAGCCATTGTCATCACAATGCTCCATTACCATTGTCATCAGAATCCTCCATGACACTTGGCATCACAATGCTCCATGCCATTGTCATCACAATGCTCCATGTCTTTGTCAGCAAAATGCTAAATGACCTTGTCATTACAATCCTCTATGCGCTTGTCATCACAATACTCCATTTCCATTGTCATCACAATCCTCCATCAACCTTGGGATCACATTGCTTCATGCCCTTGTCATCACAATGCTCCATGCTCCTTGAAATCAAAATTATCCATGACCTCTGTCCTCACAATGCTCCAAACCCTTGTGATCACATTGTTCCATAACACTTGTCATCACAACACTCCATGATGCCTGTCATCACAATACTCCATGCCCTTTTCATCACAATGCTCCATGACCTTTGTCATCACAATTCTCAATACACTGGTGATCACAATGCTCCCTGACACTTGTCATCAGAATGCTCCTTGAAACCCATCACGAAAAGGCTCCATGCTTTTTTCATCACAATGCCCCATGCCATTTTCATCACAATGTTCCATACCATTGTCATCAAAATACTCCACAAGCTTGTCATCAGAATGCTCCCGGACCCTTGTCATCACAATGCTCCATTACCTTTCTCATCAGAATCCTCCATGACACTTGGCATCACAATGCTCCATGCCATTGTCATCACAATGCTCCATGTCTTTGTCAGCAAAATGCTAAATGACCTTGTCATTACAATCCTCTATGTGCTTGTCATCACAATACTCCATTTCCATTGTCATCACAATCCTCCATCAACCTTGGGATCACATTGCTTCATGCCCTTGTCATCACAATGCTCCATGCTCCTTGAAATCAAAATGATCCATGACCTCTGTCATCACAATGCTCCAAACCCTTGTGATCACATTGTTCCATAACACTTGTCATCACAACGCTCAATGATGCCTGTCATCACAATACTCCATGCCCTTTTCATCACAATGCTCCATGACCTTTGTCATCACAATTCTCAATACACTTGTGATCACAATGCTCCCTGACACTTGTCATCAGAATGCTCCTTGAAACCCGTCACGAAAAGGCTCCATGCCTTTTTCTTCACAATGCCCCATGCCATTTTCATCACAATGTTCCATACCATTGTCATCAAAATACTCCACAAGCTTGTCATCAGAATGATCCCGGACCCTTGTCATCACAATGCTCCATTACCTTTCTCATCAGAATCCTCCATGACACTTGGCATCACAGTGCTACATGCCATTGTCATCACAATGGGCCATTACATATGTCATCACAATGCTCCCTGACACTTATCTTCACAATACTGCATGACCTGGTCATCACAATGCTTCATGCCCTTGTCATCACAATAGGCCATTCCAACTGTCATCGCAACAAACCATGAAAGTGATTAGACCAATGTTCCATGCCCTTGTCATCACAATGCTCCATGCCCTTGTTATCACAATGCTCCATGACCCCTGTCATCACAATGCTCCGTTACTCCATTCATCACAATGCTTCATGACTTTGTCATCACAGTGGTCCATGCCCTCACCATCAACAGTCTCTGTGACATTTTTAACACCAACGCTCCATGAACTTTTCATCACAATGCTCCGTGACCCTTGTCAACACAATGCTACATGCCTTTGTCAGAACAATGCTCCATGACACTTGTCATCACAATGTGCCATGCGCTTTTCATCACAATGATCCACAACCTTGTCATCGCTATGCTCCATAAAACTTGTAATCACAATGCTCCATGCACTTCTCATCCAAATGCTCTCTCACATGATATATCACAATGTTCCATCACTAGTCATCAAAATCCTCCCTCACCCCTGTTATCACAATGTTCCATAACCCTTGTCATCACCATGCTACATCCCCTTATCAGCACAATGTTCCATGACCCCTGACATCACAATGTTCTATAACCCCTGTCATCAAAATGCTCCATGACCCATTTCATCACAAAGCTCCATGACCGCTGGCATCACAATGTTCTATAAGGCCTGTCATCAAAATGTTCCATTACACTTTTCATCAAATTGCTGCATGAACATGTCATCAAAATGCTCCCTGCCCTTCTCATCACAATGCACCACACCCTTGTCACCAAAAAGCTCCATGACCATTGCCCTCACTAAGCTCCATGACCCTTGGCATCACAATGCTCCATGTCATTGTCATCACAATGCTCCATGAACCTTCTCATCACATTGCTCCATGCCCTTGTCATCACAAAGCTCCATGACTCTTGTCATCACAATGCTCGATGCCCTTTTCATCACAATGCTCCATGCCCTTGTCATTACAATCCTCCATCACCCATGTATCACAGTGTACCGTGCCCTTGTCATCACAATGCTCCATGCCCACTCTCATCACAATAATCCATGAAACATTTCAGACTAATGCTCAATGCCCTTCTCATCCCAATGCTCCATTACCTCTGTCATAACAATGCTCCATGACACCTGCCATGACAATGCTCCATGCCCTTGTCATCACAATGCTCCAAGACCCTCGTAATCACAAGTTTCCATGCCCCTTTTCATCAGAATGCTCCATTATTCCTGTCATCACAATTCTCCATGGTCATCTCATCAGAATGCTCCAGGACCTTGTCATCTCCATTCTCCATTCCCTTGTCATCACAATTCTTCATGACCCCTGTCATCACAATACTCCATGAAAATTTTCAGCCCAATGCTCCATTACCTTCTCATCACAATGCTCCATGACCAATATCATCACAATGCTCCATGACCACTGTCATCACAACACTCCATGACACCTGACAACACAATGATCAGGGACTCCTGTCATCACAATGCTCCAAGAACCCTGTAATCACAATTCTCCATGACCCCTGTCATCACAATACTCCATGAATATTTTCAGCCGAATGCTCCATGACCCTTGTCATCAAATTGATCCATGCCCTTGTCATCCCAATGTTCCATAACCACTGTATTCACAATGCTCCTTGACGCTTGTCATCACAGTGCTCCATGACACCTGTCATTACAATGCTCCATGAATTTGTCAGCATAATGCTACATGACCTTTTCATTACAATGCTCTATGCACTTGTCATCACAATACTCCATTACCATTGTCATCACTATCCGCCATGAACATTGGGATCACATTGCTTCATGCCCTTGTCATCACAATGCTCCATGCTCCTTGAAATCAACATGATCCATAACCTCTGTCATCACAATGCTCCAAACCCTTGTGATCACAATGTTCCATAACACTTGTCCTCACAATGCTCCATGATGCCTGTCATCACAATACTCCATGCCCTTTTCATCACAATGCTCCATGACCTTTGTCATCACAATTATCAATACACTTGTCATCACAATGCTCCCTGACTCTTGTCGTCAGAATGCTCCTTGAACCGTGTCATGAAAAGGCTCCATGCCTTTTTCATCACAAAGCCCCATGCCATTTTCATCCCAATGCTCCATGCCATTGTCATCAAAATACTCCACAAGCTTGTCATCAGAATGCTCCGTGACCCTTGTCATCACAATTCTCCATGCACTTGTCAGCACAATGCACCCTGACCCTTGTCATCACAATGCTCCAAGCCATTGTCATCACAATGCTCCATTACCTTTGTCATTAGAATCCTCCATGACACTTGGCATCACAATGCTCCATGCCACTGTCATCACAATGGGCCATTACATATGTCATCACAATGCTCCCTGACACATCTCTTCACCATACTTCATGCCCTTGTCTTAACAATGCGCCATTCCAACTGTCATCACAATAATCCATGAAACATATTAGACCAATGCTCCATGCCCTTGTCATCACAATGCTCCATGACCTTGTTATCACAATGTTCCAAGACCCCTGTAATCAGAATGCTCCATGCCCCTTTTCATCAGTATGCTCCATGAGACTTTTCATCACATGGCTCCATGGTTTTCTCATCATAATGCTCCAGGACCTTGTCATCAGAATGCTTCACAACATTGTCATGAAAATTCTCAATGGCACTTGTCATCATAATGCTCCAAGCCCTAGTCATCACAATGCTCCATGATATTGGTCATCACAATCATCCCTTACATTTGGCATCACAATGCTCCATGCCATTGTCATCGCAATGGACCATGATATATGTCATCACAATACCCTGACACCTCTCTTCACAATACTCCATGCACTTATCATCACAAAGCTCCATGCCCTTGTCATCAAAATGCACCATGTCCACTGTCATCACAATAATCTATGAAAATTGTCATACCAAAGCTCCATGACCCTGTCATCACAATTCTCCATGCCCTTGTCATCACAATGCTCCATGTCCCCTCTCATCACAATGCTCGGTGACTCCAGTCATCACAATGCTTCATAAAGTTTGTCATCACAGCGGTCCATGCCCACGTCATCACAAGGCTCTGTGACCTTTGTTACCACAATGCTCCATGAACTTTTCATCACAATGCTCCATGACCCTTGTCCTCACAATGCTCCATGCCTTTGTCAGAACAATTCTCCATGACCCTTGTCATCACAATGTGCCATGCGCTTTTCATCACAATGATCCACAACCTTGTCATCACTATGCTCCATAAACCTTGTAATCACAATGCTCCATGCACTTTTCCTCCAAATGCTCTCTCACATGAGATATCACAATGTTCCATCACTAGTCATCACAATCCTCCCTCACCCGAGTTATCACAATGTACCATGACCCCTGTCATCACAATGCTACATCTCCTTATCAACACAATATTCCATGACACCTGACATCACAATGTTCCATAACCACTGTCATCAAAATGCTCCATGACCCTTTTCATCCCAAAGCTCCATGATCCCTGGCCACACAATGTTCAATAACCCCTGTCATCAAAATATTCCATTACACTTTTCATCAAATTGCTGCATGACCCTGTCATCAAAATGCTGCCTGCCTTTCTCATCACAATGCACCACACCCTTGTCATCAAAATGCTCCATGACCTTTGTCATCCCAAAGCTCCATGACACTTGGCATCACAATGCTCCATGTCTTTGTCATCACAATGCTCCATGAACCCAGTCATCACATTGCTCCTTGCCCTTGTCATCACAAAGCTCAATGACACTTGTCATCACAATGCTCGATGCCTTTCTCATCACAATGCTCCATGCCCTTGTCATTACAATCCTCCATGACCCATGTATCACAGTGTTCCGTGCCCTTGTCATCACAATGGTCCATGCCCCATCTCATCACTATAATCCATGAAACATTTCAGACCAATGCTCAATGCCCTTCTCATCACAATGCTCCATTTCCTCTGTCATAACAATGCTCCATGACCCCTGCCATCACAATGTTCCACGGCCTTGTCATCACAAGGCTCCAGGACCCTTGTCATCAAAATAGCCCAAGACCCCTGTAATCACAATGCTCAATGCCCTAGTCATAACAAAGCTCGATGACGCATGTCATCAGAAAGTTCCATGGCCTTCTCCTCAAAATGCTCCATGCCCTTGTCATCACAATGCTCGAAGACCCCAGTAATCACAATGCTCCATGCCCCTTTTCATCAGAATGCTCCATGAGATTTGTCATCACAAGTCTCCTTGGTCATCTCATAACAATGCTCCAGGACCTTGTCATCACCATGCTCCATTCCCTTGTCATCACAATGCTCCATGACCCCTGTCATCACAATACTCCATGAAAATTTTCAGCCCAATGCTCCATGACATTCTCATCACAATGCTCCATGACCAATATCATCACAATGCTCCAAGACCACTGTCATCACAACACTCCATCACACCAGACAACACAATGATCCGGGACTCTTGTCATCACAATGCTCCAAGACCGCTGTAATCACAATGCTCCATGACCCCTGTCATCACAACTCTTCATGAACATTTTCAGCCCAATGCTCCATGACCCTTGTCATCACAATTATCTATGCCCTTCTCATCCCAATGCTCCATGACCCCTGTATTCACAATGCTCCATGACGCTTGTCATCACAGTGCTCCATGACACCTGTCATCACAATGCTCCATGCCTTTGTCAGCAAAATGCTACATGACCTTGTCATTACAATGCTCTATGTGCTTATCATCACAATACTCCATTACCATTGTCATCACAATCCTCAATGAATCTCGGGGTCACATTGCTTCATGCCCTTGTCATCACAATGCTCCATGCTCCTTGAAATGAAAATGATCCATGACCTCTGTCATCACAATGCTCCAAACCCTTGTGATCACAATGTTCCATAACACTTGTCATCACTATGATCCATGATGTCTGTCATCACAATACTCCATGCCCTTTTCATCACAGTGCTCCATGAAATTTGTCATCACAATTCTCAATACACTTGTCATCACAATGCTCCCTGACACTTGTCAACATAATGCTCCTTGAACCCTGTCACGAAAAGGCTCCATGCCTTTTTCTTCTCATTGCCCCATGCCGTTTTCCTCCTAATGCTCCATGCCATTGTCATAAAAATACTCCACAAGCTTGTCATCAGAATGCTCCATGACACTTGTCATCACAATTCTCCATGCACTTGTCAGCACAATGCTCCCTGACCCTTGTCATCACAATGTTCCAAGCCATTGTCACCAAAATGCTCCATTACCTTTGTCATCAGAATCCTCCTTGACACTTGGCATCACAATGCTCCATGCCATTTTCATCACAATGGGCCATTACATATGTCATCACAATGCTCCCTGACACCTCTCTTGACAATACTGCATGACCTGGTCATCACAATCCTCCATGCCCTTGTCATCACAATGTGCCATTCCAACTGTCATCACAATAATCCATGAAACTTATTAGACCAATGCTCCATGCCCTTGTCGTCACATTTCTCCATGCCCTTGTTATCACCATGTTCCAAGACCCCTGTAATCAGAATCCTCCATGCCCCTTTTCATCAGGGTGCTCCATGAGACTTGTCATCACAAGTCTCCATGGTTTTCTCATCACAATGCTCCAGGACCTTGTCATCACAATGCTTCACGACATTGTCATGAAAATTTCAATGGCCCTTGTCATCATAATGCTCCATGCCCTATTCATCACAATGCTCCATTATATTTGTCTTCACAATCCTCCCTTACATTTGGCATCACAATGCTCCATGCTATTGTCATCGCAATGGATCATGACATATGTCATCACAATGCCCTGACACCTCTCTTCACAATACTCCATGTCCTTGTCATCACAATGTTCCATGCCCTTGTCATCACAATGAACCATGTCCACTGTCATCACAATAATCTATGAAATTGTCAGACCAAAGCTCCATGACCCTGTCATCACAATGCTCCATGCCTTTGTCATCACAATGCTCCATGTCCCCTGTCATTAGAATGCTCCGTGACTCCAGTCATCACAATGATTCATAAAGTTTGTCATCACAACGGTCCATGCCCACGTCATCACAAGGCTCTGTGACGTTTGTAACCACAATGCTCCATAAAATTTTCCTCACAATCCTCAGTGACCCTTGTCCTCACAATACTCCATGTCTTTGTAAGAACAATGCTCCATGACCCTTGTCATCACAATGTGCCATGCGCTTTTCATCACAATGATCCACAACTTTGTCATCACTATGCTCCATCAACCTTGTAATCACAATGCTCCATTCACTTCTCATCCAAATGCTCTCTCACATGAGATATCACAATGTTCCATCACTAGTCATCACAATCCTCCCTCACCCCTGTTATCACAATGTTCCATGACCCCTGACATCACAATATTCCATAACCCTGTCATCAAAATGTTCCATTACACTTTTCTTCAAATTGCTGCATGACCCGGTCATCAAAATGCTCCCTGCCCTTCTCATCACAATGTACCACACACTTGTCATCAAAATGCTCCATGACCATTGTCATCACTAAGATCCATGACCCTTGGCATTACAATGCTCCATTTCATTGTCATCACAATGCTCCATGAACCCTCTCATCACATTGCTCCATGCCCTTGTCATCACAAAGCTCCATGACACTTGTCATCACAATGCTCGATGCCCTTCTCATCAGAATGCTCCATGCCCTTGTCATTACAATCCTCCATGACCCATGTATCACAGTGTACCGTGCCCTTGACATCACAAAGCGCCACGCCGACTCTCATCACAATATTCCATGAAACATTTCCGACCAATGCTCCATGTCCTTCTCATCACAATGCTGCATTACCTCTGTCATAACAATGCTCCATAACCCCTGCCATCACAATGATCCATGGCCTTGTCATCACAAGGCCCCATGACCCGTGTCATCACAATGATCCAAGACCCATGTAATCACAATGGTCCATGCACTTGTCATTACAAAGCTCCATGACGCATGTCATCAGAATGTTCCATGGGCTTCTCCTCAAAAAGCTCCATGCCCTTGTCATCACAATGTTGCAAGACACCCGTAATCACAATGCTCCATGCACATTTTCATCAGAATGCTCCATTAGACTTGTCATCACAAGTCTCCATGGTCATCTCATCACAATGCTTAAAGACCTTGTCATCACCATGCTCCATTCCCTTGTCATCACAAGGCTCCATTACCTCAGTCATCACAATACTCCATGAACATTTTCAGCCCAATGCTCCATGACCTTCTCATCACAATGGTTAATGACCAATATCATCACAATGCTCCATGACCCTTCTCATCACAATGCTCCAAGAACACTGTAATCACAATGCTCTATGCCCCTTTTCATCTCAATGATCCATGAACCCTGTCATCACAATGCACTATGCCCATCATCATAATTCTTCATGCTATTCTCATCACAACGAAATCAAATTGTTCCATGACCTCTGCCATAACAATGCTCCAAACCCTTGTGATCACAATATTTCATAACACTTGTCATCACAATGCCCCAGGATGCTCGTCATCACAATTATCCATGGTCTTCTCATGACAATGCTCCATGACTTCGTCATCACAATGCTCAATACACTTGTCATCAACATGCTCCCTGACACTTGTTGTCTGTATGCTCCTTGAACCCTGTCATGACAAGGCTCCATGCCTTTTTCATCACAATGATCCATGCCTTTTTCATCACAATGCTCCAAGTCCCATGTAATCACAATGGTCCATGCCATTGTCATCACAAAGTGCAATGACGCACGCCATCAGAATGCTCCTTGGCCTTCTCCTCACAGTGCTCCATGCCCTTGTCTTCACAATGTTCCAAGACCCCTGTAATCACAATGCTCCATTCCCCTTTTAATCAGTATGCTCCATGAGACTTGTCATCACAAGGCTCCATGGTTTTGTCATCACAACGCTCCAGGACCTTGTCATCACAATGCTTCACGACCTTGTCATCAAAATTTTCAATGGCCCTTGTCATCATAATGCTCCAAACCCTAATCATCACAATGCTCCATTATATTTGTCATCACAATCCTCCATTACATTTGGTATCAAAAAGCTCCATGCCATTGTCATCGCCATGGACCATGACATATGTCATCACAATGCTCCCTGACACCTGTTTTCACAATACTCCATGACCTTATCATCACAATGCACCATGCCCACTCTCATCACAATAATCAATGAATCTTGTCAGACCAATGCTCCATGCCTCTGTCATCACAATGCTCCATGCCCTTGTCATCACAATGCTCCATGACCCCTGTCATAACAATGCTCCGTTACTCCAGTCATCACAGTGCTTCATAACGTTTGTCATCACAGTGGTCCATGCCCGCGTCATCACAAGGCTCTGTGACCGTTGTAACCACAATGCTCCATGGACATTTCATCACAATTCACTGAGAAAATTGTCATCACAATGTTCCATGTATTTGTCAGAACAATGCTCCATGACCATTGTTATCACAATGTTCCACGCGCATTTCATCACAATGTTCCAAACCTTGTCATTACAATGCTCCATAAACCTTGAAATCACGGTGGTTCATGCATTTCTCATCAAAATGCTCTCTCACCAGAGATATCACAATGTTCCATCACTAGTCATCACAATACACCCTCGTCCTTGTAATCACATTGTTCCATGACACTGTCATCACAATGATACATCCCCTTATCATCACAATGTTCCATGTCCCTTGCCATCGCAATGTTCCATAAGCCCTGTCATCCAAATGCTCCATGACCCTTTCCATCCCAAAGCTCCAAGACCCCTGACATCACAATGTTCTATAACCCCTGCGATCAAAATGTTCTATTACACTTTTTATCAAATTGCTGCATGGCACGTTCATTAAATGCTCACTGCCCTTCTCATCAAAATGCTCCATGACTTGTCATCACAAAGCTCCAAGACCCTTGGCATCACAATGCTCCATGTCATTGTCATCACAATGCTCCATGAACCCTCTCATCACATTGCTCCATGCCCTTGTCATCACACAGCTCCATGACACTTGTCATCACAGTGCTCGATGCCCTTCTCATCACAATGCTCCATGCCCTTGTCATTACATTCCTGCATGACCCATGTATCACAGTGTTCCGTGCCCTTGTCTTCAAAATGCTCCATGCCCACTCTCATCACAATAATCCATGAAACATTTCAGACCAAAGTTCCATACCCTTCTCATCACAATGCTCCATTACCCCTGTCATAAAAATGCACCATGACACCTGCCAGCACAATGATCCACGACATAGTCATCACAAGGTTCCATGATAATTCTCATCACAATGTTCAAGACCCCTGATATCACAATGCTCCATGCCCTTGTCATCACAAAGCTCCATGACGCATGTCAACAGAATGTTCCATGGCCTTCTCATCACAATGCTCCATGCCCTTGTCATCACAATGCTCCAAGACCCTTGTAATCACAATGCTCCATGCCCCTTTTCATCTCAATGCTCCACGACCCTTTTCACCACAATGCTCCATGCGCTTGTCAGCACAATGCCCCATGACACATGTCATCACAATGCACCATGCGCTTGTCATCACAGTGCTCCACAACATTGTCATCACAATGCTCCATAAAATTTGTCATCACTATGCTCCATTCACTTCTCATCAAAATGCTCTCTCACCACTGATATCACAATGCTACATCACTATTTGTCACAATACTCCCTCACCCCTGTCATCACAATGTTCCATGACTCCTGTCATCACAATGCTACATGCACTTATCATCACAATGTTCGATGACCCCTTACATCACAATGTTCCATAACACCTGTCATCATAATGTTCCATGACACTTTTCATCAAATTGCTCCATGCCCTTGCCATCACAATGCTGCATTACCCCTGTCATAACAATGCTCCATAACCCCTGCCATCAAAATGTTCTATGGCCTTGTCATCACAAGGCTCCATGACCCTTCTCATCACAATGCTCCAAGAACACTGTAATCACAATGCTCTATGCCCCTTTTCATCTCAATGATCCATGAACCCTGTCATCACAATGCACCATGCCCATCATCATAATGATTCATGCTATTGTCATCACAAAGAAATAAAAATGCTCCATGACCTCTGTCATAAAAATGCTCCAAACCCTTGTGATCACAATATTCCATAACACTTGTCATCACAAAGCCCCATGACGCTCTTCATCACAATTATCCATGGTCTTCTCACCACAATGCTCCATGACCTTCGTCATCACAATGCTCAATACACTTGTCATCAAAATGCTCCCTGACACTTGTTGTCTGTATGCTCCTTGAACTCTGTCATGACAAGGCTCCATGCCTTTTTCATCACAATGATCCATGCACTTTTCATCACAGTGCTCCAAGACCAATGTTATCACAATGCTCCATGCCCTTTTCATCACAAAGCTCAATGACGCATGCCATCAGAATGCTCCTTGGTCTTCTCCTCACCATGCTCCTTGCCCTTGTCATCAAAATGTTCCAATACCCCTGTAATCACAATGCTCCATGCCCCTTTTCATCAGTATGCTCCATGAGACTTGTCATCAAAAGGCTCCATGGTTTTGTCATCACAATGCTCCAGGACCTTGTCCTCACAATGCTTCATGACTTGTCATGAAAATTTTCAATGGCCCTTGTCATCATAATGCTCCAAGCCCTAATCATCACAATGCTCCATTATATTTGTCATCACAAACCTCCATTATCTTTGGCATCACAATGCTCCATGCCATTGTCATCGCAATGGACCATGACATATATCATCAAAATGCTCCCTGACACCTGTCTTCACAATACTCCATGACCTTATCATCACAATGCTCCATGCCCTTGTCATCACAATGCACCATGCCCACTCTCATCACAATAATCTATGAAACTTGTCAGACCAATGCACCATGCCCCTGTCATCACAATGCACCATGCCCTTGTCATCACAGTGCTCCATGACCCCTGTCATCACAATGCTCTGTGCCTCCAGTCATCACAATGCTTCATAAAGATTGTCATCACAATGGTCCATGCCCGCGTCATCACAAGGCTCTGTGACCTTTGTATCCACAATGCTCCATGAATTTTTCATCACAATTCTCTGTGACCCTTGTCATCACAATGCTCCCTGTCTTTGTCTGAACAATGCTCCATGACCATTGTCATCACAGTGTGCCACGTGCATTTCATCACAACTGTCCACAACCTTGTCATTGCAATGCTCCATAATCCTTGTAATCACAATGGTCCATGCACTTCTCATCAAAATGCTCTCTCACCAGAGATATCACAATGTTCCATCACTAGTCATCACAATACTCCCTCACCCCTGGAATCACAGTGATCCATGACCCTGTCATCACAATGCTACATCCACTTGTCATCACAATGTTCCATGACCCCTTCCATCACAATGTTCCATAAGCCCTGTCTTCAAAATGCTCCATGACCCTTTCCATCCCAAAGCTCCAAGTCAACTGCCATCACAATGTTCTATAACACCTGCCATCTAAATGTTCCATTACACTTTTTATCAAATTGCTGCAGGACCCGGTTATCAAAATGCTCCCTGCCCTTCTCATCAAAATGCTCCATGACTTGTCATCACAAAGCCCGAAGACCCTTGGCATCACAATGCTCCATGTCATTGTCATCACAATGCTCCATGTACCCTCTCATCACATTGCTCCATGCCCTTGTCATCACACAGCTCCATGACATTTGTCATCACAATGCTCAATAGACTTGTCATCACAATGCTCCCTGACCCTTGTCATCAGTATGCTCCTTGAACACTGTCATAACAAGTTTCCATGCATTTTTCATCACAATGATCCATGACCATTTCATCACAATGCTCCAAGACCCCTGTAATCACAATGCTCCATGCCCCTATTCATCAGAATGCTCCATGAGACTTGCCAACACAAGTCTCCATGGTCTTCTAATCACAATGTTCCAGGACCTTGACATCACCATGATCCATTCCCTTGTCATCACAATGCTCCATGACCCCTGTCATCACAATAATCCATGAACATTTTCAGCCCAATGCTCCACGACCTTCTCATCACAATGCTCCATTGCCAATATCATCACAATGCTCCATGACCACTGTCATCACAACACTGCATGACACCTGACCACACAATGATCCAGGACTCTGGTCATCACAATGCTCCATTCCCTTGTCGTCTCATTGCTACATGACACCTGTCATCACAACTCTCCATGAACATTTTCAGCCCAGTGCTCCATGAACCTTGTCATCAAAGTGATCCATGCCCTTGTCATCCCAATGCTCCATGACCCCTGTATTCACAATGCTCCTTGACGCTTGTCATCACAGTGCTCCATGACACATGTCATCACAATGCTCCATGCCTTTGTCAGCAAAATGCTACATGACCTTTTCATTACAATGCTCTATGCACTTGTCATCACAATGCTCCATTTCCATTGTCATCACAATCCTCCATGAACTTTGGGATCACATTGCTTCATGTCCTGGTCATCACAATGCTCCATGCTCCTTGAAATCAAAATGATCCATGACCTCTGTCATCAAAATGCTCCAAACCCTTGTGATCACAATGTTCCATAACACTTGTCATCACAACGCTCCATGATGCATGTCATCACAATACTCCATGCACTTTTCATCAAAATGCTCCATGACCTTTGTCACCACAATTCTCAATACACTTGTCATCACAATGCTCCCTGACACTTGTCATCAGAATGCTCCTTGAAATCTGTCATGAAAAGGCTCCATGCCTTTTTCATCACAATGCCCCATGCCATTTTCATCACAATGCTCCATGCCATTGTCATCAAAATACTCCACAAGCTTGTCATCAGAATGCTCCATGACCCTTGTCATCACAATTCTCCATGCACTTGTCAGCACAATGCTCCCTGACCCTTGTCATCACAATGCTCCAAGCCATTGTCATCACAATGCTCCATTACCTTTGTCATCAGAATCCTCCCTGACACTTGGCGTCACAATGCTCCATGCCATCCTCATCACAATGGGCCATTACATATGTGATCACAATGCTCCCTGACACCTGTCTTCACAATACGGCATGACATGGTCATCACAATGCTCCATGCCCTTGTCATCACAGTGTGCCATTCCAACTCTCATCGCAATACTCCATGAAAGTTATTAGACCAATGTTCCATGCCCTTGTCATCACAACGCTCCATGTCCTTGTTATCACAATGCTCCATGACCCCTGTCATCACAATGCTCCGTGACTCCAGTCATCACAATTCCTCATGACCTTTGTCATCACAATGGTCCATGCCCTCGTCATCAACAGTCTCTGTGACCTTTTTAACCACAATGCTCCATGAAATTTTCATCACAATGCTCTTTGACCCTTGTCATCACAATGCTCTATGCCTTTCTCAGCACAATGCTCCATGACCCTTGTCATCACAATGCTCCATGCGCTTGTCAGCACAATGCTCCATGACACATGTCATCACAATGCACCATGCGCTTGTCATCACAGTGCTCCACAACATTGTCATCACAATGCTCCATAAAATTTGTCATCACAGTGCTCCATGCACTTCTCATCAAAACGCTCTCTCACCACTGATATCACAGTGCTACATCACTATTTGTCACAATACTCCCTCACCCCTGTCATCACAATGTTCCATGACTCCTGTCATCACAATGCTACATGCACTTATCATCACAATGTTCGATGATCCCTGAAATCACAATGTTCCATAACAAATGTCATCAAAATGTTCCATGACACTTTTCATCAAATTGCTCCATGACCCTGTCATCAGAATGCTCCCTGCCCTTCTCATCACAATGCACAACGCACTTGTCATCAAAATGCTCCATGACCTTTGTCATCACAAAGATCCATGACCCTTGGCATCACAATGCTCCATGTCATGGTCATCACAGTGCTCCAAGAACGCTCTCATCACATTGCTCCATGCCCTTGTCTTCACATAGCTCCATGACACATGTCATCAGAATGCTCCATGGTCTTCTCATCACAATGCTCCAAGCCCTTGCCATCACTATGCTCCATTACCACTCTAATAACAATGCTCCATGACACCTGCCATCACGATGTTCCATTGCCTTGTCATCACAATGCTCCATGACCCCTGTCATCACAATGCTCCGTGACTCCAGTCATCACAGTGCTTCATAACATTTGTCATCACAATGGTCCATGCCCGCGTCATCACAAGGCTCTGTGACCGTTGTAACCACAATGCTCCATGAACTTTTCATCACAATTCTCTGAGAAAATTGTCATCACAATGCTCCATGTATTTGTCAGAACAATGCTCCATGACCATTGTCATCACAATGTGCCACGCGCATTTCATCACAACGTTCCAAACCTTGTCATTGCAATGCTCCATAAACCTTGTAATCACAGTGGTCCATGCACTTCTCATCAAAATGCTCTCTCACCAGAGATATCACAATGTTCCATCACTAGTCATCACAATACACCCTCATCCTTGTAATCACATTGTTCCATGACACTGTCATCACAATGCTACATCCCCTTATCATCACAATGTTCCATGACACTTGCCATCACAATGTTCCATAAGCCCTGTCATCAAAATGCTCCATGACCCTTTCCATCCCAAAGCTCCAAGACCCCTGACATCACAAAGTTCTATAACCCCTGTCATCAAAATGTTCCATTACACTTTTTATCAAATTGCTGCATGACCCGGTCATCAAAATGCTCACTGCCCTTCTCATCAAAATGCTCCATGACTTGTCATCACAAAGCTCCAAGACCCTTGGCATCACAATGCTCCATGTCATTGTCATCACAATGCTCCATGAACCCTCTCATCACATTGCTCCATGCCCTTGTCATCACAAAGCTCCATGACACTTGTCTTCACAATGCTCGATGCCCTTCTCATCACAATGCTCCATGCCCTTGTCATTACATTCCTGCATGACCCATGTATCACAGTGTTCCGTGCCCTTGTCTTCAAAATGCTCCATGCCCACTCTCATCACAATAATCCATGAAACATTTCAGACCAATGTTCCATACCCTTCTCATCACAATGCTCCATTACCCCTGTCATAACAATGCACCATGACACCTGCCATCACAATGATCCACGGCCTAGTCATCACAAGGTTCCATGATAATTCTCATCACAATGCTCATGACCCCTGATATCACAATGCTCCATGCCCTTGTCATCACAAAGCTCCATGATGCATGTCATCAGAATGTTCCATGGTCTTCTCATCACAATGCTCCATGCACTTGTCATCACAATGCTCCAAGACCCTTGTCATCACAATGCTCCATGCCCATTTTCATCTCAATGCTCCAGGAACCCTGTCATCACAGTGCACCATGCCCATCATCATAATGCTTCAGGCTATTGTCATCACAATGAAATCAATATTCTGCATGAACTCTGTCATCATAATGCTCCAAACCCTTGTGATCACAATGTTGCATAACACGTATCATCACAACACCCCATGACGCTCATCATCACAATTATCCATCGTCTTCTCATCACAATGCTCCATGATCTTTGTCATCACAATGCTCAATACACTTGTCATCACAATGCTCCCTGACCCTTGTCGTTAGTATGCTCCTTGAACCCTGTCATGACATGTTTCCATGCATTTTTCATCACAATGATCCATGACCATTTCATCACAATGCTCCAAGGTCCCTGTAATCACAATGCTCCATGCCCTTGTCATCACAAAACTCCATGACGCATGTCATCAGAATGCTCCATGGCCTTCTCATCACAATGCTCTATGCCCTAGTCATAACAATGCTCCAAGACCCCTGTAATCACAATGCTCCATGCCCCTTTTCATCAGAATGCTCCATGAGACTTGCCATCACATGTCTCCATGGTCTTCTCATCACAATGTTCCAGGACCTTGACATCACCATGATCCATTCCCTTGTCATCACAATGCTCCATGACCCCTGTCATCACAAAAATCCATGAACATTTTCAGCCCAATGCTCCACGACCTTCTCCTCACAATGCTCCATTGCCAATATCATCACAATGCTCCATGACCACTGTCATCACAACACTCCATGACACCTGACAACACAAGGATCCAGGACTCTTGTCATCTCAATGCTCCATTCCCTTGTCTTCACAATGCTACATGACACCTGTCATCACAACTCTCCATGAATATTTTCAGCCCAGTGCTCCATGACCCTCGTCATCACAATGATCCATGCCCTTGTCATCCCAATGCTCCATGACCCCTGTATTCACAATGCTCCTTGACGCTTGTCATCACAGTGCTCCAAGACACATGTCATCACAATGCTCCATGCCTTTGTCAGCAAAATGCTACATGACCTTGTCATTACAATGCTCTATGCACTTGTCATCACAATACTCCATTTCCATTGTCATCACAATCCTCCATGAACTTTGGGATCACATTGCTTCATGCCCTTGTCATCACAATGCTCCATGCTCCTTGAAATCAAAATGATCCATCACCTCTGTCATCACAATGCTCCAAACCCCTGTGATCACAATGTTCTATAACACTTGTCATCACAACGCTCCATGATGCCTGTCATCACAATACTCCATGCACTTTTCATCACAATGCTCCATGACCTTTGTCACCACAATTCTCAATACACTTGTCATCACAATGCTCCCTGACACTTGTCATCAGAATGCTCCTTGAACCCTGTCACGAAAAGGCTCCATGCCTTTTTCATCACAATGCCCCATGCCATTTTCTTCACAATGCTCCATGCCATTGTCATCAAAATACTCCACAAGCTTGTCATCAGAATGCTCCATGACCCTTGTCATCACAATTCTCCATGCACTTGTCAGCACAATGCTCCCTGACCCTTGTCATCACAATGCTCCAAGCCATTGTCATCACAATGCTCCATTACCTTTGTCATCAGAATCCTCCCTGACACTTGGCATCACAATGCTCCATGCCATCCTCATCACAATGGGCCATTACATATGTGATTACAATGCTCCCTGACACCTGTCTTCACAATACGGCATGACCTGGTCATCACAATGCTCCATGCCCTTGTCATCACAATGTGCCATTCCAACTGTCATTGCAGTACGCCATGAAACTTATTAGACCAATGTTCCATGCCCTTGTCATCACAATGCTCCATGCCCCTTTTCATCAGAATGCTCCATGAGACTTGTCATCACAAGTCTCCATGGTCATCTCATCACAATGCTCCAAGACCTTGTCATCACCATGCTCCATTCCCTGGTCATCACAATGCTCCATGACCCCTGTCATCACAAGGCTCAATGACCCTTCTCATCACAATGCTCCAAACCCCTGTAATCACAATGCTCCATGCCCCTTTTCATCACAATGCTCCATGAACCCTGTCATCACAATGAACCATGCCCATCATCATAATGCTTCAGGCTATTGTCATCACAATGAAATCAAAATGCTCCATGACCTCTGTCATCACAATTCTCCAAACCCTGGTGATCACAATGTTGCATAACACTTATCATCACAAAACCCCATGACGCTAATCATCACTATTATCCATGGCCTTCTCATCACAAGGCTCCATGACCTTTGTCATCACAATTCTCAATACTCTTTTCATCACAATGCTCCCTGACACTTGTCGTCAGTATGCTCCATGAACTCTGTCATGACAAGGCTCCATGCCTTTTTCATCACAATGATCCATGCCCTTTTCATCACAGTGCTCCAAGACCACTGTAATCATAATGCTCCTTGCCCTTGTCATCACAAAGCTCCATGATGCATATCATCAGAATGTTCCATGCACTTCTCATCACAATGCTCCATGCCCTTGTCATCACAATGCTCCAAGACCCCTGTAATCACAATGCTCCATGCCCCTTTTCATCTCAATGCTCCATGAACACTGTCATAACAATGCACCATGCCCATCATCATAATGCTTCAGGCTATTGTCATCACAGTGAAATCAAAATGCTCCATGACCTCTGTCATCACAATGCTCCAAACCCTGGTGATCACAGTGTTGCAAAACACTTATCATCACAACACCCCATGACGCTCATCATCACAATTATCCATGGTCTTCTCATCACAATGCTCCATGACCTTTGTCATCACAATTCTCAATACACTTGTCATCACAATGCTCCCTGACACTTGTCGTCAGAATGCACCTTGAACCCTGTGACGAAAAGGCTCCATGCCTTTTTCATCACAAAGCCCCATGCTGTTTTCATCCCAAAGATCCTTGCCATTGTCATCAAAATACTACACAAGCTTGTCATCAGAATGCTCCATGACCCTTGTCATCACAATTCTCCACGCACTTGTCAGCACAATGCTCCCTGACCCTTGTCATCACAATGCTCCAAGCCATTGTCATCACAATGCTCCATTACCATTGTCATCAGAATCCTCCATGACACTTGGCATCACAATGCTCCATGCCATTGTCATCACAATGCTCCATGTCTTTGTCAGCAAAATGCTAAATGACCTTGTCATTACAATCCTCTATGCGCTTGTCATCACAATACTCCATTTCCATTGTCATCACAATCCTCCATCAACCTTGGATCACATTGCTTCATGCCCTTGTCATCACAATGCTCCATGCTCCTAGAAATCAAAATGATCCATGACCTCTGTCATCACAATGCTCCAATCCCTTGTGATCACATTGTTCCATAACACTAGTCATCACAATGCTCCATGATGCCTGTCATCACAATACTCCATGCCCTTTTCATCACAATGCTCCATGACCTTTCTCATCACAATTCTCAATACACTTGTGATCACAATGCTCCCTGACACTTGTCATCAGAATGCTCCTTGAAACCCATCACGAAAAGGCTCCATGCTTTTTTCATCACAATGCCCCATGCCATTTTCATCACAATGTTCCATACCATTGTCATCAAAATACTCCACAAGCTTGTCATCAGAATGCTCCGGGACCCTTGTCATCACAATGCTCCATTACCTTTCTCATCAGAATCCTCCATGACACTTGGCATCACAGTGCTACATGCCATCCTCATCACAATGGGCCATTACATATGTGATTACAATGCTCCCTGACACCTGTCTTCACAATACGGCATGACCTGGTCATCACAATGCTCCATGCCCTTGTCATCACAGTGTGCCATTCCAACTCTCATCGCAATACTCCATGAAAGTTATTAGACCAATGTTCCATGCCCTTGCCATCACAATGCTCCATGCCCTTGTTATCACAATGCTCCATGACCCTGTCATCACAATGCTCCGTGACTCCAGTGATCACAATGCTTCATGACCTTTGTCATCCCAATGGTCCATGCCCTTGTCATCAACAGTCTCTGTGACCTTTTTAACCAAAATGCTCCAAGAACTTTTCATCACAATGCTCTTTGATCCTTGTCATCACAATGCTCTATGCCTTACTCAGCACAGTGCTCCATGACGCTTGTCACCACAATGCTCCTTGCGCTTGTCAGCCCAATGCTCCATGACACATGTCATCACAATGCACCATGCGCTTGTCATCACAGTGCTCCACAACATTGTCATCACAATGCTCCATAAAATTTGTCATCACAGTGCTCCATGCACTTCTCATCAAAATGCTCTCTCACCACTGATATCACAATGCTACATCACTATTTGTCACAATACTCCCTCACCCCTGTCATCACAATGTTCCATGACTCCTGTCATCACAATGCTACATGCACTTATCATCACAATGTTCGATGACCCCTGACATCACAATGTTCCTTAACACCTGTCATCAAAATATTCCATGACACTTTTCATCAAATTGCTCCATGACCCTGTCATCAGAATGCTCCCTGCCCTACTCATCACAATGCACAACGCCCTTGCCATCAAAATGCTCCATGACCTTTGTCATCACAAAGATCCATGACACTTGGCATCACAATGCTCCATGTCATTGTCATCACAATGCTCCATGAACGCTCTCATCACATTGCTCCATGCCCTTGTCTTCACATAGCTCCATGACACATGTCATCAGAATGCTCCATGGCCTTCTCATCACAATGCTCCATGCGCTTGCCATCACAATGATCCATTACCCCTGTCATAACAATGCACCATACCATTGTCATAACAATGCACCATGACCCCTGCCATCACGATGTTCCATGGCCTTGTCATCACAAGGCTCTATGACCCTTCTTATCACAATGCTCCAGTAACACTGTAATCACAATGCTCTATGCCCCTTTTCCTCTCAATGATCCATGAACCCTGTCATCAAAATGCACCATGCCCATCATCATAATGCTTCATGCTATTGTTATAACAACGAAATCAAATTGTTCCATGACCTCTGTCATAACAATGCTTCAAACCCTTGTGATCACAATATTCCATAACACTTGTCATCACAATGCCCCATGAGGCTCGTCATCACAATTATCTATGGTCTTCTCATCACAATGCTCCATGACCTTCGTCATCCCAATGCTCAATACACATATCTTCAACATGCTCCCTGACACTTGTTGTCTGTAAGCTCTTTGAACCCTGTCATGACAAGGCTGCATGCCTTTTTCATCACAGTGATCCATGCCCTTTTCATCACAGTGCTCCAAGTCCCATGTAATCACAGTGGTCCATGCCATTGTCATCACAAAGCTCAATGACGCATGCCATCAGAATGCTACTTGGTCTTCTCCTCACAATGCTCCATGCCCTTGTCTTCACAATGTTCCAAGACCCCAGTAATCACAATGCTCCATTCCCCTTTTAATCAGTATGCTCCATGAGACTTGTCATCTCAAGGCTCCATGGTTTTGTCATCACAATGCTCCAGGACCTTGTCATCACAATGCTTCACGACATTGTCATCAAAATTTTCAATGGCCCTTGTCATCATAATGCTCCAAACCTTAATCATCACAATGCTCCATTATATTTGTCATCACAATCCTCCATTACATTTGGTATCACAAAGATCCATGCCATTGTCATCGCCATGGATCATGACATAAATCATCACAATGCTCCCTGAAACCTGTCTTCACAATACTCCATGACCTTATCATCACAATGCTCCATGCCCTTGTCATCACAATGCACCATGCCCACTCTCATCACAATAATCTATGAAACTTGTCAGACCAATGCTCCATGCCACTGTCATCACAATGCTCCATGCCCTTGTCATCACAATGCTCCATGACCCCTGTCATCACAATGCTCCGTGACTCCAGTCATCACAATGCTTCATAACGTTTGTCATCACAATGGTCCATGCCCGCGTCATCACAAGGCTCTGTGACCTTTGTAACCACAATGCTCCATGAACTTTTCATCACAATTCTCTCAGAAACTTGTCATCACAATGCTCCATGTCTTTGTCAGAACAATGTTCCATGACCATTGTCATCACAATGTGCCATGCACATTTCATCACAACCTTCCAAACCTTGTCATTGCAATGCTCCATAAACCTTGTAATCACAATGGTCCATGCACTTCTCATCAAAATGCTCTCTCACCAGAGATGTCACAATGTTCCATCACTAGTCATCACAATACACCCTCATCCTTGTAATCACGATGTTCCATGACCCTGTCATCACAATGCTACATCCCCTTATCATCACAATGTTCCATGACCCCTGCCAGCACAATGTTCCATATGCCCTGTCATCAAAATGCTCCATGACCCTTTCCATCCCAAAGCTCCAAGACCCCTGAAATCACGATGTTCTATAACCCCTGCCATCAAAATGTTCCATTACACTTTTTATCAAATTGCTGCATGACCCGGTCATCAAAATGCCCCCTGCCCTTCTCATCAAAATGCTGCAGGACTTGTCATCACAAAGCTCCAAGACCCTTGGCACCACAATGCTCCATGTCATTTTCATCACAATGCTCCATGAACCCTCTCATCACATTGCTCCATGCCCTTGTCATCACACAGCTCCATGACACTTGTCATCACAATGCTCGATGCTCTTCTCATCACAATGCTCCATGCCCTTGTCATTACAGTCCTGCATGACACATGTATCACAGTGTTCCGTGCCCTTGTCATCACAATGCTCCATGCCCACTCTCATCACAATAATCCATGAAACATTTCAGACCAAAGTTCCATACCCTTCTCATCACAATGCTCCATTACCCCTGTCATAACAATGCACCATGACACCTGCTATCACAATGATCCACGGCCTAGTCATCACAAGGTTCCATGATAATTCTCATCACAATGCTCAAGACCCCTGATATCACAATGCTCCATGCCCTTGTCATCACAAAGCTCCATGACGCATGTCATCAGAATGTTCCATGGCCTTCTCATCACAATGCTCCATGCCCTTGTCATCACAATGCTCCAACACCCTTGTCATCACAATGCTCCATGCCCCTTTTCATCTCAATGCTCCATGAACCCTGTCATCACAATGCACCATGCCCATCATCATAATGCTTCAGGCTATTGTCATCACAATGAAATCAATATTCTGCATGACCTCTGTCATCATAATGCTCCAAAACCTTGTGATCACAATGCTGCATAACACTTATCATCACAACACCCCATGACGCTCATCATCACAATTATCCATCGTCTTCTCATCACAATGCTCCATGATCTTTGTCATCATAATGCTCAATACACTTGCCATCACAATGCTCCCTGACCCTTGTCGTCAGTATGCTCCTTGAACCCTGTCATGACAAGTTTCCATGCATTTTTCATCACAATGATCCATGACCATTTCATCACAATGCTCCAAGGTCCCTGTAATCACAATGCTGCATGCCCTTTTCATCACAAAACTCCATGACGCATGTCATCAGAATGCTCCATGGCCTTCTCATCACAATGCTCTATGCCCTAGTCATAACAATGCTCCAAGACCCCTGTAATCACAATGCTCCATGCCCCTTTTCATCAGAATGCTCCATGAGACTTGCCATCACAAGTCTCCATGGTCTTCTCATCACAATGTTCCAGGACCTTGACATCACCATGATCCATTCCCTTGTCATCACAATGCTCCATGACCCCTGTCATCACAATAATCCATGAACATTTTCAACCCAATGCTCCACGACCTTCTCATCACAATGCTCCATTGCCAATATCATCACAATGCTCCATGACCACTGTCATCACAACAATCCATGACACCTGACCACACAATGATCCAGGACTCTTGTCATCACAATGCTCCATTAACTTGTCATCACAATGCTACATGACACCTGTCATCACAACTCTCCATGAACATTTTCAGCCCAGTGCTCCATGACCCTTGTCATCACAATGATCAATGCCCTTGTCATCCCAATGCTCCATGACCCCTGTATTCACAATGCTCCTTGACGCTAGTCATCATATTGCTCCATGACACATGTCATCACAATGCTCCATGCCTTTGTCAGCAAAATGCTACATGACATTGTCATTACAATGCTCTATGCACTTGTCATCACAATACTCCATTTCCATTGTCATCACAATCCTCCATGAACTATGGGATCACATTGCTTCATGCCCTTTTGATCACAATGCTCCATTCTCCTTGAAATCCAAATGATCCATGACCTCTGTCATTACAATGCTCCAAACCATTGTGATCACAATGTTCCATAACACTTGTCATCACAACGCTCCATGATGCCTGTCATCACAATACTCCATGCCTTTTTCATCACAATGCTCCATGACCTTTGTCACCACAATTCTCAATACACTTGTCATCACAATGCTCCCTGACACTTGTCATCAGAATGCTCCTTGAACCCTGTCACGAAAAGGCTCCATGCCTTTTTCATCACAATGCCCCATGCCATTTTCATCACAATGCTCCATGCCATTGTCATCAAAATACTCCACAAGCTTGTCATCAGAATGCTCCATGACCCTTGTCATCATAATTCTCCATGCACTTGTCAGCACAATGCTCCCTGACCTTTGTCATCATAATGCTGCAAGCCATTGTCATCACAATGCTCCAATACCTTTGTCATCAGAATCCTCCCTGACACTTGGCATCACAATGCTCCATGCCATCCTCATCACAATGGGCCTTTACATATGTGATCACAATGCTCCCTGACACCTGTCTTCACAATACAGCATGACCTGGTCATCACAATGCTCCATGCCCTTGTCATCACAGTGTGCCATGCCAACTCTCATCGCAATATTCCATGAAAGTTATTAGACCAATGTTCCATGCACTTGTCATCACAATGCTCCATGCCCTTCTTATCACAATGCTCCATGACCCCTATCATCACAATGATCCGTGACTCCAGTCATCACAATGCTTCATGACCTTTGTCATCACAATGGTCCATGCCCTCGTCATCAACAGTCTCTGTGACCTTTTTAACCACAATGCTCCATGAACTTTTCATCACAATGCTCTTTGACCCTTGTCATCACAATTCTCTATGCCTTTCTCAGCACAATGCTCCATGACCCTTGTCATCACAATGCTCCATGCGCTTGTCAGCACAATGCTCCATGACACATGTCATCACAATGCACCATGCGCTTGTCATCACAGTGCTCCACAACATTGTCATCACAATGCTCCATAAAATTTGTCATCACAGTGCTCCATGCACTTCTCATCAAAATGCTCTCTCACCACTGATATCACAATGCTACATCACTATTTGTCACAATACTCCCTCACCCCTGTCATCACAATGTTCCATGACTCCTGTCATCACAATGCTACATGCACTTATCATCACAATGTTCGATGACCCCTGACATCACAATGTTCCATAACACCTGTCATCAAAATATTCCATGACACTTTTCATCAAATTGCTCCATGACACTGTCATCAGAATGCTCCCTGCCCTACTCATCACAATGCACAACGCCCTTGCCATCAAAATGCTCCATGACCTTTGTCATCACAAAGATCCATGACCCTTGGCATCACAATGCTCCATGTCATTGTCATCACAATGCTCCATGAACGCTCTCATCACATTGCTCCATGCCCTTGTCTTCACATAGCTCCATGACACATGTCATCAGAATGCTCCATGGCCTTCTCATCACAATGCTCCATGCGCTTGCCATCACAATGATCCATTACCCCTGTCATAACAATGCACCATACCATTGTCATAACAATGCACCATGACCCCTGCCATCACGATGTTCCATGGCCTTGTCATCACAAGGCTCTATGACCCTTCTTATCACAATGCTCCAGTAACACTGTAATCACAATGCTCTATGCCCCTTTTCCTCTCAATGATCCATGAACCCTGTCATCAAAATGCACCATGCCCATCATCATAATGCTTCATGCTATTGTTATAACAACGAAATCAAATTGTTCCATGACCTCTGTCATAACAATGCTTCAAACCCTTGTGATCACAATATTCCATAACACTTGTCATCACAATGCCCCATGAGGCTCGTCATCACAATTATCTATGGTCTTCTCATCACAATGCTCCATGACCTTCGTCATCCCAATGCTCAATACACATATCTTCAACATGCTCCCTGACACTTGTTGTCTGTAAGCTCTTTGAACCCTGTCATGACAAGGCTGCATGCCTTTTTCATCACAGTGATCCATGCCCTTTTCATCACAGTGCTCCAAGTCCCATGTAATCACAGTGGTCCATGCCATTGTCATCACAAAGCTCAATGACGCATGCCATCAGAATGCTACTTGGTCTTCTCCTCACAATGCTCCATGCCCTTGTCTTCACAATGTTCCAAGACCCCAGTAATCACAATGCTCCATTCCCCTTTTAATCAGTATGCTCCATGAGACTTGTCATCTCAAGGCTCCATGGTTTTGTCATCACAATGCTCCAGGACCTTGTCATCACAATGCTTCACGACATTGTCATCAAAATTTTCAATGGCCCTTGTCATCATAATGCTCCAAACCTTAATCATCACAATGCTCCATTATATTTGTCATCACAATCCTCCATTACATTTGGTATCACAAAGATCCATGCCATTGTCATCGCCATGGATCATGACATAAATCATCACAATGCTCCCTGAAACCTGTCTTCACAATACTCCATGACCTTATCATCACAATGCTCCATGCCCTTGTCATCACAATGCACCATGCCCACTCTCATCACAATAATCTATGAAACTTGTCAGACCAATGCTCCATGCCACTGTCATCACAATGCTCCATGCCCTTGTCATCACAATGCTCCATGACCCCTGTCATCACAATGCTCCGTGACTCCAGTCATCACAATGCTTCATAACGTTTGTCATCACAATGGTCCATGCCCGCGTCATCACAAGGCTCTGTGACCTTTGTAACCACAATGCTCCATGAACTTTTCATCACAATTCTCTCAGAAACTTGTCATCACAATGCTCCATGTCTTTGTCAGAACAATGTTCCATGACCATTGTCATCACAATGTGCCATGCACATTTCATCACAACCTTCCAAACCTTGTCATTGCAATGCTCCATAAACCTTGTAATCACAATGGTCCATGCACTTCTCATCAAAATGCTCTCTCACCAGAGATGTCACAATGTTCCATCACTAGTCATCACAATACACCCTCATCCTTGTAATCACGATGTTCCATGACCCTGTCATCACAATGCTACATCCCCTTATCATCACAATGTTCCATGACCCCTGCCAGCACAATGTTCCATATGCCCTGTCATCAAAATGCTCCATGACCCTTTCCATCCCAAAGCTCCAAGACCCCTGAAATCACGATGTTCTATAACCCCTGCCATCAAAATGTTCCATTACACTTTTTATCAAATTGCTGCATGACCCGGTCATCAAAATGCCCCCTGCCCTTCTCATCAAAATGCTGCAGGACTTGTCATCACAAAGCTCCAAGACCCTTGGCACCACAATGCTCCATGTCATTGTCATCACAATGCTCCATGAACCCTCTCATCACATTGCTCCATGCCCTTGTCATCACACAGCTCCATGACACTTGTCATCACAATGCTCGATGCTCTTCTCATCACAATGCTCCATGCCCTTGTCATTACAGTCCTGCATGACACATGTATCACAGTGTTCCGTGCCCTTGTCATCACAATGCTCCATGCCCACTCTCATCACAATAATCCATGAAACATTTCAGACCAAAGTTCCATACCCTTCTCATCACAATGCTCCATTACCCCTGTCATAACAATGCACCATGACACCTGCTATCACAATGATCCACGGCCTAGTCATCACAAGGTTCCATGATAATTCTCATCACAATGCTCAAGACCCCTGATATCACAATGCTCCATGCCCTTGTCATCACAAAGCTCCATGACGCATGTCATCAGAATGTTCCATGGCCTTCTCATCACAATGCTCCATGCCCTTGTCATCACAATGCTCCAACACCCTTGTCATCACAATGCTCCATGCCCCTTTTCATCTCAATGCTCCATGAACCCTGTCATCACAATGCACCATGCCCATCATCATAATGCTTCAGGCTATTGTCATCACAATGAAATCAATATTCTGCATGACCTCTGTCATCATAATGCTCCAAAACCTTGTGATCACAATGCTGCATAACACTTATCATCACAACACCCCATGACGCTCATCATCACAATTATCCATGGTCTTCTCATCACAATGCTCCATGATCTTTGTCATCATAATGCTCAATACACTTGCCATCACAATGCTCCCTGACCCTTGTCGTCAGTATGCTCCTTGAACCCTGTCATGACAAGTTTCCATGCATTTTTCATCACAATGATCCATGACCATTTCATCACAATGCTCCAAGGTCCCTGTAATCACAATGCTGCATGCCCTTTTCATCACAAAACTCCATGACGCATGTCATCAGAATGCTCCATGGCCTTCTCATCACAATGCTCTATGCCCTAGTCATAACAATGCTCCAAGACCCCTGTAATCACAATGCTCCATGCCCCTTTTCATCAGAATGCTCCATGAGACTTGCCATCACAAGTCTCCATGGTCTTCTCATCACAATGTTCCAGGACCTTGACATCACCATGATCCATTCCCTTGTCATCACAATGCTCCATGACCCCTGTCATCACAATAATCCATGAACATTTTCAACCCAATGCTCCACGACCTTCTCATCACAATGCTCCATTGCCAATATCATCACAATGCTCCATGACCACTGTCATCACAACAATCCATGACACCTGACCACACAATGATCCAGGACTCTTGTCATCACAATGCTCCATTAACTTGTCGTCACAATGCTACATGACACCTGTCATCACAACTCTCCATGAACATTTTCAGCCCAGTGCTCCATGACCCTTGTCATCACAATGATCAATGCCCTTGTCATCCCAATGCTCCATGACCCCTGTATTCACAATGCTCCTTGACGCTAGTCATCATATTGCTCCATGACACATGTCATCACAATGCTCCATGCCTTTGTCAGCAAAATGCTACATGACATTGTCATTACAATGCTCTATGCACTTGTCATCACAATACTCCATTTCCATTGTCATCACAATCCTCCATGAACTATGGGATCACATTGCTTCATGCCCTTTTGATCACAATGCTCCATTCTCCTTGAAATCCAAATGATCCATGACCTCTGTCATTACAATGCTCCAAACCATTGTGATCACAATGTTCCATAACACTTGTCATCACAACGCTCCATGATGCCTGTCATCACAATACTCCATGCCTTTTTCATCACAATGCTCCATGACCTTTGTCACCACAATTCTCAATACACTTGTCATCACAATGCTCCCTGACACTTGTCATCAGAATGCTCCTTGAACCCTGTCACGAAAAGGCTCCATGCCTTTTTCATCACAATGCCCCATGCCATTTTCATCACAATGCTCCATGCCATTGTCATCAAAATACTCCACAAGCTTGTCATCAGAATGCTCCATGACCCTTGTCATCATAATTCTCCATGCACTTGTCAGCACAATGCTCCCTGACCTTTGTCATCATAATGCTGCAAGCCATTGTCATCACAATGCTCCAATACCTTTGTCATCAGAATCCTCCCTGACACTTGGCATCACAATGCTCCATGCCATCCTCATCACAATGGGCCTTTACATATGTGATCACAATGCTCCCTGACACCTGTCTTCACAATACAGCATGACCTGGTCATCACAATGCTCCATGCCCTTGTCATCACAGTGTGCCATTCCAACTCTCATCGCAATACTCCATGAAAGTTATTAGACCAATGTTCCATGCACTTGTCATCACAATGCTCCATGCCCTTCTTATCACAATGCTCCATGACCCCTATCAACACAATGATCCGTGACTCCAGTCATCACAATGCTTCATGACCTTTGTCATCACAATGGTCCATGCCCTCGTCATCAACAGTCTCTGTGACCTTTTTAACCACAATGCTCCATGAACTTTTCATCACAATGCTCTTTGACCCTTGTCATCACAATTCTCTATGCCTTTCTCAGCACAATGCTCCATGACCCTTGTCATCACAATGCTCCATGCGCTTGTCAGCACAATGCTCCATGACACATGTCATCACAATGCACCATGCGCTTGTCATCACAGTGCTCCACAACATTGTCATCACAATGCTCCATAAAATTTGTCATCACCATGCTCCATGCACTTCTCATCAAAATGCTCTCTCACCACTGATATCACAATGCTACATCACTATTTGTCACAATACTCCCTCACACCTGTCATCACAATGTTCCATGACTCCTGTCATCACAATGCTACATGCACTTATCATCACAATGTACGATGATCCCTGAAATCACAATGTTCCATAACACCTGTCATCAAAATGTTCCATGACACTTTTCATCAAATTGCTCCATGACCCTGTCATCAGAATGCTCCCTGCCCTTCTCATCACAATGCACAAAGCCCTTGCCATCACAATGCTCCATGACCTTTGTCATCACAAAGATCCATGACCCTTGGCATCACAATGCTCCATGTCATTGTCATCACAATGCTCCTTGAACGCTCTCATCACATTGCTCCATGCCCTTGTCTTCACATAGCTCCATGACACGTGTCATCAGAATGCTCCATGGCCTTCTCATCACAATGCTCCAAGAAAACTGTAATCACAATGCTCTATGCCCCTTTTCATCTCAATGATCCATGAACCCTGTCATAACTATGCACTATGCCCATCATCATTAATGCTTCATGCTATTGTCATAACAACGAAATCAAAATGTTCCATGACCTCTGTCATAACAATGCTCCAAACCCTTGTGATCACAATATTCCATAACACTTGTCAGCACAATGCCCCAGGATGCTCGTCATCACAATTATCCATGGTCTTCTCATCACAATGCTCCATGACCTTCGTCATCACAATGCTCAATACACTTGTCATCAACATGCTCCCTGACACTTGTTTTCTGTATGCTCCTTGAACCCTGTCATGACAAGGCTCCATGCCTTTTTCATCACAATAATCCATGCCCTTTTCATCACAATTATCAAAGTCCCATGTAATCACAATGGTCCATGCCATTGTCATCACAAAGCTCAATGACGCATACCATCAGAATGCTCCTTGGTCTTCTCCTCACAATGCTCCCTGCCCTTGTCTTCACAATGTTCCAAGACCCCTGTAATCACAATGCTCCATTCCCCTTTTAATCAGTATGCTCCATGAGACTTGTCATCACAAGGCTCCATGGTTTTGTCATCACAATGCTCCAGGACCTTGTCATCACAATGCTTCACGACCTTGTCATCAAAATTTTCAATGGCCCTTGTCATCATAATGCTCCAAACCCTAATCATCACAATGCTCCATTATATTTGTCATCACAATCCTCCATTACATTTGGTATCACAAAGCTCCATGCCATTGTCATCGCCATGGACCATGACATAAGTCATCACAATGCTCCCTGACACCTGTCTTCACAATACTCCATGACCTTATCATCACAATGCTCCATGCCCTTGTCATCACAATGCACCATTCCCACTCTCATCACAATAATCTATGAAATTGTCAGACCAATGCTCCATGCCACTGTCATCACAATGCTCCATGCCCTTGTCATCACAATGCTCCATGACCCCTGTCATCACAATGCTCCGTGACTCCAGTCATCACAATGCTTCATAACGTTTGTCATCACAATGGTCCATGCCCGCATCATCACAAGGCTCTGTGACCTTTGTAACCACAATGCTCCATGAACTTTTCATCACAATTCTCTGAGAAACTTGTCATCACAATGCTCCATGTCTTTGTCAGAACAATGCTCCATGACCATTGTCATCACAATGTGCCATGCACATTTCATCACAACGTTCCGAACCTTGTCATTGCAATGCTCCATAAACCTTCTAATCACAATGGTCCATGCACTTCTCATCAAAATGCTCTCTCACCAGAGATGTCACAATGTTCCATCACTAGTCATCACAATACACCCTCATCCTTGTAATCACAATGTTCCATGACCCTGTCATCGCAATGCTACATCCCCTTATCATCACAATGTTCCATGACCCCTGCCAGCACAATGTTCCATAAGCCCTGTCATCAAAATGCTCCATGACCCTTTCCATCCCAAAGCTCCAAGACCCCTGACATCACAATGTTCTATAACCCCTGCCATCAAAATGTTCCATTACAATTTTTATCAAATTGCTGCATGACCCGGTCATCAAAATGCTCCCTGCCCTTCTCATCAAAATGCTGCATGACTTGTCATCACAAAGCTCCAAGACCCTTGGCACCACAATGCTCCATGTCATTGTCATCACAATGCTCCATAAACCCTCTCATCACATTGCTCCATGCCCTTGTCATCACAGAGCTCCATGACACTTGTCATCACAATGCTCGATGCCCTTCTCATCACAATGCTCCATGCCTTTGACATTACAGTCCTGCATGACACATGTATCACAGTGTTCCGTGCCCTTGTCATCACAATGCTCCATGCCCACTCTCATCACAATAATCCATGAAACATTTCAGACCAAAGTTCCATACCCTTCTCATCACAATGCTCCATTACCCCTGTCATAACAATGCACCATGACACCTGCTATCACAATGATCCATGGCCTAGTCATCACAAGGTTCCATGATAATTCTTATCACAATGCTCAAGACCCCTGATATCACAATGCTCCATGCCCTTGTCATCACAAAGCTCCATGACGCATGTCATCAGAATGTTCCATGGCCTTCTCATCACAATGCTCCATGCCCTTGTCATCACAATGCTCCAACACCCTTGTCATCACAATGCTCCAGGCCCCTTTTCATCTCAATGCTCCATGAACCCTGTCATCACAATGCACCATGCCCATCATCATAATGCTTCAGGCTATTGTCATCACAATGAAATCAATATTCTGCATGACCTCTGTCATCATAATGCTCCAAACCCTTGTGATCACAATGCTGCATAACACGTATCATCACAACACCCCATGACGCTCATCATCACAATTATCCATGGTCTTCTCATCACAATGCTCCATGATCTTTGTCATCATAATGCTCAATACACTTGTCATCACAATGCTCCCTGACCCTTGTCGTCAGTATGCTCCTTGAACCCTGTCATGACAAGTTTCCATGCATTTTTCATCACAATGATCCATGACCATTTCATCACAATGCTCCAAGGTCCCTGTAATCACAATGCTGCATGCCCTTTTCATCACAAAACTCCATGACGCATGTCATCAGAATGCTCCATGGCCTTCTCATCACAATGCTCTATGCCCTAGTCATAACAATGCTCCAAGACCCCTGTAATCACAATGCTCCATGCCCCTTTTCATCAGAATGCTCCATGAGACTTGCCATCACAAGTCTCCATGGTCTTCTCATCACAATGTTCCAGGACCTTGACATCACCATGATCCATTCCCATGTCATCACAATTCTCCATGACCCCTGTCATCACAATAATCCATGAACATTTTCAGCCCAATGCTCCACGACCTTCTCATCACAATGCTCCATTGCCAATATCATCACAATGCTTCATGACCACTGTTATCACAACAATCCATGACAGCTGACCACACAATGATCCAGGACTCTTGTCATCACAATGCTCCATTTACTTGTCATCACAATGCTCCTTTGCCAATATCATCACAATGCTCCATGACCACTGTCATCACAACAATCCATGACACCTGACCACACAATGATCCAGGACTCTTGTCATCACAATGCTCCATTAACTTGTCGTCACAATGCTACATGACACCTGTCATCACAACTCTCCATGAACATTTTCAGCCCAGTGCTCCATGACCCTTGTCATCACAATGATCAATGCCCTTGTCATCCCAATGCTCCATGACCCCTGTATTCACAATGCTCCTTGACGCTTGTCATCACATTGCTCCATGACACATGTCATCACAATGCTCCATGCCTTTGTCAGCAAAATGCTACATGACCTTGTCATTACAATGCTCTATGCACTTGTCATCACAATACTCCATTTCCATTGTCATCACAATCCTCCATGAACTTTGGGATCACATTGCTTCATGCCCTTGTCATCACAATGCTCCATGCCCCTTTTCTTCAGTATGCTCCATGAGAATTGTCATCAAAAGGCTCCATAGTTTTGTCATCACAATGATCGAGGACCTTGTCATCACAATGCTTCATGACCTTGTCATGAAAATTTTCAATGGCCCTTGTCATCATAATGCTCCAAGCCATAATCATCACAATGCTCCATTATATTTGTCATCACAATCCTCCATTACATTTGGCATCACAATGCTCCATGCCATTGTTATCGCAATGGACCATGACATATGTCATCACAATGCTCCCTGACACCTCTCTTCACAATACTCCATGACCTTATCATCACAATGCTCCATGCCCTTGTCATCACAATGCACCATGCCCACTCTCATCACAATAATCTATGAAACTTGTCAGACCAATGCACCATGCCCCTGTCATCACAATGCACCATGCCCTTGTCATCACAAAGCTCCATGCTCCTTGAAATCAAAATGATCCATGACCTCTGTCATCACAATGCTCCAAACCATTGTGATCACAATGTTCCATAACACTTGTCATCACAACGCTCCATGATGCCTGTCATCACAATACTCCATGCCCTTTTCATCACAATGCTCCATAACCTTTGTCACCACAATTCTCAATACACTTGTCATCACAATGCTCCCTGACACTTGTCATCAGAATGCTCCTTGAAACCTGTCACGAAAAGGCTCCCTGCCTTTTTCATCACCATGCCCCATGCCATTTTCATCACAATGCTCCATGCCATTGTCATCAAAATACTCCACAAGCTTGTCATCAGAATGCTCCATGACCCTTGTCATCACAATTCTCCATGCACTTGTCAGCACAATGCTCCCTGACCCTTGTCATCACAATGCTCCAAGCCATTGTCATCACAATGTTCCATTACCTTTGTCATCAGAATCCTCCCTGACACTTGGCATCACAATGCTCCATGCCATCCTCATCACAATGGGCCATTACATATGTGATCACAATGCTCCCTGACACCTGTCTTCACAATACGGCATGACCTGGTCATCACAATGCTCCATGCCCTTGGCATCACAGTGTGCTATTCCAACTGTCATCGCAATACTCCATGAAAGTTATTAGTCCAATGTTCCATGCCCTTGTCATCACAATGCTCCATGCCCTTGTTATCACAATGCTCCATGACCCCTGTCATCACAGTGCTCCATGACTCCAGTCATCACAATGATTCATAACGTTTGTTATCACAATGGTCCATGCCCGCGTCATCAGAAGGCTCTGTGACCTTTGTAACCACAATGCTCCATAAACTTTTCATCACAATTCTCTGAGAAACTTGTCATCACAATGCTCCATGTCTTTGTCAGAACAATGCTCCATGACCATTGTCATCACAATGTGCCACGCACATTTCATCACAACGTTCCAAACCTTGTCATTGCAATGCTCCATAAACCTTGTAATCACAATGGTCCATGCACTTCTCATCAAAATGCTCTCTCACCAGAGATGTCACAATGTTCCATCACTAGTCATCACAATACACCCACATCCTTGTAATCACAATGTTCCATGACCCTGTCATCACAATGCTACATCCCCTTATCATCACAGTGTTCCATGACCCCTGCCAGCACAATGTTCCATAAGACATGTCATCAAAATGCTCCATGACCCTTTCCATCCCAAAGCTCCAAGACCCCTGACATCACAATGTTCTATAACACCTGCCATCAAAATGTTCCATTACACTTTTTATCAAATTGCTGCATGACGCGGTCATCAAAATGCTCCCTGCCCTTCTCATCAAAATGCTCCATGACTTGTCATCACAAAGCTCCAAGACCCTTGGCATCACAATGCTCCATGTCATTGGCATCACAATGCTCCATATCATTGTCATCACAATGCTCCATGAACCCTCTCATCACATTGCTCCATGCCCTTGTCATCACACAGCTCCATGACACTTGTCATCACAATGCTCGATGCCCTTCTCATCACAATGCTCCATGCCCTTGTCATTACAGTCCTGCATGACACATGTATCACAGTGTTCCGTGCCCTTGTCATCACAATGCTCCATGCCCACTCTCATCACAATAATCCATGAAACATTTCAGACCAAAGTTCCATACCCTTCTCATCACAATGCTCCATTACCCCTGTCATAACAATGCACCATGACACCTGCTATCACAATGATCCACGGCATAGTCATCACAAGGTTCCATGATAATTCTCATCACAATGCTCAAGAACCTGATATCACAATGTTCCATGCCCTTGTCATCACAAAGCTCCATGACGCATGTCATCAGAATGTTCCATGGCCTTCTCATCACAATGCTCCATGCCCTTGTCATCACAATGCTCCAAGACCCTTGTCATCACAATGCTCCATGCCCCTTTTCATCTCAATGCTCCATGAACCCTGTCATCACAATGCACCATGCCCATCATCATAATGCTTCAGGCTATTGTCATCACAATGAAATCAATATTCTGCATGACCTCTGTCATCATAATGCTCCAAACCCTTGTGATCACAATGCTGCATAACACGTATCATCACAACACCCTATGACGCTCATCATCACAAATATCCATGGTCTTCTCATCACAATGCTCCATGATCTTTGTCATCACAATGCTCAATAAACTTTGCATCACAATGCTCCCTGACCCTTGTCATCTGTATGCTCCTTGAACCCTGTCATGACAAGTTTCCATGCATTTTTCATCACAATGATCCATGACCATTTCATCACAATGCTCCAAGGTCCCTGTAATCCCAATGCTCCAAGACCCCTGTAATCACAATGCTCCATGCCCCTTTTCATCAGAATGCTCCATGAGACTTGCCATCACAAGTCTCCATGGTCTTCTCATCACAATGTTCCAGGTCTTGACATCACCATGATCCATTCCCTTGTCATCACAATGCTCCATGACCCCTGTCATCACAATAATCCATGAACATTTTCAGCCCAATGCTCCACGACCTTCTCATCACAATGCTCCATGGCCAATATCATCACAATGCTCCATGACCACTGTCATCACAACACTCCATGACACCTGACAACACAATGATCCGGGACTCTTGTCATCACAGTGCTCCATTCCCTATTCATCACAATGCTCCATGACTCCTGTCATCACAACACTCCATGAACATTTTCAGCCCACTGCTCCATGACACTTGTCATCACAAAGATCCATGCCCTTGTCATCCCAATGTTCCATGACCCCTGTATTCACAATGGACGGTAACGATTGTCATCACTGTGGCCATGACACATGTCATCACAATGCTGCATGCCTTTGTCATCAAAATGCTACATGACCTTGTCATGACAATGCTCTATGCGCTTGTCATCACAATACTCCACTTCCATTGTCATCACAATCCTCCATGAACTTTGGGATCACATTGCTTCATGCCCGTGTCATCATAATTCTCCATGCTCCTTGAAATCAAAATGATCCATGACCTCTGTCATCACAATGCTCCAAACACTTGTGATTACAATGTACCATAACACTTGTCATCACAACACTCCATGATGCCTGTCATCACAATACTCCATGCCCTTTTCATTACAAAGCTCCATGACCTTTCTCATCACAATTCTCAATACACTTGTCATCACAATGCTCCCTGACACTTGTCATCACAATGCTCCTTGAAACCTGTCACGAAAAGGCTACATGCTTTTTTCATCACAATGCCCCATGCCGTTTTCATCACAATGCTCCATGCCATTGTCATCAAAATACTTCATAAGCTTGTCATCAGAATGCTCCATGACCCTTGTCATCACAATTCTTCATGCACTTGTCAGCACAATGCTCCATTACATTTCTCATCAGAATCCTCCATGACACTTGGCATCACAATGCTCCAAGCCATCGTCATCATAATGGGCCATTATATATGTAATCACAATGCTCCCTGACACCTGTCTTCACAATAATGCATGACCTTGTCTTCGGGATGCTCCATGCCCTTGAAATGACAATGTGCCATTCCAACTGTCATCGCAATAATCCATGAAATTTATTAGACCAATGTTCCATGCCCTTGTCATCACAATGCTCCATGCCTTTGTTATCACAATGCTCCATGACCTCTGTCATCACAATGCTCTGTGACTCCAGTCATCACAATGCTTCATGACCTTTGTCATCACAATGATTCATGCCCTCGTCATCAACAGTATCTGTGACCTTTTTAACCACAATGCTCCATGAACTTTTCATCACAATGCTCTTTGACCCTTGTCATCACAATGCTCTATGCCTTTCTCAGCACAATGCTCCGTGACCCTTGTCATCACAATGCTCCATGCGCTTGTCAGCAAAATGCTCCATGAAACATGTCATCACAATGCACCATGCGCTTGTCATCAGAGTGCTCCACAATCTTGTCATCACAATGCTCCATAAATTTGTCATCACAATGCTCCATGCACTTCTCATCACAATGCCCTCTCACCACTGATATCACAATGCTATATCACTATTTGTCACAATACACCCTCACCCTTGTCGTCACAATGTTCCATGACTCCTGTCATCACAATGCTACATGCAATTATCATCACAAAGTTCGATGACCCCTGACATCACAATGTTCCATAACACCTGTCGTCAATATGTTCCATGATACTTTTCATCAAATTGCTCCATGACCCTGTCATCAGAATGCTCCCTGCCCTTCTCATCACAATGCACAACGCCCTTGCCATCAAAATGCTCCATGACCATTGTCATCACAAAGATCCATGACACTTGGCATCACAATGCTCCATGTCATTGTCATCACAATGCTCCATGAACGCTCTCATCACATTGCTCCATGCCGTTGTCATCAAAAAGCTCAATGACACATGTCATCAAAATGCTCCATGGCCTTCTCATCACAATGTTCCATGCCCTTGCCATCACAATGCTCCATTACCCCTGTCATAACAATGCTCCATGACCCCTGTCATCACGAATTTCCATGGCCTTGTCATCAAAGTCTCCATGACCCTTCTCATCACAATGCTCCAAGAACACTGTAATCACAATGCTCTATGCCCCTTTTCATCTCAATGATCCATGAACCCTGTCATCACAATGCACCATGCCCATCATCATAATGCTTCATGCTATTGTCATCACAATGAAATCAAAATGCTCCATGACCTCTGTCATAACAATGCTCCAAACCCTTGTGAACACAATATTCCATAAAACTTGTCATCACAATGCCCCATGTGGCTCGTCATCACAATTATCAATGGACTTCTCATCACAATGCTCGTTGACCTTTGTCATCACAATGCTCAATACACTTGTCATCAAAATGCTCCCTGACACTTGTCGTCAGTATGCTCCTTGAACCCTGTCATGACAAGGATCCATGCCTTTTTCATCACAATGATCCATGACCTTTTCATCACAATTCTCAATATACATGTTATCACAATGCTCCCTGACACTTGTCATCAGAATGCTCCTTGAACCCTGTCACGAAAAGGCTCCATGCCTTTTTCATCACAATGCCCCATGCCGTTTTCATCACAATGCTCCATGCCACTGTCATCACAATACTCCACAAGCTCGTCATCAGAATGCTCCATGACCATTGTCATCACAATTCTCCATGCACTTGTCAGCACAATGCTCCCTGAACCTTGTCATCACAATTCTCCAAGCCATTGTCATCACAATGCTCCATTACTTTTGTCATCAGAATCCTCCATGACACTTGGCAACACAATGCTCCATTCCCTAGTCATCACAATGCTCCATGACACCTGTCATCACAACACTCCATTTATATTTTCAGCCCAGTGCTTCATGACACTTTTCATCACAATGATCCATGCCCTCGTCATCCCAATGCTCCTTGAACCCTGTATTCACAATGCTCCGTGACGCTTGTCAACACACTGCTCCATGACACATGTCATTACAATGCTCCATGCATTTGTCAGCAAAATGCTACATGACCTTGTCATTAAAATCCTCTATGCGCTTGTCATCACAATATTCCATTTCATTGTCATCACAATCCTCCATGAAACTTGGGATCACTTTTCTTCATGCCATTGTCATCACAATGCTCCATGCTCCATGAAATCAAAATGATCCATGACATCTGTCATCACAATGCTCCAAAACCTTGTAATCACAATGTTCCATAACACTTGTCATCACAACGCTCCATGATGCCTGTCATCACAATAATCCATGCCCTTTTCATCACAGTGCTCCATGACCTTTGTCACCACAATTCTCAATACACTTGTCATCACAATGCTCCCTGACATTTGTCATCAGAATGCTCCTTGAACCCTGTCACGAAAAGGCTCCATGCCTTTTTCATCACAAAACCCCATTCCGTTTTCATCACAATGCTCCATGCCATTGTCATCAATGTACTCCACAAGCTTGTCATCAGAATGCTCCATGACCCTTGTCATCACAATTCTCCTTGCACTTGTCAGCACAATGCTCCCTGACCGTTGTCATCACAGTTCTCCAAGCCATTGTCATCACAATGCTCCATTACCTTTGTCATCAGAATCCTCCATGACACTTGGAAACACAATGCTCCATGCCATCCTCATCACAATGGGCCATTACATATGTCATCACAATGCTCCCTGACACCTGTCTTCACAATACTGCATGACCTGGTCATCACAATGTTCCATGCCCTTGTCATCACAATGCGCCATTCCAACTGTCATCGCAATACTCCATGAAACTTATTAGACCAATGTTCCATGCCCTTGTCATCACAATGCTCCATGCCCTTGTTATCACAATTCTCCATGACCCCTGTCATCACAGTGCACCGTGACTCCAGTCATCACAATTCTTCATGACCTTTGTCATCACAATGGTTCATGCCCTCGTCATCAACAGGCTCTGTGACCTTTTTAACCACAATGCTCCATGAACTTTTCATCACAATGCTCTTTGACTCTTGTCATCACAATGCTCTATGCCTTTCTCAGCACAATGCTCCATGACCCTTGTCATCACAATGCTCCTTGCGCTTGTCAGCACAATGCTCCATGACACATGTCATCACAATGCACCATGCGTTTGTCATCACATTGCTCCACAACTTTGTCACCACAATGCTCCATAATATTTGTCATCACAATGCTCCATGCACTTCTCATGAAAATGCTCTCTCACCACTGATATCACAATGCTACATCACTATTTGTCACTATACTCCCTCACGATTGTCATCACAATGTTTCATGACTCCTGTCATCACAATGCTACATGCAATTATCATCACAATGTTCGATGACCCCTGAAATCACAATGATCCATAACACCTGTCATCAAAATGTTCAATGCCACTTTTCATCAAATTGCTCCATGACCCTGTCATCAGAATGCTCCCTGCCCTTCTCATCACAATGCACAACGCCCTTGCCATCAAAATGCTCCATGACATTTGTCATCACAATGATCCATGACCCTTGGCATCACAATGCTCCATGTCATTGTCATCACAATGCTCCATGAACGATCTCATCACATTGCTCCATGCCCTTGTCTTCACATAACTCCAGGACACATGTCATCAGAATGTTCCACGGCGTTCTCATCACAATGCTCTATGCCCTTGCCATCACAATGATCCATTACCCCAGTCATAACAATGCTCCATGACCCCTGCCATCACGATGTTCCATGGCCTTTTAATCACAAGGCTCCATGACCCTTCTCATCACCATGCTCCAATAACACTGTAATCACAATGTTCTATGCCCCTTTTCATCTCAATGATCCATGAACCCTGTCATCACAATGCACCATGCCCATCATCATAATGCTTCATGCTATTGTCATAACAATGAAATCAAAATGTTCCATGACCTCTGTCATAACAGTGCTCCAAAACCTTGTGATCACAATGTTCCATAACACTTGTCATCACAACGCTCCATGATGCCGGTCATCACAATAATCCATGCCCTTTTCATCACAGTGCTCCATGACCTTTGTCACCACAATTCTCAATACACTTGTCATCACAATGCTCCCAGACATTTGTAATCAGAATGCTCCTTGAACCCTGTCACGAAAAGGCTCCATGCCTTTTTCATCACAAAGCCCCATTCCGTTTTCATCACAATGCTCCATGCCATTGTCATCAAAGTACTCCACAAGCTTGTCATCAGAATGCTCCATGACCCTTGTCATCACAATTCACCTTGCACTTGTCAGCACAATGCTCCCTGACCCTTGTCATCACAATTCTCCAAGCCATTGTCATCACAATGCTCCATTACCTTTGTCATCAGAATCCTCCATGACACTTGGCAACACAATGCTCCATGCCATCCTCATCACAATGGGCCATTACATATGTCATCACAATGCTCCCTGACACCTGTCTTCACAATACTGCATGACCTGGTCATCACAATGCTCCATGCCCTTGTCATCACAATGTGCCATTCCAACTGTCATTGCAGTACGCCATGAAACTTATTAGACCAATGTTCCATGCCCTTGTCATCACAATGCTCCATGCCCTTGTTATCACAATGCTCCATGACCCCTGTCATCACAGTGCACCGTGACTCCAGTCATCACAATTCTTCATGACCTTTGTCATCACAATGGTTCATGCCCTCGTCATCAACAGTCTCTGTGACCTTTTTAACCACAATGCTCCATGAAATATTCATCACAATGCTCTTTGACTCTTGTCATCACAATGCTCTATGCCTTTCTCAGCACAATGCTCCATGACCATTGTCATCACAATGCTCCATGCGCTTGTCAGAACAATGCTCCATGACACATGTCATCACAATGCACCACGCGCTTGTCATCACATTACTCCACAACTTTGTCACCACAATGCTCCATAAAATTTGTCATCACAATGCTCCATGCACTTCTCATCAAAATGCTCTCTCACCACTGATATCACAATGCTACATCACTATTTGTCACAATACTCCCTCACCCATGTCATCACAATGTTCCATGACTCCTGTCATCACAATGCTACATGCACTTATCATCACAATGTTCGATGACCCCTGAAATCACAATGATCCATAACACCTGTCATCACAATGTTCAATGCCACTTTTCATCATATTGCTCCATGACCCTGTCATCAGAATGTTCCCTGCCCTTCTCATCACAATGCACAACGCCCTTGCCATCAAAATGCTCCATGACCTTTGTCATCACAAAGATCCATGACCCTTGGCATCACAATGCTCCATGTCATTGTCATCACAATTCTCCATGAACGATCTCATCACATTGCTCCATGCCCTTGTCTTCACATAACTCCAGGACACATGTCATCAGAATGTTCCACGGCGTTCTCATCACAATGCTCTATGCCCCTGCCATCACAATGCTCCATTACCCCTGTCATAACAATGCTCCATGACCCCTGCCATCACGATGTTCCATGGCCTTTTCATCACAAGGCTCCATGACCCTTCTCATCACCATGCTCCAATAACACTGTAATCACAATGTTCTATGCCCCTTTTCATCTCAATGATCCATGAATCCTGTCATCACAATGCACCATGCCCATCATCATAATGCTTCATGCTATTGTCATAACAATGAAATCAAAATGTTCCATGACCTCTGTCATAACAATGCTCCAAAACCTTGTGATCACAATATTCCATAACACTTGTCAACACAATGCCCCTTGACGGTCGTCATCACAATTATCCATGGTCTTCTCATCACAATGCTACCTGACCTTCGTCATCACAATGCTCAATACACTTGTCATCAACATGCTCCCTGACACTTGTTGTCTGTATGCTCCTTGAACCCTGTCATGACCAGGCTCCATGCCTTTTTCATCATAATGATCCATGCCCTTTTCATCACAATGCTCCACGTCCCATGTAATCACAATGGTCCATGCCATTGTCATCACAAAGCTCAATGACGCATGTCATAAGAATGCTCCTTGGTCTTCTCCTCACAATGCTCCATGCCCTTGTCTTCAAAATGTTTCAAGACACCTGTAATCAAAATGCTCCTTTCCCCTTTTAATCAGTATGCTCCATGAGACTTGTCATCACAGGGCTCCATGGTTTTGTCATCACAATGCTCCAGGACCTTGTCATCACAATGCTTCACGACGTTGTCATCAAAATTTTCAATGGCCCTTGTCATCATAATGTTTCAAGCCCTAATCATCACAATGCTCCATTATATTTGTCATCACAATCCACCATTACATTTGGTATCACAAAGCTCCATGCCATTGTCATCGCCATGGACCATGACATATATCTCACAATGCTCCCTGACAATTGTCTTCACAATACTCCATGACCTTATCATCACAATGCTGCATGCCCTTGTCATCACAATGCACCATGCCCACTCTCATCACAATAATCTATGAAACTTGTCAGACCAATGCTCCATGACACTGTCATCACAATGCTCCATGCCCCTGTCATCACAATGCTCCATGACTCCAGTCATCACAATGCTTCATAACGTTTGTCATCACAATGGTCCATGCCCGCGTCATCACAAGGCTCTGTGACCTTTGTAACCATAATGCTCCATGAACTTTTCATCACAATTCTCTGAGAAACTTGTCATCACAATGCTCCATGTATTTGTCAGAACAATGCTTCATGACCATTGTCATCACAATGTGCCACGCGCATGTCATCACAATGTTCCAAACCTTGTCATTGCAATGCTCCATAAACCTTGTAATCACAATGCTCCATGCACTTCTCATCAAAATGCTCTCTCACCAGAGATATCACAATATTCAATCACGAGTCATCACAATAAACCCTCATCCTTGTAATCACATTGTTCCATGACCCTGTCATCACCATGCTACATCCCCCTTATCATCGCAATGTTCCATGACCCCTGCCATCACAATGTTCCATAAGACCTGTCATCAAAATGCTCCATGACCCTTTCCATCCCAAAGCTCCAAGACCCCTGACATCACGATGTTCTATAACCACTGCCATCAAAATGTTCCATTACACATTTTATCATATGCAATGCTCCATAAAATTTGTCATCACAATGCTCCATGCATTTCTCATCAAAATGCTCTCTCACCACTGATATCACAATGCTACATCACTATTTGTCACAATACTCCCTCACCCCTGTCATCACAATGTTTCATGTCTCCTGTCATCACAATGCTATATGCACCTATCATCACAATGTTCGATGACCCCTGACATCACAATGTTCTATAACACCTGTCATCAAAATGTTCCATGACACTTTTCATCAAATTGCTCCATGACCCTGTCATCAGAATGCTCCCTTCCCTTCTATCACAATGCATAACGCTCTTGCCATCAAAATGCTCCATGACCTTTGTCATCACAAATATCCATGACCCTTGGCATCACAATGCTCCATGTCATTGTCATCACAATGCTCCATGAACGCTCTCATCACGTTGCTCCATGCCCTTGTGTTCACATAGCTCCATGACACTTGTCATCAGAATGCTCCATGGCCTTCTCATCACAATGCTCCATGCCCTTGCCATCACAATGCTCTATTACACCTTTCATAACAATGCTCCATGACCCCGGCCATCACGATATTCCATGGCCTTGTCATCACAAGGCTCCATGACCCTTCTCATCACAATGCTCCAAGAAAACTGTAATCACAATGCTCTATGCCCCTTTTCATCTCAATGATCCATGAACCCTGTCATCACAATGCACCCTGCTCATCATCATAATGCTTCATGCTATTGTCATAACAATGAAATCAATATGTTCCATGACCTCTGTCATAACAATGTTCCATACCCTTGTGATCACAATATTCCATAACACTTGTCATCACAATGCCCCATGACACTCTTCATCACAATTATGCATGGACTTCTCATCACAATGCCCTATGCCCTTGTCATCAAAATTCTCCACATGCTTGTCATCAGAATGCTCCATGACCCTTGTCATCAGAATGCTCCATTACATTTGTCATCAGAATCCTCCATGACACTTGGCATCAAAATGCTTCATGTCATCGTCATCACAATGAGCCATTACATATGTCATCACAATGCTCCCTTACAAGTGTCTTCACAATACTGCATGACCTGGTCATCACATTGCTCCATGCCCTTGTCATCACAATGCACTATTACAACTCTCATCGCAATAATCCATGAAACTTATTAGACCAATGTTCCATGCCCTTGTCATCACAGTGCTCCATGCCCTGGTTATCACAATGCTCCATGACCCCTGTCATCACAATGCTCCGTGATTCCACTCATCACAATGCGTCATGACCTTTGTCATCACAGTGGTCCATGCCCACGTCATCAACAGTCTCTTTGACATATTTAAGCACAATGCTTCATGAACTTTTCATCAAAATGCTCTTTGACCCTTGTCATCACAATGCTCTATTCCTTTCTCAGCACACTGCTCCATGACCCTTGTCATCACAATGCTCCATGCGCTTGTCAGCACAATGCTCCATGCCCAATGTCATCACAATTCTCCATGCGCTTGTCATCACAGTGCTCCACAATCTTGTCATCACAATGCTCCATAAACCTTGCCATCACAGTGCTCCATGCACTTCTCATCAAAATGCTCTCTCACCACTGATAACACAATGTTACATCACTAATCATCACAATACTCCCTCACCCCTGTCATCACAATGTTCCATGACTCCTTTCATCACAATGCAACGTGCACTTATCATCACAATGTTCGATGACCCCTGACATCACAATGTTCCATAACCCTTGTCATCAAAATGCTCCATGTCTTTTGTCATCACAAAGCTCCATGACACTTGCCATTACAATGCTCCATGTCATTGTCATCACAATGTTCCATGCACTTTTCATCACAATGCTCCATTCTATTGTCATCACAATACTCCACAAGCTTGTCATCAGAATGCTCCATGACCCTTGTCATCACAGTGCTCCATGGCCACTGTCACCACAATGCTCCATACCCCTTGTCATTACAGTGCTCCATGACGCTCGACATCACAATTATCCATGGTCTTCTCATCACAATGTTCCGTGACCCCTGTCATCACAGTGCTCCATGACCACTGTCATCACAACGTTCCATGAACCCTGACAACACAATGATCCGGGACACTTGTCATCAAAATGCTCCATGCCCTTGTCATACCAATGCTCCATGACCGGTGTAATCACCATACTTCATGACGCTTGTAATCACAGTGCTCCATGAACCTTGTAATCACAAAGCCTTTGTCAGCATGATACATAATCTTGTCATCACTATGCTCCATTCTCTTGTCATCAAAATACTCCACAAGCTTGTCATCAGAATGCTCCATGCCCATGTCATCACAATGCGACATTCCAACTGTCATCGCAATAATCCATGAAAAATATTAGACCGATGCTCCATGCCCTTATCATCACAATGCTCCATGCCCACGTTATCACAATGCTCCATGACCGCTGTCATCACAATGTTCCGTGACTCCAGTCATCACAATACTTCATGACCTTTGTCATCACTATGGTCCATGCCCTCGTCATCAACAGTCTCTGTGATATTTTAAACACAATGCTCCATGAACATTTCATCACAATGCTCTTTGACCCTTGTCATCACAATGCTCTATGACTTTCTCAGCACAATTCTCCATGACCCTTGTCATCACAATGCTCCATGCGCATGTCAGCACAATGCTGCATGACACATGTCATCAGAATGCACCATGCGCTTGTCATCACAGTGCTCCACCATCTTGTCATCTCAATGCTCCATAAAACTTGTCATCAAGATGCTCCATGCACTTCTCATCAAAATGCTCTCTCACCGTTGATGTCACAATGTTACCTAACTATTCCTCACTATACTCCCTCACCTCTGTCATCACAGTGTTCCATGACGCCTGTCATCACAATGCTACATGCACTTGTCATCACCTTGTTTGATGACCCCTGACATCACAATGTTCCATAACGCCTGTCATCAAAATGCTCCATGACCTTTTTCATCAAAATGTCCATGACCCCTGACATCACAATGTTCCATAACCACAGTCATCAAAATATTCCATGACTCTTTCGTCACATTGCTCCATGACCCTGTCATCACAATGCTCCCTGCCCTTCTCATCACAATGCACAACACCCTTGTCATCAAAATGCTCCATTCCCTTGCCATCACAATGCTCCATTACACCTGTCATAACAATATACCATGACACCTGCCATCACGATGTTCCATGGCCTTTTCATCACAAGGCTCCATGACCCTTCTCATCACAATGCTCCAAGACCCCTGTAATCAAAATGCTCCATGCCCTTTTCATCACAATGATCCATGAACACTGTCATCACAATGCACCATGCCCATCATCATAATGCTTCATACTATTGTCATCACAATGAAATCAAAATGCTCCATGACCTCTGTCATAACAATGCTCGAAACCCTTGTGATCACAATATTCCATAACACCTGTCGTCACAATGCACCATGACGCTCGTCATCACAATTATCCATGGTCTTCCCATCACAATGCTCCATGATCTTTGTCCTCACAATGCTCAATACACTTGTCATCAAAATGCTCCCTGACACTTGTTGTCTGTATGCTCCTTGAAACCTGTCATGACAAGGGCCCATGCCATTTTCATCACAATGATCCATGCCCTTTTCATCATGATGCTCCAAGACCCTTGTAATCACAATGCTCCATGCCCTTGTCATCACAAAGCTCAAAGACGCATGTCATCAGAATGCTCCTAGGCCTTCTCCTCACAATGCTCCATGCCCTTGTCATCACAATGTTCCAAGACCCCTATAATCTCAATGCTCCATGCCCCTTTTCATCAGTATGCTCCATGAGAATTTTCATCACAAGGCTCCATGGTTTTGTCATCACAATACTCCAGGAAATTGTAATCACAATGCTTCACGACCTTGTCATGAAAATTCTCAATGGCCCTTGTTATCAGAATGCTCCAATCCCTAGTCATCACAATGCTCCATTATATTAGTCATCACAATCCTCCATTAAATTTGGCATCACAATGCCCCATTCCATTGTCATCACAATGGAACATGATATATGTCCTCACAATTCTCCCTGACAACTGTCTTCACAATACTCCATGACCTTCTCATCACAATGCTGCATGCCCTTGTCATCACAATGCTCCATGACCCCTGTCATCACAATGCTCCGTGACTCCAGTCATCACAATGCCGCATAACGTTTGTCATCACAATGGTCCATGCCTGCGTCATCACAAGTTTCTGTGACATTTGTAACCACAATGCTCCTTGAAGTATTCATCACAATGCTCCGTGACCCTTGTCATCACAATGCTCCATGCCTTTGTCAGAACCGTGCATCATGACCCATGTCATCACAATGTGAAACGTTCTTTTCATCACAACAGTCCACAAATTTGTAATAGCAATGTTCCATAAAACTTTTAATTGAATGCTCCATGCCCTTCTGATCACAATGCTCCATTACCCCTGTCATAACAATGCTCCATGACCCATGTCATCAAAATTTTCCACGGCCTTGTCATCACAAGGCTCCATGACACTTGCCATCACAATGCTCCAAAACCCCTGTAATCACAATGCTCCATGCCCTTGTCATCACAAAGCTCCATGACGCATGTCATCAGAATGTTCCATGGCCTTCTCATCACAATGTTCCATGCCCTTGTCATCAAAATGCTCCAAGACCCCTGTAATCACAATGCTCCATGCCACTTTTCATCTCAATGCTCCATGAATCCTGTCATCACAATGCACCATGCCCATCATCATAATGCTTCAAGCTATTGTCATCACAATGAAATCAAAATGCTCCATGACCTCTGTCATCACAATGCTCCATGACACCTGTCATCACAATACTCCATGAACATTTTCAGCCCAATGCTCCATGACCCTTGTCATTACAATCATCCATGCCCTTGTCATTCCAATGCTCCATGACCCCTGTATTCACAATGCTCCGTGACGCTTGTCATCACAGTGCTCCATGACACATGTCATCACAATGCTCCATGCCTTTGTCAGCAAAATGCTACATGACCTTGTCATTACAATGCTCTATGCGCTTGTCATCACAGTACTCCATTACCATTTTCATCACAATCCTCCATGAACCTTGGGATCACATTGCTTCATGCCCTTGTCATCACAATGCTCCATGCTCCTTGAAATCAAAATGATCCATGACCTCTGTCATCACAATGCTCCAAACCCTTGTGATCACAGTGTTCCATAACACTTGTCATCACAACGCTCCATGATGCCTGTCATCACAATACTCCATGCCCTTTTCATCACAATGCTCCATGACCTTTGTCATCACAATTCTCAATACACTTGTCATCACAATGCTCCCTGACACTTGTCGTCAGAATGCTCCTTGAACCCTGTCACGAAAAGGCTCCATGCCTTTTTCATCACAATGCCCGATGCCGTTTTCATCACAATGCTCCATTCCACTGTCATCACAATACTCCAAAAGCTTGTCATCAGAATGCTCCATGACCCTTGTCATCGCAATGCTCCATGGCCACTGTCATCACAATGCTCCATACCCCTTGTAATTACAGTGCTCCATGACGCTCATTATCACAATTATCCATGGCCTTCTCATCACAATGCTCCACCGACTTGCCATCACAATGCTCCATGCCCTGGTCATCACAATGGTCCATGTTCCCTGTCATCACATTTCTCCACATTCTTGGCATCACTATTTTCCATGACACTTATCATCACAGAGTTACATGCTTTGTCATCACAATACTCCACAAGTTTTCTTCAGAATGCTCCATGACCTTGTCATCACAATGATCCATGACACCTGTCATCACAATGCTCCATGACACGTGTCATCACATTGCTCCAAGCCCCTTGTCTTTACAGTGCTCCATGATGCTCGTCACCACAATTATCCATGGTCTTCTCATCACAGTGCTCCACGGTCTTGCCATCACAATGCTCCATGCCCTGGTTATCACAATGCTCCATGTCCCTTGTCATCACCATTCTCCACGTCCTTGTCATCACAATGCTCCATGACAGTTCTCAACACAATGTTACATGCTCTTGTCATCACAATTCTCCATGCACTTGTCATTGCAATGACCCATAACCCCTCTCATAGCAAGCTCCATGCCTTTGTCATCACAATGCTTCCCGAACTTTTCCTCAAAATTCTCAATGGCCGTTGTCACCACAATGTTCCATTCCCTTGTTATCACAATGCTCCATGACCCTTGTCATCACAATGCTCCAAGCTCTTGTCATCACAATGCTCCATTACCTTTGTCATCACAATCCTCCATAAAACATGGCATCACAATGCTCCACAACCTTTTCATCACAATGCTCTATAAAACTTGTCATCACAATGCTCCATGCACATCTTATCAAAATGCTCTCTCACTACTGATATCAAAATGTTCCCTCACTAGTCATCACAATACACCCACTCCCCTGTAATCACAATGGTCCATAACCCCTGTCATGAAAATGTTCCATGACCACTGACAACACAATGTTCCATAACCCCTCTCATCAAAATGTTCCATGACAGTTTTCATCATATTGCTCCATGACCCTGTCATCACAATGCTCCCTGCCCTTCACAACAGAATGCACCACACCCTTGTCATCAGAATTCTCCATGACCTTTGTCATCACAAAGCTCCATGACCCTTGGCATCACAATGCTGCATGCCATTGTCATCACAGTGCTCCATGAACCCTCTCATCACTTTGTTCCATGCCCTTGTCATCACAGGCTCCATGATGCTTTTCATCACAATGCTCGATGCCATTCTTCTCACAATGCCCCCTGGGCTTGTCATTACAATCCTCCATGACCCATGTATCACAGTGTTCCGTGCCCTTGTCCTCACAATGCTCCTTACGCCTTCTCAACACAATAATCCATGAAACATTTCAGACCAATGCTCCATGCCCTTGTCATCACAATGCTCCATTACACCTGTCATAACAATGCTCCATGACCGCTGCCATCAGAATGTTCCACAGCCTTGTCATCACAAGGCTCCATGACCCTTCTCATCACAATGCTCCAAGACCCCTGTAATCACAATGCTCCATGCCCTTGTCATCACAAAGCTCCAGGACGCATGTCATCGGAATGCTCCATGGCCTTCTCATTCACGATGCTCCATGCCCTTGTCATCACAATGCGCCAAGACTCCTGTAATCACAATGCTCCATGCCCCTTTTCATCTCAATGCTCCATGAACCCTGGCATCACAATGCACTGTGCCCATCATCATAATGCTTCATGCTATTATCATCACAATGAAATCAAAATGCTCCATGACCTCTGTCATCACAATGCTCCAAATCCTTGTGATCAAAATGTTCCATAACACTTATCATCACAATGCCCCATGACGCTTGTCATCACAATTATCCATGGTCTTTTCATCACAATGCTCCATGACCTTTGTCATCACAATGCTCAATACCCTTGTCATCACAATGCTCCCTGACACTTGTCATCAGTATGCTCCTTGAACCCTGTCATGACAAGGCTCCATGCATTTTTCATCACAATGTTCCATGCCCTTGTCATCACAAAGCTCCATGATGCATGTCATCAGGACGCTCCATGGACTTCTCATCCCAATGCTCCATGCCCTTGTACTCACAATGCTCCTCGACCCCTGTAATCACAATGCTCCATGCCACTTTTCATCAGAATGTTCCATGAGACTTGTCATCACAAGGCTCCATGGTCTTCTCCTCACAATGCTCCAGTACCTTGTCATCACAATGCTCCATGACGCCTGTCATCACAATACTCCATGAACATTTTCATCCCAATGCTCCATGACCTTCTCATCACAATGCTTCATGATCCCTGTCATCACAATGATCCATGTCACCTGTCATCACAACGCTCCATGAACGCTGACAACACAATGGTCCGGGACTCTTGTCATCACAATGCTCCATGTGCTTGTCATCACAATACTCTATGAACCTTGGGATCATATCGCTTCATGCCCTTCTCTTCTCTCTCTTGCCTTTCTGGTTTTTACAGATTTTCGGATGTCCCTTTTGACCGGTGGGAAGTGACAATTCTTTGTAGTGTGGATTTGCATTGCACGCTTGCTTGATTGGCCAAAAAGGGCATATGCGTTTTCTCCTGAATATATTCAGGAGAAAAGGCATACGCCGTTTTTGGCCAAGTTCATCACTGTCGAAGTTGTGATGCTTTTCCTGTGCTTTATAGGCGATTCCAATTTACCTCTTGAAATATGTTTTGTGCCATTCTGCCTCATTTTCAAGTCTGCTTTGTTGCCTTCCCTCAACAGATTTTTGGAAGAGAGTTATCCTTTATAACTCTGCAGGTTTGTGAATTGCTGTGCCCCTGAGCTCCAATTTTCAAATCCCATTTTTGGGAGCTGACCGCAAATCCACAATTTTGCTTCACGACCTATACTGGTTCCAGGCGTGGCTATACTGTTCCCTGTGGGTGGCTGAGGCTTTGGTTAATTCTTCTTCCTGACGTGAATTTAGAGTGACAAGTGCCCGTCCAAATGCCTACATCTACTCTCTGATTGGTTCTCCCTCTTCCCTTTCATCCTCTGCACAATTAGCAAACTTTGCAAACCAGGAGGATATAGGGGCTGGCTCTTCTAAGTTGGGATTTTGATAGTAAAGCAGTTTGAATGTCAAACTGAGCACAAGGAGAGGAAAAATTAGGAGACATGTAAAAACATTTCACCATCACTGGGTGTCCATTCTCTAGGTTTCCCATACATGTTATAACTGTAGTGATATTCCATTCTACCTGGAGATTTGGGACCCATGGAATGGTGGCATGCATTGCTACATTAAAGGGTATGCATTTTCTCTCCCAATCTCACCAGTCCTCTCAGTCCCAAGTGTCCAGCCTTATGTCTCATCCAGCTGTTTTTGCAGATAGGGTCATTCCAGGTATCATCAGAACCCCTGAAGGAATTGTGTAAGAATTTCGCTGTTTTTTTGTTTTGTTTTTGAAATTCATTTTTATGAGGTTGAACTGATTTTCACTGACGTGTTTATGCCGGTCTAGACACACTGGATTCCCTTACAGTGACATATCAATACATAGGTTTTAAGATTCTTACTAGTCAGATATATTCCTCTGCGGGGAATACGGGTTTTGAGTCCCGTTCACTGAGGAAGGTGTAGGTCTTTTCTATTCTTTATTTGGTTTATGGAATGGTACCTGTGCTAATATCAAACTCTGGTTTTATGCATCACCCCACCTCTCCTTTCCCCTTAAGAAGGCATAAGAGTGTTTTCTAAATGTGAGTCTGTTCTCTTTCTTAATTCAGTTCATGTGATGTGATATTGACATTCCCTCTGTAAGTGATATCTTATGATAAGGTTCTTTTTCTGTGTGACTAATTTCACTTAGAATCATCAAACTTAAATCCACTCATTATGCTGCTACTGGCCTTATGACATTGATTTCACATCTGAGTGATATTCCATTGTACAAATTTACCAAAGTTCTTTATGCATTTCTCTTTTTCCTGGGATATTTTAGGTGTACCGAAGTTGAGGTTCTTGTATGCAGAGCAGCCCTAATCTTTGGGGTGCATGTGTCTTGTCGATATTTAGTCTTCCCAAGTTATATGCCCATGAGTTGAAGTCCCCTTTGCTTGCGGGCTTTGTATTTTAGATGTTTTAGGAAACAGCATACACTTCTTCAGAGTGGCTCTTGGATATTTATACCCCACCCATCATCGTGACTAGGATCCCTGTTCTCCATGGCCTCTCCAGCATTTCTGGTTTGTACACATTTTTTGGATGGCCTTTCTGAGCAGTGGACATTGAGACTTCTTTGTTGTGCGGATTTGCATTTCCTGCTTGCTTGGTTGGCCAAAAACTCTGTATGTGTTTTTTTCCTGAAGATATTCACGAAAAAAACACATACACTCTTTTGCCCAACTGCATCATTTTAGAAATTCTGCTGCTTTTCATATGCTTTAAATGTGAGTACAATCTACCTTTTGAAATCTGTTTCCTGCAATTCTGCCTCTCATTCAGATCCTCTTCGTTGCCTTACCTGAATATATTTTTGGACATTGATTATCATTTATATCTTTGCAGGTCTTTGAAATGTGTGCTCCTGAGCTCCATTTTGCAACTGGCTTTTTTGTGAGCTGGCCGCCAAAAATTTGATTGCTTCTGGCCCTATTCTGGTTCTGAGGAGGCAGGCTGAGCCTTTGGTTAATTCTTCTTCCTAATGGGAAATTAGAGTGACATGTGCCTGTCAAAACTCCTACAGCTAATCTCTCATTGGTTCCCCCTCTTCCCATTTATCCTCTGCAGAAATTGCAAACTGTGTGAAACAGGAGGTTAAAGGTGCTGATTCTCCAAGTGGGGAGATTGTTAGTAATGTGGCTGGAATGGCGAACCCCAGCACCAGGAGATCAAAAATGAGGTGCATTTTAGACACCTTTCCTGAGCATATGGTGTACATTCATCTCAGTTTCCCAGGCATGTTTTCGCTGTCAGAAGATTCCCTTGAACCTGCAGATTTGGGACCCATGGAATGGGTACCAGGAAGTATTACTTTAAAAGGTCTGCATTTCCTCACCCAGCCTCTCTAACATCTCTTAGCCTGCATAGCTTCCAGCCTTATATATCATCCTGCTGTGGGTCTACATTTGTTCAATCCATGTTACATCATAGACCTTCAACAAAAGTTGTAAGAATTTTTGTCTGTCTCACTGTTTTTATAAAATTTTTAAATTTATTTTTATATTGGTTACAGCTGATTTTCAAAGCTCTGTTTTTTGCTGCTGTACATCCACTTGATTCATGTACTGTGAGACAACAATAAATTATTTTTCAGATGCTTACGAGTCATATGTATTATTGTCCACTGACTTGAGTGGGCTGAGTGCAGTTCTTTGAGGTACCGTGTAGGCCTTGTCAGTTATTCAATTTGGTACTTGGAATGGAATCTTTGCTAATTTCAACATCCTGGATAATACCTCACCATTCCCCACCTTTCCCATTTAGCAGCCTTATGTCTATTTTCTACATATTTGACTATGTTTCTGTTTTGTAGTTTATTTCATGTGTAGCCATTTTTGATTCCACCTTTAAGTGACATCTTATGATATGTGTCTTTTTCTTTCTGACATATGTCACTTAGAATGATCGTATGTAACTCCTCCAGAGTTGTTACAACTGGCCTTATTTCATGGATTTCTGGATGAGTAATATTCCACTCTACATAAGTACCCCATCTCTTTTATCCATTTTTTCCTTCCAGGGACATTTAGGTTATATCTGAGTGGAGGCCCTTTTTAACAGAGAGGTGGTAAACGTTGGCGTGCCTGTTTTCTGTCCATTTTTGTTTTTCCCAAAGTATACGCCCATGAGTGCAAGTGCCCTATGCTCTGTAGCTCATCTTTTAGATGTTTTAGCAAACACAATACACTTCTCCAGAGTAGCCGTTGGCAAATTACATTTCCACTATCAGCCTCACAGGGCTCCCTTTTCTCCTCACCCTGTCCTGCATTTCTGGTGTTTACACTTTATGTGGATGGCCCTTCTGACTGATGTGAAGTGATACATTTTGTAGTATTGATTTTCAGTGCCCACCTGTTTGGTTGGATAAAAAGTGTGTGTGGACTTTACTTGAATATATTCAGAAAAAATGCATACGCCCTTTTGGGCCAACTGCATCCTTGGTGATGTTCAGCCCCTTTTCTTGTGCTTTAATGGGGAGTCCTTTCTACCTCTTCAAATCTGTTTCCTGCCACTCTCCCCTGCTTACAAGTCCTTTTCTGTGACTTACCTCAAGACATTTGTCGACGATAGATATTTTCAACTCTGCAGTTTCATGAATTTTAGTGCCCCTGAGTTCCATTTTTTCAACTTGTGTTTTTGGAAACTGGACACAAAACAGCAGGATTTCCTCTAGCCCTATTCTGTTCCCGTCGGCAATTCTAGCCTTTGATGTATTTGTCTTCCGGATTGGAAATTAGAGTGGCATGTGCCTGTCTGAACACCTAAGACTTGTCTCTAAATTTTTCTCATCCTTCCGCTTCATCCTCTGGACAAATTCCAAACTGTGTGCAACAGGATGTTGACGGTGCTGATATCCCCAAGTGAGGAGATTGTTAGGAAAGATGCTGGAGGGGTGAACCCGAGAACCAGGCGATGAGGAGATGAGGTGCCTTTTCCAAACTCTTTCCGATCAAACGGTGTACCATCCTCTAGGTGTGACAGGCATGTTTTAGCTGTAGGAAGGGTCCCGTGCATGTAAGGAGAACACCAGGGATTTTTCAAAAATCAGTGCCTCCCCGAACCCCAAACTGGGGAATTTTTAATCTACGGCTACACGTATGTCCATTAAGGGCCTTGGGAAATAGGCAGAGCCCAAACTTTAGATGATTGAAATCTTCAGGGTCAGAATCGCTCACCATCGGCCTTGTTTAGGTTACATTTTATCTGTCATTGATAGATGATGTCAATAAAAATATCGATTCTTTTTCAGATTATTTCCCCTTATAGGTTATTGCAAAATATTCAGTGTAGTTCCCTGTGCTATACAGTAGTTACTTGTTGATAATCTATTTTATACATAGCAGTGTGTATGTGTTAATCCCAAACTGTTAATTTATCCCTTCTCCTACCTTTCCCCTTTGGTAATAATAAATTATAAGATTTTATACTTCTCAGAAATGGGGGAGCTGAAAGAGAGGTATCCTTTTCAATGGAAAAGCATTCAAAACAAGATTGAAGCTTCAGCCAAGAGTATTCGATGTACATCCATGGAAATAAATCACTTCATTTCTCTAATGTTGACCTGACAAATAAGACAGACGTCTTCACTGAACTTGCTTATAGTAAAGTGATGGAAATATCAAAGGTAAGTCTTAGAAACATCTTATTTTACCCGAGCATTATACACTGCTCTATGTTAACTACAGTTTGCCTCACACATCTGTTCATTGAAGTTACAATGTTCTCAATTTCTGTTACTGATCCTCCAGAGTGGACCCCAACAGGAGTCCCCATGCCCAGTGTCATTGGAGCCAACAGGTCAAGACTGAGTTTGGATCAGAAGCAAAGGAAATATTATTTTGAAAACAGAATGGAGAGGTGAGAGCGTGCACGCCCCCATGGGCTGTGGGCTGGACTGCTGTGTAGGGATCCCGGCAGCGTCAGTGGGAGGGAGGTTATGGAGCTCTCGAGGGCTGGGTTGGCTGCAGCTCAGGCACTATGCCTCGGAGTCTGCATTGGACCCCGCTAGCTGAGGTGTCGACCCAGCCATTCTGCACTAGGAAATCGGGTCTGAAGTGCCGGGTGTGGGACCTCTGCATGCGGAACCCTAGGAGCACGTGAAATTAGACAAAGCACAAAGGAAAAACAGCTTACACTTTATTTTATTGCCCAGATTCTTTTTTTATCTCCCAGGAATTTTTAATGAACGTTGCCGGAGACGAACACCTCCTCTGCTTTTTGTTCCATTCCTCATTCTTGGGGTGTTGAGGGTGCAGACCCCTCTTTTGTAACTGCTTCATGCTGTGGTGGGAGCCCTGATACCTGGGGGGAGGGGCAAAACATCTCCCCACCAGCCTCCAGGTGAGGTTGATTGTCCCGAGGCCTCCTGCCTCACTTCTAGTCCGCCTGAGCACCAGCATTGGAAGTGTTATAGATTCTAATGACCTTTAAGGGTCCAGGAAAGAGATGTGCAGAGATGCTGAGGTAGGTTTCACCCCACCCCACATTTGTTTGGCGACCTTAGGCTGACGGTTTTTGCCAGCCTAGATGCTCTGACCAGTAGTCTGTGCTTTCTTTAATTAGGTCCCTGAATTAATGTACAAACAGCACCATGTGTCAGAACCCTGGCCGCGCAACTCCCAGACAGTCCAGGGTCAGTTGTGATCCAGGACCATGACGTCCACAGAGTCAACGGCCTTTAGAAGTAGCCAGCAGTCCAGCCGGTCATATTGGCCACCATCACCGCGGTGTCTGTAGGGTTTTCTATGGTGAAAGCATGATATACGTTTCCCCCGCCAAGCTTATTAGCTCCCCTCTGGGTGCAGTAAGTCCTGCAAGCAGTAGTCTGCTCTTTCGGGGCACAGCCTTGTTGTTTTCTGAGAGAAACTCCAGGTCAAGTGATGGTCACACGAGTTATCTTGGGGACCCGTTGCCCCCGTTTGTCTCTCTAGAGGTTGGAGTTGGAGGGCCTCCTCACTCGAGGTCAGTGTGTCCACAGAGTGACCCCAGCAACTTCAGGGCATGATGGGTGGTTAGGATCACCACGTGGGGTCTTTTTCCCTTAGGAGGGAGCTGGCCTTGCGGGCTGCTGATTTCCAGCTTTTTAGATACCCCAGTATCCTGGCCTGATGAGTTGGTGGGCAAAGCCCTTGGTGACCATAGTTTATCATACCTGAAGGGCATTCTTGTGTTGCTCCATTTCAAGTGGTCCCAGTTTTTGCAGTAAGGATCCAAGGACGATTAACCTTTGACCTGGTATGTAAAGGTCAAAGGGCTTAGCTAAATTAGGGAGTTCCTGGGCAAGGGTCTGAATTGACTGCTCTTTCCATTCTTGAAAGGCTGCTTCTGGATTCTATTCAAAAGGATCATCATCTTTTCGTGTCAGTGTTTCATGTAGAGGCCCAGCTATTAGACTGTAGTTAGGGATCCAGATGCAGAAAACCTTGGCCTCCCCAGGAACCCCTAAGCTGTCTTCTAGTTTTAGAAGAGGTAAGGCTGCAAATGGCTTCTTCCCTATCCTGGGATGCGTTTCTCCGAATATCTGTGAGAATGAAGCCCAGGCATGTCACCTGAGCCTGGGATATTTGAGCCTTTTTCTTGGACACCTTGTATCCTTTCTTCCCTAGGTAGTTCAGAGGCGTCTTTAGTAGGCCTGGCGATCAGAATGTCATCTGCATATTGAAGGAGGGTTCCCTTTTACAGAGGTAGAACGTTTAGGTCTTTAGAGGTCATTTCCCCAATGATGGTGTGGGGATTTTTGTACCGTTGGGGAAGGACGGCCCAGCATTATTGCTTTTGTTGCATGTTGTGTCCTGCCACTCACAAGCCAAAAATTCGTGTGACTCTGAGATGAATGGAATACAGAAGAAGGCGTCATTGAAGTCTAATACAGAATGCCATGGCCTGCTGGATGGTAGAATGAGCAGCAGGGTGTAGGAAATAGGAGCTACTGGATGTATATCCTCGGTAGCTTCACTGACTGTCCTGATATCCTTTACCAGGTCTCCAGCAGCCCATGGGGCTCTCGTGGTCATGCCAATCCCAGGATATGGAGCTCACCTGGGCTGCACTCCTCACCCAACAGCCCACGGGGCTCTCGTGGTCAAGTCCCTCCCAGGGTATGGAGCTCACCTGTGCAGCTACCCAGCAGCCCATGGGGCTGTCATAGTCAGGCCCTTCCCAGGATACAGAGCTCCCCTGGGCAGGTAACCCAGCAGGGCTGGACACACAGGAACTGTGCACATAGCCCACCTTGCAGAGAACTCCCAGCTCACCTGTCGCTCACAGCTGACACAGAACACCTCAGAGCAGGACTTGAACTAACAAACAGCAGCTCTGACAGGTCTGTGACCCTGGCTATCACTCTGTGCAGCCTCTCTCTGCCTGGTCTTCCAGACACTTCTACTGCAGCCAGGGCACCAGGCCTCTGTCTCCACCCACCATCACTCCTCTCCCTGACTCCTGGGTTCCTCTCATTAGGATAGGGTCTTCTTGAAGTTGTTTTCCACTCATGGACCAGATAAAATGATAAGAAAACAAGCTGCAGCTGCAGCCCCTTGTCTAGCCTGACTCTCAAGGGCCCACACCTGTTCCTTGGGCCTGGCCTGTTTAGCAAGGTTCATTTTCTGCAACTGTGAGCCCCTGAGGGGTGAGGATTGGCTGATTTGGGCAGCCTGACACTGCCTGCCAGCCCTCTCCAGGTGTGCCTGGGTTGAGGTCAATATAAACACCTCTCCAGTCATCAAGAGACCCTGTAGCTGTGCCTGACGCCATATTCTCTGTCTTGTCAGCAGTGTCGGGGCTGGGGTGGTTGGAGGGAGTGAGGGGCCGTGGCTTTGTGAGTGGCCCAGTGTGAGTGGGGCTCTGCTGGACTTTCTGCAGGAGTTGCCAGGCTGCCACCTGCTAAAGAAGAGGATGTGTCATCCATACCTGCCCCTGGAATTTCTCCCCAGGCAGAGGTGAGGAAGTAAAAAATCAGTGGGGGCCGTGGCAGGAGGGGTATCTCAGGCAGGGAAATGGAAAGCTTCCAGAAGAGCATCTGGGGCCAGGACCATCCTGACTGGCCTGCAGGCACCAAGTCTGCCTGCGTGCTGTTGCTGGTGTGGCTCCACAGCCCGTCCTCTAGGCTTGCAAGTGCTTGTACATATTCAGGTGTTTTACCTGGAAAGGGTGGGAAGAGTTCAGCTGCAGCAGGACTGGGGCTCAGCTCACATTTACTCACAGACGCCTCGACACAGTCCCCCAGCTTTGCAATAAGGATGCTCCTTGTGGGGGGGGGGAGTGCTGCTGACTGCATGGGAGACGATTTCCCACCTCTGACCAACTTAAGAATTTTTTACCACTGGAGCAAGTGCCCTGATACGATTTTCCTCTGTATAACTGGTGGGTTCTGTTTTTTTGCTTGTTTGTATTTTTTCTTTTTTTTCTTTTTGGTTCAAGGTAGATTTTATTTATTCCTCTTTTTTTTAAATTTGAGATATAAACATGGAAATAATGCATTAATATAAAGACCTCTATGTGAAGGGAAAAACTTCTTTTCTGTTTTAATTTATTAAATGTTATTTATTTATTTTTAATTTTTTAAAATTTATTTATTTCTTTTATACAGCAGGTTCTTATTGGATATCTATTTTATACATATAAGTGTGCACATGTGAATCCTCGTCTCCCAATTCATCCCACCACCACCCTCACATGGTGTTCCCCCCTTGGGGTCCATATGTTTGTTCTCTACATCTGTGTCTCTATCTCTGCCCTGCAAACCGGTTCATCTGTACCATTTTTCTAGGTTCCACATATATGCATTAATATACAATATTTGTTTTTCTCTTTCTGACTTACTTCACTCCGTATGACAGTCTCTAGATCCATCAAGGTCCCTACAAATGACCCAATTTCATTCCTATGTATGGCTGACTAATATTCCATTGTATATATGTACCACATCTTTATCCATTTGTCTGTCTGTGGGCACTTAGGTTGCTTTCATTACCTGGCTATTGTAAATAGTGCTGCAATGAACATTGTGGTGAATGTGTCTTTTTGATTTATGGTTTTCTCTGGGTATATGCCCAGTAGTGGGATTCCTGGATTATATGGTAATTCTATTTTTAGTTTTTTAAGGAACCTCCATACTGTTCTCCATAGAGACTGTATCGATTTACATTCCCAACAATAGTGGAAGAAGGTTCCTTTTCTCCACACCCTCTCCAGCATTTGTTGTTTGTAGATTTTCTGATGATGTGACGTGATAACTCATTGTAGTTTCGATTTCCATTTCTCTAATAATTAGTGATGTTGAGCAGATTTTCATGTGCATACTGGCCATCTCTATGTCTTCTTGGAAGAAATGTCTATTTCGATCTTCTTCCATTTTTGTATTGGGTTGTTTGTTTTATTAATATTGAGCTGCATGAGCTGTTTATATATATTGGAGATTAATCATTTGTCCATTGATTCGTTTGCAAATATTTTCTGCCATTCTGAGGGTTGTCTTTTTGTCTTGTTTGTAGTTTCCTTTGCTTTGCAAAAGCTTTTACGTTTCATTAGGTCCCATCTGTTTAGTTTTCTTTTTTATTTCATTACTATAGGAGGTGGATCAAAAAAGATCTTGCTGTGATTTACGTCAGAGTATCCTTCATAAGTTTTCCTCTCAGAGTTATACTATCCGGTCTTACACTAAGTTCTCTAATCCATTTTGAATATATTTTTATGTATGGTGTTGGGGAGTGTTCTAATTTCATTCTTTTACATGTAGCTGTCCATATTTCCCAGCACCAATGATTGAAGAGACTGTCTTATCTCCATTGTATAGTCTTGCATCCTTTGTCATAGATTAGGTGACCATAGGTGTGTAGGTTTATCCCTGTGCTTTCTTTTCTTTTTCCTTTTACACGTTTATTGGAGTGTAATTGATTTACAATGGAGTGTTCGTTTCTGCTGTATAAAAAAGTGGATCAGCTATACATATACAAATATCACCAGATCCCCTCCCTCTTGCATCTCCCTCCCACACCCCATATCCCACCCCTTTATGTGGTCACAAAGCACCGAGCTGATCTCCCTGTTCTATGTGGCTGCTTCCCAGTAGCTATCGGTGTTACATTTTGTAATGTATTTATGTCCATGCCACTCACTCACTTCGTCCCAGCTTACCCATCCCCCTTCCGGTGTCCGGAAGTCCTTTCTCTATGTCTGTGTCCTTAATCCTGTCCTGCCACTAGGTTCTTCAAAATCTTTTTTTTTCTTCATTAGAATCTGTATATCTCTGTTAACATACAGTATTTGTTTTTCCCTTTCTGACTTACTTCACTGTTTAGGACAGATTCTAAGTCCATCCACCTCAGTACAAATAACTCAGTTTTGCTGCTTTTTATGGCTGAGTAATATTCCATTGTGTATATGTGCCAGATTTTCTTTATCCATTCATCTGTCTATGGACACTTAGGTTGCTTCCATGTCCTGACTATTGTAATTAGAGCTGCAATGAACATTTTTGTACATAACTCTTTTTGAATTATGGTTTTCACAAGGCAGATGCCCAGTAGTTGGATTGTTGTGTCGTATGGTACTTCTATTGTTAGTTATTTAAAGGAACCTCCGTACTGTTCTCCCTAGTTCCCATATCAATTTACATTCCCACCCACAGTGCAAGTGTGTTCCCTTTTCTCCAATAAAGGCCTCTCCAGCATTTATTGTTTTGTAGATTTTTTTGATGATTGCCACTCTGACTGCTGTGAGGTGATACCTCACGGTAGTTTTGATTTGCATTTCTCTAATGATTAGTAATGTTCAGCATCCTTTCATGTGTTTCTTGGTAATCTGTATATCTTCTTTGGAGAAATGTCTATTTAGGTCTTCTGCCCGTTTTTGGATTGGGTTGTTTGTTTTTGTGATATTGAGCTACATGTGGTGCTTGTAAAGTTTGGAGATTAATCCTTTGTCAATTGCTTCATTTGAAAATATTTTCTCCCATTCTGAGGGTTGTTTTTGCATCTTGTTTATGTTTTCCTGTACTGTGTAAAAGCTTTTAAGTTTCATTAGGTCCCATTTGTTAATCTCTGTTTTTATTTCAATTTCTCTAGGAGGTGGGTCAAAAAGGATCTTGCTGTGATTTATGTCATAGAGTGTTCTGCCTATGGTTTCCTCTAAGTGTTTTATAGTGTCTGGTCTTATATTTAGATCTCTAATCAATTTAGAGTTTATTTTTGTGTATGGTGTTATGGAGTGTTCTAATTTCATTCTTTTATGTGTAGGGGTCCAGTTTTCCCAGCACCAATTACTGGAGAGACTGTCTTTTCTCCATTGTATATCCTTAGCTCCTTTGTCATAGATGAGATAGCCATAGGTATGTAGGTTTCTCTCTGGGCTTTCTGTCCTGTTCCATTGATCTGTGTTTATGCCAGTCTACATAAACTTGATTCCATTATGGAGACATATAAATACATAGGTTTCAAGGTTCTTACCAGTCAGATATATTCCTCTTCAGTGAATAGGGTGTTTTGTGTCCAGTTCATTGAGAAAGGAGTAGGTCTTGTCTATTACATATTTGGTATATGGAATGGGATCTGTGCTAATTTCAAACTCTTCTTTTACACATCACCCCACGTCACCTTTCCCCTTAAGGAGGAATAAGTGTGTTTTCTAAATGTGTAACTCTGTTCACTTTTGAAATTCAGTTCATGTGTAGCCATGTTTACATTCCCTCTATAAGTGATATATTACAATAAGTTTCTTTTTTCTTTGTGGCTCATTTCACTTAGCATCACCGTACCTAAAGCCACTCATTATGCTGCTATTGGCCTTATGACATTGATTTTATGTCTGAGTGACATTCCATTGTATATAAGTACCACAACATCTATATCCATTTTTTTTTCCTTTCCTGGGATATTTAAAGTGTACCGAAGTCTAGGTTCTTGTAAACAGAGCAGCCCTAAACTTTGGGCTGGCTGTGTGTTGTGGATTTTTAGTTTTCCCAAAATACACGCCAATGAGTGGAAGTGTGCTATGCTCTGTAGCTCTGTTTTAGAAAACAACATACAGTTCTCCAGAGAGGCTGTTGGCAATTTACATCCTGTCCATCGGCGTAACCAGGCTCCCTTTTCTCCATGGCCTGTCCTGCATTTGTGGTTTTTACACTATTTGCGGATGGCCCTTTTCACAGGAGGTAAGGGACACTTCTCTGTAGTGTGGATTTGCAATGCCTGATGGGTTGCTTAGCCAAAAAGGGCGTATGCATTTTTTCCCGAATATATTCAAGAAAATACACATACTCCCTTTTCAGCCAAGGGCAACATTGTTGAAGTTCTGTCGCTTTTCATGTGCTTTAAAGACGACTCCAATCTACCTCTTGAAATCTGTTTCCTTCAATTCTGCCTTGCATTCAAATCATCTTCACTGTCTTACCTCAATATATATATGGATGATAGTTGTCCTTTATAACTCTGCAAGTTTTTGAATTGCTGTGCCCCTGATTTCCATTTTTCAACTCGCCTATTTGTGAGCTGGCTGCAATACCGCAGGATGGTTTTAGGCCCTAGTCTGGGTCCGAGGCTTCAGGCTGAGCCTTTGGTTAATTCTTCTTCCTGATGGGAAACTAGAGTGACATGTGCCCATCCAAACACCTACAGCTAATCTCTCATTTATTCCCCCTCTTCCTGTTCATCCTCTGCACAATTTGCAAACTGTGCATAACAGGAGGGTAAAGGCGCTGACACTCCAAGTGGGGAGATTTTTAGTAATGCAGATGGAATGGCGAAGCCGAGCACGACAAAAGGAAAAATGAGGTACCTTTTAGAAAACTTTCCCAATTACACAGTGTACCATCCACTGGGTTTCCCATGCATGCTTTAACTGTAGGAAGATTCCCTTAAACCTGGAGAGTTGGGACCACTAGAATGGGTAGTACACAGTATTGCTCTAAGTGGTGTTCTTTTGCTCACACAACCTCAACAATCTTGTCAGCCCCAAGTGTCCAGTTTTATGTCTAATCCAGCTGTGGGTGTAAAGGTGGACAATCCAGGTTGCATCACAGGCCCTGAACGTAATTCTTAAGGCTTTCTCTCTGTTTCGCTGTTTTTGCATTTTGCTTTGTTTTTTTTTTTTTTTTTTTTTTTTTCTGTATGCGGGCCTCTCACTGCTGTGGCCTCTCCCGTTGCGGAGCACAGGCTCCGGACACACAGGCTCCGTGTCCATGGCTCGCGGGCCCAGCCGCTCCGCGGCATGTGGGATCCTCCGGGATCGGGGCACGAACCCGTGTCCCCTGCATCGGCAGGCGGACTCTCAACCACTGCGCCACCAGGGAAGCCCCTGCATTTTGCTTTTGAAATTTATTTTTATAAGTGTGTTTAGCTGAATTTCAGGGCTGTGTTCATGTTGTTATACACACACATGTTTCCTTTATGGAGACATGAGAATACATATGTATTAAAATTCTTGGAGTCAGATATATTCCTCTGCAATGAATAGGGGGTGTTGAGTTCAGTTCATTGTGCGGGGAGTAGGTGATGTCTATTACATACTTGGTATATGTAACGTTATCTGTGCTAATTTAAAACTGTGGTTTTATGCATCAACCCACCTGGCCTTTCCCCTTAAGCAGGCAGAATATTGTTTCCTATGTGTGTGACTCCGTTGTGTTTGTAATTCAGTTCATTCGTAACCATGTGTCCATTCCCACTATGAGTGATAACTTATGATAAGATTCGGTACTCTGTTATCTTTCCAAACTCAGTTCATGTGTAGCCATATTTACAGGACTTTCATAAGTGATATCTTATGAGAAGTTTCTTTTTCTGTGTGACTTATTTCACTTAGAATCATCGTACCTGAATCCACTCATTTGAATGCTACTGGCCTTATGACATTGATTTCTTGGCTGAGGAATATTCCATCGTACATAAGTACAACAATTTCTTGTACCATTTTTGTTTTTCCTGGGATATTTAAGGTGTACCCAAGTTGAGGTTCTTGTAAGCAGTGTAGCCCTTAATTTGGGGGTGGCTCTGTCTTGTTGATTTCCAGTTTTCCCAAGGTATATTCCCTAGACTGGAAGTGCCCTTGGCTCTGTAGCTCTGTTGTTTACTTGTTTTAGGGAACACAATGCACTCCTCCAGTGAGGCAGTAGGCAATTTACACCCCGCCCATCATCATAAGAAGGCTACCTGTTCTCCAGGGCCTGTCTTGCCTTTCTGGTTTTTACACATTTTGTGGATGTCCCTTTGGACCGGTGGGAAGTGATACTTCATTGTAGTGCAGATTTGCATTGCCCGCTTGCTTGCTTGGCCAAAAAGGGCCAATGCGTTTTCTCCTGAATATATTCAGGAGAAAACACATAGGCCCTTTTTGGCCAAGTGCATCATTGTCGAAGTGGTGCCCCTCTTCCTGTGCTTTACAGGTGATTCTTACTTAACTCTTGAAATCTGTTTCCTGCTATTCTGCCTAGCTTTCAAGTCGGCCTCGTTTCCTTCCCTCAACAGATATTTGGACGATAGTTGTCCTTTTTTACTCTGCCAGTTGGTGAATTCCTGTGCCCCTGAGCTCCATTTTTCAACTCGTTTTTTGTGAGCTGAACGGAAGTCCAAAATTTTGGTTCAGGACGTATACTGGTTCCCGGTGGTTGGCTGAGTCTTTGGTTAATTCTTCTTCCTGCCGGGAAATTAGAGTGACATGTGCCCGTCCAAATGCCTCACAGCTACTCTCTCATTGGTTCTCCCTCTTCCCTTCCATCCTCTGCCAAATTGGCAACCTGTGCGAACCAGGAGGTTAAAGGGGCTGTCTCTCCAAGTTGGGAGATTGTTAGTAAAGCAGTTGGAAAGTCAAACCGGAGCACCACGAGAGGGACTATTCGTTGAGTTTTAGAAACCTTTCATATTCACAGTGTGTCCATTCTCTCGGTTTCCCGTACCTGTTATAGCTGTAGTAATATTCCCTTCAACCTGGAGAGTTCGGACCCAGGGAATGGGGGCCATGCATTATTGCTTTAAAGGGTCTGCATTTGCTCACCCTATCTCACCAATCCTCTCAGTCCCAAGTGTCCAGCCTTATGCCACATCCAGCTGTCCTTGTAGATAGGGTCATTCCAGGTTTCATCAGACACCCTGAAGGAATTGTAAAGAATTTCCCTGTTTATTGTTTTGGTTTTGAAATTCCTTTTTATAGTGGGTTTGAGCTGATTCTCACTGCCATGTTTATGCCAGTCTAGACACACTAGATTCCCTTATGGAAACATATCAATACATAGGTTTTAAGATTCTTACTAGTCAGATATATTCCTCTGTGTGAAATATGGGTTTTTGAGTCCCTTTCACTGAGGAAGGTGTAGGTCTTGTCTATTCCATAGTTGGTTTTTGGAACGGTACCTGTGCTTATATCAAACTCTGGTTTTATGCATCACCCCACCTCTCCTTCCCCCTTAAGCGGGCATAGGAGTGTTTTCTAAATGTGAGACTCTGTTCCCTTTCCTAACTCAGTTCATGTGTAGCCATGTTTACAGGATCTTCATAAGTCATATCTTATGCTAAGTTTCTTTTCCTGTGTGACTTATTTCACTTAGAATCATCGTACCTGAACCACTCACTTTGCTGCTACTGGTCTTATGACATTGATTTCATGGCTGAGCGATATTCCATTGTACGTAAGTACCACAATTCTTTGAACCATTTTTATATTTCCTGGGATATTTAAGGTGTACCCAAGTTGAGGTTCTTGTAAGCAGTGCAGCCCTAAATTTGGGGGTGGCTCTGTCTTATTGATTTTCAGTTTTCCCAAGGTATATTCCCTAGACTGGAAGTGCCCTTGGCTCTGTAGCTCTGTTGTTTACTTGTTTTAGGGAACACAATGCACTCCTCCAGTGAGGCAGTTGGCAATTTACATCCCGCCCATCAGCAGAACAAGGCTCCCTGTTCTCCAGGGCCTGTCTTGCCTTTCTGGTTTTTACACATTTTGTGGATGTCCCTTTGGACCGGTGGGAAGTGATACTTCTTTGTAGTGCAGATTTGCATTGCCCGCTTGCTTGCTTGGCCAAAAAGGGCTTATGCGTTTTCTCCTGAATATATTCAGTAGAAAACGCATACGCCCTTTTTGGCCAAGTGAATCATTGTCGAAGTTGTGCCCAACTTCCTGTGCTTTACAGGCGATTCCTACGTACCTTTTGAAATCTGTTTCCTGCTATTCTGCCTAGCTTTCAAGTCGGCCTCGTTGCCTTCCCTCAACAGATTTTTGGACGATAGGTATCCTTTATTACTCCGCCAGTTTGTGAATTGCTGTGCCCCTGAGCTCCATTTTTCAACTCGTTTTTTGTGAGCTCAATGCAAGTCCAAAATTTTGGTTCAGGACCTATACTGGTTCCCGATGGGTGGCTGAGTCTTTGATTAATTCTTCTTCCTGCCGGGAAATTAAAGTGACATGTGCCCGTCCAAATGCCTAACAGCTACTCTCTCATTGGTTCTCCCTCTTCCCTTCCATCCTCTGCCAAATTGGCAACCTGTGCGAACCAGGAGATTAAAGGGGCTGTCTCTCCAAGTTGGGAGATTGATAGTAAAGCAGTTGGAAAGTCAAACCGGAGCACCATGAGAGGGACTATTCGTTGAGTTTTAGAAACCTTTCATATTCACAGTGTGTCCATTCACTTGGTTTCCCATACATGTTATAGCTGTAGTAATATTCCCTTCATCCTGGAGAGTTCGGACCCAGGGAATGGGGGCCATGAATTATTGCTTTAAAGGGTCTGCATTTGCTCACCCTATCTCACCAATTCTCTCAGTCCCAAGTGTCCAGCCTTATGCCACATCCAGCTGTCATTGTAGATAGGGTCATTCCAGGTTTCATCAGACACCCTGAAGGAATTGTAAAGAATTTCCCTGTTTTTTTGTTTTGGTTTTGAAATTCCTTTTTATAGTGGGTTTGAGCTGATTCTCACTGCCATGTTTATGCCAGTCTAAACACACTTGTTTCCCTTACGGAGACATATCAATACATAGGTTTTAAGGTTCTTACTAGTCAGATATATTCCTCTGTGGGAAATATGGGTTTTTGAGTCCCTTTCACTGAGGAAGGTGTAGGTCTTGTCTATTCCATAGTTGGTTTTTGGAACGGTACCTGTGCTTATATCAAACTCTGGTTTTATGCATCACCCCACCTCTCCTTCCCCCTTAAGCAGGCATAAGAGTGTTTTCTAAATGTGAGACTCTGTTCTCTTTCCTAACTCAGTTCATGTGTAGCCATGTTTACAGGATCTTCATAAGTCATATCTTATGCTAAGTTTCTTTTTCTGTGTGACTTATTTCACTTAGAATCATCGTACCTGAACCACTCACTTTGCTGCTACTGGTCTTATGACATTGATTTCATGGCTGAGCGATATTCCATTGTACGTAAGTACCACAATTCTTTGAACCATTTTTATATTTCCTGGGATATTTAAGGTGTACCCAAGTTGAGGTTCTTGTAAGCAGTGCAGCCCTAAATTTGGGGGTGTCTCTGTCTTATTGATTTTCAGTTTTCCCAAGGTATATTCCCTAGACTGGAAGTGCCCTTGGCTCTGTAGCTCTGTTGTTTACTTGTTTTAGGGAACACAATGCACTCCTCCAGTGAGGCAGTTGGCAATTTACATCCCACCCATCAGCAGAACAAGGCTCCCTGTTCTCCTGGGCCTGTCTTGCCTTTCTGGTTTTTACACATTTTGTGGATGTCCCTTTGGACCGGTGGGAAGTGATACTTCTTTGTAGTGCAGATTTGCATTGCCCGCTTGCTTGCTTGGCCAAAAAGGGCGTATGCGTTTTCTCCTGAATATATTCAGTAGAAAACGCATACGCCCTTTTTGGCCAAGTGAATCATTGTCGAAGTTGTGCCCAACTTCCTGTGCTTTACAGGCGATTCCTACGTACCTTTTGAAATCTGTTTCCTGCTATTCTGCCTAACATTCAAGTCGGCCTCGTTGCCTTCCCTCAACAGATTTTTGGACGATAGGTATCCTTTATTACTCCGCCAGTTTGTGAATTGCTGTGCCCCTGAGCTCCATTTTTCAACTCGTTTTTTGTGAGCTGAATGCAAGTCCAAAATTTTGGTTCAGGACCTATACTGGTTCCCGATGGGTGGCTGAGTCTTTGATTAATTCTTCTTCCTGCCAGGAAATTAGAGTGACATGTGCCCGTCCAAATGCCTAACAGCTACTCTCTCATTGGTTCTCCCTCTTCCCTTCCATCCTCTGCCAAATTGGCAACCTGTGCGAACCAGGAGATTAAAGGGGCTGTCTCTCCAAGTTGGGAGATTGATAGTAAAGCAGTTGGAAAGTCAAACCGGAGCACCATGAGAGGGACTATTCGTTGAGTTTTAGAAACCTTTCGTATTCACAGTGTGTCCATTCACTTGGTTTCCCATACATGTTATAGCTGTAATAATATTCCCTTCATCCTGGAGAGTTCGGACCCAGGGAATGGGGGCCATGCATTATTGCTTTAAAGGGTCTGCATTTGCTCACCCTAACTCACCAATCCTCTCAGTCCCAAGTGTCCAGCCTTATGCCACATCCAGCTGTCCTTGTAGATAGGGTCATTCCAGGTTTCATCAGACACCCTGAAGGAATTGTAAAGAATTTCCCTGTTTTTTTGTTTTGGTTTTGAAATTCCTTTTTATAGTGGGTTTGAGCTGATTCTCACTGCCATGTTTATGCCAGTCTAAACACACTTGATTCCCTTACGGAGACATATCAATACATAGGTTTTAAGATTCTTACTAGTCAGATATATTCCTCTGTGGGAAATATGGGTTTTTGAGTCCCTTTCACTGAGGAAGGTGTAGGTCTTGTCTATTCCATAGTTGGTTTTTGGAACGGTACCTGTGCTTATATCAAACTCTGGTTTTATGCATCACCCCACCTCTCCTTCCCTCTTAAGCAGGCATAAGAGTGTTTTCTAAATGTGAGACTCTGTTCTCTTTGCTATCTCAGTTCATGTGTAGCCATGTTTACAGGATCTTCATAAGTCATATCTTATGCTAAGTTTCTTTTTCTGTGTGACTTATTTCACTTAGAATCATCGTACCTGAACCACTCACTTTGCTGCTACTGGTCTTATGACATTGATTTCATGGCTGAGGGATATTCCATTGTACGTAAGTACCACAATTCTTTGAACCATTTTTATATTTCCTGGGATATTTAAGGTGTACCCAAGTTGAGGTTCTTGTAAGCAGTGCAGCCCTAAATTTGGGGGTGTCTCTGTCTTATTGATTTGCAGTTTTCCCAAGGTATATTCCCTAGACTGGATGTGCCCTTGGCTCTGTAGCTCTGTTGTTTACTTGTTTTAGGGAACACAATGCACTCCTCCAGTGAGGCAGTTGGCAATTTACATCCCGCCCATCAGCAGAACAAGGCTCCCTGTTCTCCAGGGCCTGTCTTGCCTTTCTGGTTTTTACACATTTTGTGGATGTCCCTTTGGACCGGTGGGAAGTGATACTTCTTTGTAGTGCAGATTTGCATTGCCTGCTTGCTTGCTTGGCCAAAAAGGGCGTATGCGTTTTCTCCTGAATATATTCAGTAGAAAACGCATACGCCCTTTTTGGCTAAGTGAATCATTGTCGAAGTTGTGCCCCTCTTCCTGTGCTTTACAGGCGATTCCTACGTACCTTTTGAAATCTGTTTCCTGCTATTCTGCCTAGATTTTATGTCGGCCTCGTTGCCTTCCCTCAACAGATTTTTGGACGATAGTTGTCCTTTATTACTCTGCCAGTTTGTGAATTGCTGTGCCCATGAGCTCCATTTTTCAACTCGTTTTTTGTGAGCTGAACGCAAGTCCAAAATTTTGGTTCAGGACCTATACTCGTTCCCAGTGGGTGGCTGAGACTTTGGTTAATTCTTCTTCCTGCCAGGAAATTAGAGTGACATGTGCCGTCCAAATGCCTAACAGCTACTCTCTCATTGGTTCTCCCTCTTCCCTTCCATTCCTCTGCCAAATTGGCAACCTGTACGAACCAGGAGGTTAAAGGGGCTGTCTCTACATGTTGGGAGATTGATAGTAAAGCAGTTGGAAAGTCAAACCGGAACAAAAGGAGAGGGCTTATTCGTTGAGTTTTAGAAACTTTTCGTATTCACAATGTGTCCATTCTCTAGGTTTCCCCTACATATTATAGCTGTAGTAATATTCCCTTCAACATGGAGAGTTGGGACCCATGGCATGGGTGCCTTGCATTATTGCTTTAAAGAGTCTGCATTTGCTCACCCAATCTCACCAATCCTCTCAGTCCCAAGTGTCCAGCCTTATGCCACATCCAGCTGTCATTGTAGATAGGGTCTTTCCAGGTTTCCTCAGACACCCTGAAGGAATTGTAAAGAATTTCCCTGTTTTTTGGTTTTGCTTTTGAAATTCCTTTTTAGAGTGGGTTTGAGCTGATTCTCGCTGCCATGTTTATGCCACTCTAGACACACTTGATTCCCTTATGGAGACATATCAGTACATAGGTTTTAAGATTCTTACTAGTCACATATATTCCTCTGTGGGAAATATGGGGTTTTGAGTCTCTTTCACTGAGGAAGGTGTAGGTCTTGTCTATTCCAAAGTTGGTTTTTGGAACGGTCCCTGTGCTTATATCAAACTCTGGTTTTATGCATCACCCCACCTCTCCATCCCCTTTATGCAGGCATGAGAGTGTTTTATAAATGTGAGACTCTGTTCTCTTTCCTAACTCAGTTCACGTGTAGCCATGTTTACAGGATCTTCATAAGTGATATCTTATGATAAGTTTCTTTTTCTGTGTGACTTATTTCACTTAGAATCATCGTACCTGAATCCACTCACTTTGCTGCTACTGGTCTTATGACATTGATTTCATGGCTGAGGGATATTCCATCGTACGTAAGTACCACAATGTTTTGAACCATTTTTATATTTCCTGGGATATTTAAGGTGTACCCAAGTTGAGGTTCTTGTAAGCAGTGCAGCCCTAAATTTGGGGGTGGCTCTGTCTTATTGATTTTCAGTTTTCCCAAGGTATATTCCCTAGACAGGAAGTGGCCTTTGCTCTGTAGCTCTGTTGTTTACTTGTTTTAGGGAACACAATGCACTCCTCCAGTGAGGCAGTTGGCAATTTACATCCCGCCCATCAGCATAACAAGGCTCCCTGTTCTCCAGGGCCTGTCTTGCCTTTCTGGTTTTTACACATTTTGTGGATGTCGCTTTTGACCGGTGGGAAGTGATACTTCTTTGTAGTGCAGATTTGCATTGCCCGCTTGCTTGCTTGTCCAAAAAGGGCGTATGTGTTTTCTCCTGAATATATTCAGGAGAAAACGCATACGCCCTTTTTGGCCAAGTGCATCATTGTCCAAGTTGTGCCCCTCTTCCTGTGCTTTACAAGCGATTCCAAGGTACCTCTTGAAATCTGTTTCCTGCTATTTTGCCTCGCTTTCAAGTCCGCCTCGTTGACTTCCCTCAACAGATTTTTGGACGATAGTTGTCCTTTATCACTCTGCCAGTTTGTGAATTGCTGTGCCCCTGAGCTCCATTTCTCAACTCGTTTTTTGTGAGCTGAACGCAAGTCCAAAATTTTGGATCATGTCCTATACTGGTTCCCGGTGGGTGGCTGAGACTTTGGTTAATACTTCTTCCGGCCGGGTAATTAGAGTGACATGTGCCCGTCCAAATGCCTAACAGCTACTCTCTCATGGGTTCTCCCTCGTCCCTTCCATCCACTGCCAAATTGGGAACCTGTGCAAACCAGGAGGTTAAAGGGCCTGTCTCTCCAAGTTGGGAGATTGATAGTAAGGCAGTTGGAAAGTCAAACTGGAGCACCAGGAGAGGGACTATTCGTTGAGTTTTAGAAACTTTTCGTATTCACAGTGTGTACATTCTCTAGGTTTCCTGTACATGTTATAGCTGTAGTAATATTCCCTTCAACCAGGAGAGTTGGGACCCATGGAATGGGGGCCATGCATTATTGCTTGAAAGGGTCTGCATTTGCTCACCCAATCTCACCTATCCTCTCAGTCCCAAGTGTCCAGCCTTATGCCACATCCAGCTGTCATTGTAGATAGGGTCTTTCCAGGTTTCCTCAGACACCCTGAAGGAATTGTAAAGAATTTCCCTGTTTTTTGGTTTTGCTTTTGAAATTCCTTTTTAGAGTGGGTTTGAGCTGATTCTCGCTGCCATGTTTATGCCACTCTAGACACACTTGATTCCCTTATGGAGACATATCAATACATAGGTTTTAAGATTCTTACTAGTCAGATATATTCCTCTGTGGGAAATATGGGGTTTTGAGTCTCTTTCACTGAGGAAGGTGTAGGTCTTGTCTATTCCAAAGTTGGTTTTTGAAACGGTCCCTGTGCTTATATCAAACTCTGGTTTTATGCATCACCCCACCTCTCCTTCCCCTTTATGCAGGCATAAGAGTGTTTTCTAAATGTGAGACTCTGTTCTCTTTCCTAACTCAATTTACGTGTAGCCATGTTTACAGGATCTTCATAAGTGATATCTTATGATAAGTTTCTTTTTCTGTGTGACTTATTTCACTTAGAATCATCGTACCTGAATCCACTCACTTTGCTGCTACCGGTCTTATGACATTGATTTCATGGCTGAGGGATATTCCTTTGTACGTAAGTACCAAAATGTTTTGAACCATTTTTATATTTCCTGGGATATTTAAGGTGTACCCAAGTTGAGGTTCTTGTAGTCAGTGCAGCCCTAAATTTGGAGGTGGCTCTTTCTTATTGATTTTCAGTTTTCCCAAGGTATATTCCCTAGACTGGAAGTGGCCTTGGCTCTGTAGCTCTCTTGTTTACTTGTTTTAGTGAACACAATGCACTCCTCCAGTGAGGCAGTTGGCAATTTACATCCCGCCCATCAGCATAACAAGGCTACCTGTTCTCCAGGGCCTGCCTTGTCTTTCTGGTTTTTACACATTTTGTGGATATCCCTTTGGACCGGTGGGAAGTGATACTTCTTTGTAGTACAGATTTGCTTTGCCCGCTTGCTTGCTTGGCCAAGAAGGGAGTATGTGTTTTCTCCTGAATATATTCAGGAGAAAACGCATACCCCCTTTTTGGCCCAGTGCATCATTGTCAAAGTTGTGCCCCTCTTCCTGTGTTTACAGGCGATTCCTACATACCTCTTGAAATCTGTTTCATGCTATTCTGCCTCGCTTTCAAGTCGGCCTCGTTGCCTTCCCTCAACAGATTTCTGGTCGATAGTTGTCCTTTATTACTCTGCCATTTTGTAAATTGCTGTGCCCCTGAGCTCCATTTTTCAACTCTTTTTTTGTGAGTTGAACGCAAGTCCAAAATTTTGGTTCAGGATGTATACTGGTTCCCGGTGTGTGGCTGAGAATTTGGTTAATTCTTTTTCCTACCGGGAAATTAGCGTGACATGTGCCTGTCCAAATGCCTAACAGCTACTCTATCATTGGTTCTCCCTCTTCCCTTCCATCCTCTGCCAAATTGGCAACCTGTGCGAACCAGGAGGTTAAAGGGTCTGTCTCTCGATGTTGGGAGATTGATAGTAAGCAGTTGGAAATCAAGCCAGATCACAAAGAGAGGGACTATTGGTTGAGTTTTAGAAACCATTCGTATTCACAGTGTGTCCATTCTCTAGGTTTCCCGTACATGTTATAGCTGTAGTAATATTTCCTTCAACCTGGAGAGTTGGGACCCAGGGAATGGGGGCCATGCATTATTGCTTTAAAGGGTCTGAATTGGCTCACCCAATCTCACCAATCGTCTCACTCCCAAGTGTCCAGCCTTATGCCACATCCAGCTGTCATTGTAGATAGGGTCATTCCAGGTTTCATCAGAGACCCTGAAGGAATTGTAAAGAATTTCCCTGTTTTATTGTTTTGTTTTTGAATTTCTTTTTAAAATGGGTTTGAGCTGATTCTCACTGCCATGTTTATGCCAGTCTAGAAACACTTGATTCCCTTACGGAGACATATCAATACATAGGTTTTAAGATTCTTACTAGTCAGATATATTCCTCTTCGAGAAATATGGGGTTTTGAATCCCTTTCACTGAGGAAGGTGTAGGCCTTGTCTATTCCTTAGTTGGTTTTTGGAACGGTACCTGTGCTTATATCAAACTCTGGTTTTATGCATCACCCCACCTCTCCTTCCCCCTTAAGCAGGCATAAGAGGCTTTTCTAAATGAGAGACTCTGTTCTCTTTGCTAACTCAGTTCATGTGTAGCCATGTTTACAGGATCTTCATACGTGATATCTTATGATAAGTTTCTTTTTCTGTGTGACTTATTTCACTTAGAATCATCGTAACTGAATCCACTCACTTTGCTGCTACTGGTCTTATGACATTGATTTCTTGGCTGAGGGATATTCCATCGTACATAAGTAACACAATTTTTTGAACCATTTTTATATTTCCTAGGATATTTATGGTATACCCAAGTTGAGGTTCTTGTAAGCAGTGCAGCCCTAAATTTGTGGGTGGCTCTGTCTTATTGATTTTCAGTTTTCCCAAGGTATATTCCCTAGACTGGAAGTGCCCTTGGCTCTGTAGCTCTGTTGTTTGGTTGTTTTAGGGAACACAATGCACTCTACCAGTGAGGTAGTTGGCAATTTACATCCCGCCCATCATCATAAAAAGGCTCCCGGTTCTCCAGGGCCTGTCTTGCCTTTCTGGTTTTTACCCAGTTTGTGGATGTCCCTTTTGACCGGTGGGAAGTGATACTTCTTTGTAGTGCAGTTTTGCATTGCCCGCTTGCTGGCTTGGCTAAAAAGGGCATATGCCTTTTCTCATGAATATATTCACGAGACAACGCATACGCCCTGTTTGTCCAAGTGCATCATTGTCGAAGTTGTGTCCCTCTTCCTGTGCTTTAAATGCAATTCCAACGTACCTCTTGAAATCTGTTTCCTGCTATTCTGCCTCGCTTTCAAATCCGCCTCGTTGCCTTCCATTAAACAGATATTTGGACGATAGTTGTCCTGTATTTCTCTGCCAGTTTGTGACTTGCCGTGCACCTGAGCTCCATTTATCAACTCGTTTTTTTGTGAGATGACCGCAAGTCCAAAATATTGGTTCAAGAACTATACTGGTTCAATGCGGGTTGCTGAGACTTTGGTTAATTCTTCCTGCCGGGCAATTAGAGTGACATGTGACAATCCAAATGCCTAACAACTATTCTCTCATTGGTTCTCCCTCTTCCCTTTAATCCTCTGCCAAATAGGCAACTTGTGTGAACCAGGAGGTTAAATGGGCTGTCTCTCCAAGATGGGAGATTGATAGTAAAGCAGTTGGAAAATCAAACCGGAGCACCAAGAGAGGGACTATGAGTTGAGTTTTAGAAACTTTTCGGAGTCACAGTGTGTCCATTCACTAGGTTTCCCGTACATGTAATAGCTGTAGTAATATTCCCTTCAACCTGGAGAGTTGTGACCCATGGAATGGGTGCCACGCCTTATTGCTTTAAAGGGTCTGAATTTGCTCACCCAATCCCACCAATCCTCTCAGTCCCAAGTGTCCAGCCTTATGCCACATACAGCTGTCGTTGTAGATAGGGTCATTCCAGGTTTCATCAGAGACCCTGAAGGAATTGTAAAGAATTTCCCTGGTTTTTTGTTTTATTTTTGAATTTCCTTTTTATAGTGGGTTTGAGCTGATTCTCGCTGCCATGTTTATGCCAGTCTAGACACACTTGATTCACTTACGGAGACATATCAATACATAGATTTTATGTTTCATACCAGTCAGATCTATACCTCTGCGGAAAATATGGGGATTTGAGTCCCTTTCACTGAGGAAGGTGTATGTCTTGTCTATTCCATAGTTGGTTTTTGGAACGGTACCTGTGCTTATATCAAACTCTGGTTTTATGCATCACCCCACCTCTCCTTCCCCCTTAAGCAGGCATAAGAGTGTTTTCTAAATGTGAGACTCTGTTCTCTTTCCTAACTCAGTTCATGTGTAGCCATGTTTACAGGATCTTCATAAGTGATATATTAAGATAAGTTTCTTTTTCTGTGTGACTTATTTCACTTAGAATCATCGTAACTGAACCACTCACTTTGCTGCTACTGGTCTTATGACATTGATTTCATGGCTGAGGGATATACCATCGTACGTAAGTACCACAATTTTTTGAACCATTTTTATATTTCCTAGGATATTTAAGGTGTACCCAAGTTGAGGTTCTTGTAAGCAGTGCAGCCCTCAATTTGGGGGTGGCTCTGTCTTATTGATTTTCAGTTTTCCCAAGGTATATTCCCTAGACTGGAATTGCCCTTGGCTCTGTAGCTCTGTTGTTTACTTGTTTTAGGGAACACAATGCACTCCTCCAGTGAGGCAGTTGGCAATTTACATCCCGCCCTTCATCATAACAAGGCTCCTTGTTCTGCAGGGCCTGTCTTGCCTTTCTGGTTTTTACACATTTTGTGGATATCCCTTTGGACCCGTGGGAAGTGATACTTCTTTGTAGTGCAGATTTGCATTGCCCGCTTGCTTGCTTGGCCAAAAAGGGCATATGCGTTTTCTCCTGAATATATTCACGAGAAAATGCATACACCCTGTTTGGCCAAGTGCATCTTTCTCGAAGTTGTGCCCCTCTTTCTGTGCTTTACAGGCGATTCCTAAGTACCACCAGAAATTTGTTTCCTGCTATTCTGCCTAGCTTTCAAGTCGGCCTCCTTGCCTTCCCTCAACAGAGTTTTGGACGATAGTTGTCCTTTATTACTCTCCCAGTTTGTGAATTGCTGTGCCCCTGAGCTCAATTTTTCAACTCTTTTTTTTGTGAGCTGAACGCAAGTCCAAAATTTTGGTTCAGGACGTATACTGGTTCCCGGTGGGTGGCTGAGACTGGTTCATTCTTCTTCCTGCCGGGAAATTAGAGTGACATGTGCCCGTCCAAATGCCTAACATCTACTCTCTCATTGGTTCTCCCTCTTCCCTTCCATCCTCTGCCAAATTGGCAACCTGTGCGAACCAGGAGGTTAAAAGGGAAGTCTCTCCAAGTTCGGAGATTGATCGTAAAGCTGTTGGAAAGTGAAACCGGAGCACCAGGAGAGGGATTATTCGTTGAGTTTTAGAAACCTTTCATATTCACAGTGTGTCCATTCTCTAGGTTTCCCTTACATGTTATAGCTCTGGTAATATTCCCTTCAACCTGGATAGTTGGGACCCATGGAATGGGGGCCATGCATTATTGCTTGAAAGGGTCTGCATTTGCTCACCCATTCTCACCAATCCTCTCAGTCCCAAGTGTCCAGCCTTATGCCACATCCAGCTGTCATTGTAGATATTGTCATTCCAGGTTTCATGAGAGACCCTGAAGAAATTGTAAAGAATTTCCCTGTTTTTTTGTTTTGTTTTTGAAATTCCTTTTTATAGTGGGTTTGAGCTGATTCTCGCTGCCATGTTTATGCCAGTCTAGACACACTTGATTCCTTTATGGAGACATATCAATACATAGGTTTTAAGATTCTTAATAGTCAGATCTGTTCCTCTGCGGGAAATATGGGGTTTTGAGTCCCTTTCACTGAGGAAGGTGTAGGTCTTGTCTATTCCATAGTTGGTTTTTGGAACGGTACCTGTGCTTATATCAAACTCTGGTTTTCTACATCACCCCACCTCTCCTTCCCCCTTAAGCATGCATAAGAGTATTTTCTAAATGTGAGACTCTGTTCTCTTTGCTATCTCAGTTCATGTGTAGCCATGTTTAAAGGATCTTCATAATGATATCTTATGATAAGTTTCTTTTTCTGTGTGACTTATTTCACTTAGAATCATAGTACCTGAATCCACTCACTTTGCTGCTACTGGGCATATGACATTGATTTCATGGCTGAGGGATATTCCATCGTACGTAAGTACCACATTTTTTTGAACCATTTTTATATTTCCTGGGATATTTAAGGTGTACCCAAGTTGAGGTTCTTGTAAGCAGTGCAGCCCTAAATTTGGGGGTGGCTCTGTCTTATTGATTTTCAGTTTTCCCAAGGTATATTCCCTAGACTGGAAGTGGCCTTGGCTCTGTAGCTCTGTTGTTTACTTGTATTAGGGAACACAATGCACTCCTCCAGTGAGGCAGTAGGCAATTTAAATCTCGCCCATCAGCAGAACAAGGCTCCCTGTTCTCCAGGGCCTGTCTTGCCTTTCTGGTTTTTACACATTTTGTGGATGTCCCTTTGGACCGGTGGGAAGTGATACTTCTTTGTAGTGCAGATTTACATTGCCCACTTGCTTGCTTGGCCAAAAAGGGCGTATGCATTTTCTCCTGAATATATTCAGGAGAAAACGCATACGCCCTTTTTGGCCAAGTGAATCATTGTCGAAGTTGTGCCCCTCTTCCTGTGATTTACAGGCGATTCCTACGTACCTCTTGAAATCTGTTTCCTGCTATTCTGCCTCGCTTTCATGTCGGCCTCGTTGCCTTCCCTCAACAGATTTTTGGACGATAGTTGTCCTTTATTACTCTGCCAGTTTGTGAATTGCTGTGCCCCTGAGCTCCATTTTTCAACTCGTTTTTTTGTGAGCTGAATGCAAGTCCAAAATTTTGCTTCAGGACCTATACTGGTTCCCGATGGGTGGCCGAGTCTTTGGTTAATTCTTCTTCCTGCCAGGAAATTAGAGTGACATGTGCCCGTCCAAATGCCTAAGAGCTACTCTCTCATTGGTTCTCCCTCTTCCCTTCCATTCTCTGCCAAATTGGCAATCTCTGCGAACCAAGAGGTTAAAGGGGCTGTCTCTCCATGTTGGGAGATTGATAGTAAAGCAGTTAGAAATCAAGCCGGATCAAAATGAGAGGGACTATTGGTTGAGTTATAGAAAAGTTTCTTATTCACAGTGTGTCCATTCTGTAGGTTTCCCGTACATGTTTTTCCTGTAGTAATATTCCCTTTAACCTGGAGAGTTGGGACCCATGGAATGGGGGCCATGCATTATTGCTTTAAAGGGTATGCAATTTCTCACCAAATCTCACCAATCCTCTAAGTCCCAAGTGTCCAGCCTTATGCCTCACCCAGCTGTCATTGTAGATATGGTCATTCCAGGTTTCATCAGAGACCCTGAAGGAATTGTAAAGAATTTCACTGTTTTTTTGTTTTGTTTTTGAAATTCCTTTTTATAGTGGGTTTGAGCTGATTCTCGCTGCCATGTTTATGCCAGTCTAAACACACTTGATTCCCTTACGGAGACATATCAATACATAGGTTGTAAGATTCTTACTAGTCAGATCTATTCCTCTGCGGGAAATAAGGGGTTTTGAGTCCCTTTCCCTGAGGAAGGTGTAGGCCTTGTCTATTCCTTAGTTGCTTTTTGGAACGGTACCTGTGCTTATATCAAACTCTGGTTTTATGCATCACCCACCTCTCCTTCCCCCTTAAGCGGGCATAAGAGGGTTTTCTAAATGTGAGACTCTGTTCTCTTTCCTAACTCAGTTCATGTGTAGCCATGTTTACAGGATCTTCATAAGTGATATCTTATGATAAGTTTCTTTTTCTGTGTGACTTATTTCACTTAGAATCATCGTACCTGAATCCACTCACTTTGCTGCTACTGGTCTTATGATATTGATGTCATGGCTGAGGGATATTCCATCGTACATAAGTAACACAATTTTTTTTACCATTTTTATATTTCCTGGGATATTTATGGTGTACCCATGTTGAGGTTCTTGTATGCAGTGGAGCCCTAAATTTGGGGGTGGCTCTGTCTTATTGATTTTAAGTTTTCCCATGGTATATTCCCTAGACTGGAAGTTCCCTTGGTTCTGTAGCTCTGTTGTTTACTTGTTTTAGGGAACACAATGAACTCTTCCAGAGAGGCAGTTGGCTATTTACGTCCCGCCCATCAACATAAAAAGGCTCCCTGTTCTCCAGCGCCTGTCTTGCCTTTCTGGTTTTTACACATTTTACGGATGTCCCTTTGGACACGTGGGAAGTGATACTTCTTTGTAGTGCAGATTTTCATTACCTGCTTGCTTGGTTGTCCAAAAAGGGCATATGCGTTTTCTCCTGATTATATTCAGGTGAAAACCCATACACACTTCTTGGCCAAGTGCATCATTGTCGACATTGAGCCCGTCTTCCTTTGCTTTCAAGGCGATTCCAACATACCTCTTGAAATCTGTTTCCTGCTATTCGGCCTCACTTTCAAGTCTGCCTCTTAGCCTTCCCTCAAGAGATTTTTGGACGATATTTGTCCTTTATTACTCTGCCAGTTTGTGAATTGCTGTGCCCCTGAGCTCCATTTTCCAACTCATATTTTGTGAGCTGAATGCAAGTCCAAATTTTGGTTCAGGACCTATACTGGTGTCCAGTGTGTGGCTGAGACTTTGGTTAATTCTTCTTCCGGCCAGGAAATTAGAGTGATATTTGCCCGTCCAAATGCCTAACAGCTACTCTCTCATTGGTTCTCCCTCTTCCTTTCCATCCTCCTCCAAATTGGCAACCTGTGAGAACCAGGAGGTTAAAGGGACTGTCTCTCCAAGTTGGGAGATTGATAGTAAAGCAGTTGGAAAGTCAAACCAGAGCCCCAGGAGAGGGACTATTAGTTGAGTATTAGAAACCTTTCGTATTCACCGTGTGTCCATGCTCCAGGTTTCCCCTACATGTTATAGCTGTAGTAATATTCCCTTCAACCTGGAGAGTTGGAACCCAAGGAATGGGGGCCATGCATTATTGCTTTAAAGGGTCTGCCTTTGCTCAAACAATCTCACAATTCCTCTCAGTCCCAAGTGTCCATCCTTATGCCACATCCAGCTGTCATTGTAGATAGGGTCATTCCAGGTTTCATCACAGACCCTGAAGGAATTGTAAGGAATTTCCCTGTATTTTTGTTTTGTTTTTGAAATTCCTTTTTATAGTGGGTTTGTGCTGATTCTCACTGCCATGTTTATGCCAGTCTAGACACACTTGATTTCCTTACAGAGACATATCAATACATAGGTTTTAAGATTCTTACTAGTAAGATATATTACTCTGCGGTGGATATGGGTTGTTGAGTCCCTTTCACTGAGGAAGGTGTAGGTCTTGTCTATTCCGTATTTGGTTTTTGGAATGGTACCTATAGTAATATCAAACTCTGGTTTTTTGCATCACTCCACCTCTCCTTCCCCTTTAAGAAGGCATAAGGGTGTTTTCTAAATGTGAGACTCTCTTCTCTTTCCTAACTCAGTTCATGTGTAGCCATGTTTACAGGATCTTCATAAGTGATATCTTATGATAAGTTTCTTTTTCTGCGTGACTTATTTCACTTAGAATTGTCGTACCTGAATCCACTCACTTTGCTGCTACTGGACTTATGACATTGATTTCATGGCTGAGGGATATTCCATCATACCTAAGTACCACAATTTCTTGTACCATATTTGTCTTTCCTTTGATATTTAAGATGTACCCAAGTTGCGGTTTTTGTAAGCAGTGCGGCCCTGAATTTTGGTGTGGATCTGTCTTATTGATTTTCAGTTTACCCAAGGTATATTCCCTAGACTGGAAGTGCCTTTGGCTCTGTAGCTCTGTTGTTTACTTGTTTTAGGGAACACAATGCACTCCTCCAGAGAGGCCATTGGCAATTTACATCCCGCCCATCAGCATAACAATGCTCCCTATTCTCCAGGACCTGTGTTGCCTTTTTGGTTTTTACAAATTTTGCTGATGTCCCTTTTGACCCGTGGGAAGTGATACTTCTTTGTAGTGCAGATTTGCCTTGCCCAATTGCTTGCTTGTCCAAAAAGGGCATATGTATTTTTTCCTGAATGTATTCACGGGAAAACCCATATGCCCTTTATGGCCATTTCCATAATTTTCGAAGTTGTGATGCTTTTCCTGTGTTTAAAGGCGATTCCAATGTACCTTTTGAAATCTGTTTCATACCATTCTGCCTCATTTTCACTTCTGCCTCGTGGCTTTCCCTCAACAGATTTTTGGAAGAGAGTAGTCCTTTATAACAACACAGTTTCGTGAATTGCTGTGGCCCTGAGCTCCATTTTTTAACTCGCGTTTTTGTGAGTTGACCGCAAATCCACAGTTTTGCTTCTGGACCTATACTGGTTCTTGGGGGGCAGGCTGAGACTTTGGTTAATTCCTCTTCTGGACGGGAAATTAGAGTGACTTGTGGCCGTCCAAATGCCTACAGCTACTCTCTCATTGTTTCTCTCTCTTCCCTTATATCTTCTACACAATTTGCCAACTGTGCGAACCAGGAGGTTATAGGGGCTGAGTTTCCAATTTGGGAGATGGATAGTAAAGCAGTTGGAATTTCAAACTGGAACACAATGAGAGAGAAAAGTAGTAGAGTTTTAGAATTCTTTCACCATCAGATGGTTTCCGTTCTCTAGGTTCCCATACATGTTATAACAGTAATGATATTCCCTACTATCTGGAGAGTTGGGAACCATGGAATGGGTGGCAGGCATTATTGTTTTAAAGGGTCTGCATTTGCTCACCCAATCTCACCAATCCTCTCAGTCCCAAGTGACCAGCCTTATGCCACATACACCTGTCATTGTAGATAGGGTCATTCTAGGTTTCATCAGAACCCCTGAAGGTATTGTGCAAGAATTTTACTGTTTTTATCTTTTGTTTTGAAATTCATTTTTATAGTGGGTTTGAGCTGATTCTCACTGCCATGTTTATGTCGTTCTAGACACACTTGGTTCCCTTACGGAGACATATCAATACATAGGTTTTAAAATTCTTACTAGTCAGATATATTTCTCTGCGGGGAATAGGGATGTTGAGTTCCGTTCACTGAGGAAGGAGTAGGGCTTGTCTCTTCTGTTTTTGCTTTATGGAACGGTACCTGTGCTAATATCAAACTTTTGTTTTGTGCATCTCCCCACCTCTCTTTCTCCTTAAGCAAGCGTTTGAGTGTTTTCTAAATCTGAGACTCTGTTCCCTTCCCTAATTCAGTTCATATGTAGCCATGTTTACATTCCCTTGATAAGTGATATCTTATGTCAGAATGCAACATGGCCCTTGACATAATAATGCTCCATGACCCCTATCATCACAATGCTCCATGCCCTGGTTATCACAATGTTCCATGTCCCTTGTCATCACAATTCTCAACGTCATTGTCATCACAATGCTACATGACATTTCTCATCAAAATGTTACATGCTCTTGTCATCACAATTCTCCATGCAATTGACATTGCAATGCTCCATGCACTTGTCATCACAATGCTCCATGCACTTGTCATCACAATGCTCCATGCCCTTGTCATAATAATGCTCCATGACCCCTGTCATCACAATGCTCCCTGACACCTGTCATCACAATGCTTCATGCCCCTTGTCATTACAGTGCTCCATGATGCTCGACATCATATTTAGCCAAGATATTCTCATCACAATGCTCCACGGTTTTGCCATCACCATGCTCCATGCCTTGTCATCTCAAATCTCAATGTCCCTTGTCCTCACAATTCTACACGTCCTTGTCATTACAATGCTCCATGTCACTTCACATCACAATGTTATATGCACTTGTCATCACAATACTCCATGCACTTGTCATCGCAATGCTCCATGACCCCTGTCATAGGAAGCTCCATGCGTTTTTCATCGCAATGTTTCACGACCTGGACATTAAAATGATCAATGTCCCTTGATATGACAATGCTCCATGCCCTTGTCATCACAATGCTCCTTTACTTTGTCACAACAATCCGCCATGGCACTTGGCATCACAATGCTCCATGATATTGTCATCAAACTGAAACATGACATATTTAATTACAATGCTCCCTGAAAACTTTCTTCACAATAATCCATGAACTTGTCATCACAGTGCTCCATGCCCTTGTCATCACAATGTGCCATGCCCACTCTTATCCAAAAAATCCATGAAACTTGTCAGACCAATGGTCCATGCCACTTTTCATCACAAGGCTCCATGAACGCTGTCATCACAATGCAACTTGCCCATCATCGTAATGCTTCGTGCTATTGTCATCACAATGAAATCAAAATGCTCCATGACCTCTGTCATCACAATTCCCCAAAACCTTGTGATCACAATGTTCCATAACACTAGTCATCACAATGCCCCATGACGCTGGTCAGCACAATTATCCATGGACTTCTCATCACAATGCACCATGACTTTTGTCATCACAATGTTCAATACACTTGTCATCACAATGCTCTCTGACTATTGACCTCAGTATGCACCTTGAACTCTTTCATGAGAAGGCTCCATGCCTTTTTCATCACAATGATCCATGCCAGTTTCATCTCAATGCTCCAAGACCCCTGTGATCACAATGCTCCTTGCACTTGTCATCGCAAAGCTCCATGACGCATGTCATCAGAATGCGCCATGGCCTTCTCATCATAATGCTCCATGCCCTTGTCATCACAATGCTCCAAGACCCCTGTAATCACAATGTTCCCTGCGCATTTTCATCAGAATGCTCCATGAGACTTGTCATCACAGGGATCCATGGCCTTCACATCACAGTGCTCCACGGCCTTGCCATCACAGCGCTCCATTCCCTTGTCAGGACAATGCTCCATGACCCCTGTCATCACAACACTCCATGAATATTTTCAGCCCAATGCTCCATGTCCCTTGTCATCACAATGATGCATGCCCTTGTCATCCCAATGCTCCATGACACCTGTATTCACAATGCTCCGTGACGCTTGTCATCACAATGCTCCATGATACCTGTCATCAAAATTCTCCATGCCTTTGTCAGCAAAATGCTACATGACCTTGTCATTACGATGCTCTATGCGCTTGTCATCACAATACTCCATTACCAATGCCATCACAATCCTCCATGAAACTTGGGATCACATTGCTTCATGCCCTTGTCATTACAATGCTCCATGCTCGTTGAAATCAAAATGATCCATGACCTCTGTCATCACAATGCTCCAAACACTTGTGATCACAATGTTCCATAACTCTTGTCATCACAACGCTCCATGATGCCTGTCATCACAATAATCCATGCACTTTTCATCACAATGCTCCATGACCTTTGTCATCACAGTTCTCAATACAGTTGTCATCACAATGCTCCCTGACACTTGTCTTCAGAATGCTCCTTGAACCCTGTCACGAAGAGGCTCCATGCCTTTTCATCACAATGCCCCATGCCGTTTTGATCCCAATGCTCCATGCCATTGTCATCAAAATACTCCACAAGATTGTCATCAGAATGCTGCATGACCCTTGTCATCACAATTCTCCAAGCACTTGTCAGCACAATGTTCCCTGACCCTTGTCATCACAATGCTCCAAGGCATTGTCATCACAATGCTCTATTACCTTTGTCATCAGAATCCTCCATGACACTTGGCAGAACAATGCTCCATGCCATTGTCATCACAATGGGCCATTACATATGTCATCACAATGCTCCCTGACACCTGTCTTCACAATACTGCATGACCTGGTCATTAAAATGCTCCATTCCCTTGTCATCACAATGCGCCATTCGAACTGTCATCACAATAATCTATGAAACATATTAAACCAATGATCCATGCCCTTGTCATCACAATGATCCATGCCCTTGTTATCACAATGCTCCTTTAACCCTGTCATCACAATGCTCCGTGACTCCAGTCATCACAATGCTTCATGACCTTTGTCATCACAATGTTCCATGCCCCCATCATCAACAGTCTCTGTGACATTTTTAACCACGATGCTCCATGAACTTTTCATCACAATGCTCTTTGACCCTTTTCATCAAAATGCTCTATGCCTTTCTCATACAATGCTCAATTACACTTGTCATCACAATAATCCATGCGCTTCTCAGCACAATGAGCCATGACACGTCATCACAATGCGTCATGCGCTTGTCATCACAGTGATCCACAATCTTGTCATCACAATGCTCCATAAAACTTGTCATCACAATGCTCCATGCACTTCTTATCAAAATGCTCTCTCACCACTGATATCACAATGTTACATCACTATTTGTCACAATACACCCTCACCCCTGTCATCACAATGTTCCATGACTCCTGTCATCACAATGTTCCCTGCCCTTCTCATCACAATGCACAACGCCCTTGCCATCAAAATGCTCCATGACCTTTGTCATCACAAAGATCCATGACCCTTGGCATCACAATGCTCCATGTCATTGTCATCACAATGCTCCATGAACGATCTCATCACATTGCTCCTTGCCCTTGTCTTCACAAAGCTCCATGACACATGTCATCAGAATGCTCCATGGCCTTCTCATCACAATGCTCCATGCCCTTGCCATCACAATGCTCCATTACCCCAGTCATAACCATGCTCCATGACCCCTGCAATCACGATGGTCCATGGCCTTGTCAACACAAAGCTCCATGACCCCGCTCATCACAATGGTCCAAGAACACTGTAATCACAATGCTCTATGCCCATTTTCATCTCAATTATCCATGAACACAGTCATCACAATGCACCATGCCCATTATCATAATGCTTCATGCTATTGTCATCACAATGAAATCAAAATGCTCCATGACCTCTGTCATAACAATGCTCCAAACCCTTGTGATCACAATATTCCATATCACTTGTCATCACAATGCCCCATGACGCTCGTCATCACAGTTATCCATGGTCTTCTCATCACAATGCTCCATGACCTTTGTCATCATAATGCTCAATACACTTGTCATCAACATGCTCCCTGACAATTGTTGTCTGTATGCTCCTTGAAACCTGTCCTGACAAGGCTCCATGCCTTTTTCATCACAATGATCCATGCCCTTTTCATCACAATGCTCCAAGACCAATGTAATCACAATGCTCATGCCCTTGTCATCACAAATCTCAAAGACGCATGCCATCAGAATGCTCCTTGGACTTCTCCTCACAATGCTCCATGCCCTTGTCATCACAATGTTCCACGACCCCTGTAATCACAATGCTCCATTCCCCTTTTCATCTGTGTGCTCCATGAGACTTGTCATCACAAGGCTCCATGCTTTTGTCATCACAATGCTCCAGGACCTTGTCATCAAAATGCTTCACGACCTTGTCATCAAAATTTTCAATGGCCCTTGTCATCATAATGCTCCAATCCCTAATCATCAAAATGCTCCATTATATTTGTCATCACAATCCTCCATTACATTTGGTATCACAATGCTCCATGCCATTGTCTTCGCAATGGACAATGACATATTTCATCAGAATGCTCCCTGACACCTGTCTTCACAATACTCCATGACCTTATTATCACAATGCTCCATGCCCTTGTCATTACAATGCACCATTCCCACTCTCATCACAATAATCTATGAAACTTGTCAGACCAATGCTCCATGCCACTCTCATCACAATGTTCCATGCCCTTGTCGTCACAATGCTCCGTGACACTGTCATCACAATGCTACATCCCCTTATCATCACAATGTTCCATGACCCCTGACATCACAATGTTCCCTAAGTCCTGTCATCAAAATGCTCAATGACCCTTTCCATCCCAAAGCTCCAAGACCCCTGACATCACAATGTTCTATAACCCCTGCCATCAAAATATTCCATTACACTTTTTATCAAATCGCTGCATGACCTGGTCATCAAAATGCTCCCTGCCATTCTCATCAAAATGCTCCATGACTTGTCATCACAAAGCTCCAAGACCCTTGGCATCACAATGCTCCATGTCATTGTCATCACAATGCTCAATGAACACTCTCATCACATTGCTCCATGCCCTTGTCATCACAAAGATCCATGACACTTGTCATCACAATGCTCGATGCCCTTCTCATCACAATGCTCCATGCCCTTGTCATTACAGTCCTGCATGACCCATGTATCACAGTGTTCCGTGCCCTTGTCATCACAATGCTCCATGCCCACTCTCATCACAATAATCCATGAAACATTTCAGACCAAATTTACATACCCTTCTCATCACAATGCTCCATTACCCCGTCATAACAATGCACCATGACACCTGCCATCACAATGATCCACGGCCTAGTCATCACAAGATTCCATGATAATTCTCATCACAATGCTCAAGACACCTAATATCACAGTGCTCCATGCCCTGATCATCACAATGCTCCATGATGCATGTCATCAGAATGTTCCATGGCCTTCTCATCACAATGCTCCATGCACTTGTCATCACAATGCTCCAAGACCCTTGTAATCACAATGCTCCATGCCCCAATTCATCTCAATGCTCCATGAAATCTGTCATCACAATGCTCCAAGACCATTGTAATCATAATGCTGCATGCCCCTTTTCATCTCAATGCTCCATGAACCGTGTCATCACAATGCACCATGCCCATCATCATAATGCTTCAGGCTATTGTCATCACAATGAAATCAATATTCTGCATGACCTCTGTCATCATAATGCTCCAAACCCTTGTGATCACAATGTTGCATAACACGTATCATCAAAACACCCCATGACGCTCATCATCACAATTATCCATGGTCTTCTCATCACAATGCTCCATGATCTTTGTCATCACAATGCTCAATACACTTGTCATCACAATGCTCCCTGACCCTTGTCGTCAGTATGCTCCTTGAACCCTGTCATGACAAGTTTCCATGCATTTTTCATCACAATGATCCATGACCATTTCATCACAATGCTCCAAGGTCTCTGTAATCACAATGCTCCATGCCCTTGTCATCACAAAACTCCATGACGCATGTCATCAGAATGCTTCATGGCCTTCTCATCACAATGCTCTATGCCCTAGTCATAACAATGCTCCAAGACCCCTGTAATCACAATGCTCCATGCCCCTTTTCATCAGAATGCTCCATGAGACTTGCCATCACAAGTCTCCATGGTCTTCTCATCACAATGTTCCAGGACCTTGACATCACCATGATCCATTCCCTTGTCATCACAATGCTCCATGACCCCTGTCATCACAATAATCCATGAACATTTTCTGCCCAATGCTCCACGACCTTCTCATCACAATGCTCCATTGCCAATATCATCACAATGCTCCATGACCAGTGTCATCAAAACACTCCATGAAAACTGACAACACAATGATCCAGGACTCTTGTCATCACAATGCTCCATTCCCTTGTCGTCACAATGCTACATGACACCTGTCATCACAACTCTTCATGAACATTTTCAGCCCAGTGCTCCATGACCCTTGTCATCAAAATGATCCATGCCCTTGTCATCCCAATGCTCCATGACCCCTGTATTCACAATGCTCCTTGACGCTTGTCATCACAGTGCTCCATGACACATGTCATCACAATGGTCCATGCCTTCGTCATCAACAGTCTCTGTGACCTTTTTAACCACAATGCTCCATGAACACTTCATTACAATGCTCTTTGACCCTTGTCATCACAATGCTCTATGCCTTTCTCAGCACAATGCTCCATGACCCTTGTCATCACAAAGCTCCATGCGCTTGTCAGCACAATGCTCCATGACACATGTCATCACAATGCACCATGCGCTTGTCATCACAGTGCTCCCCAACATTGTCATCACAATGCTCCATGCACTTCTCATCAAAATGCTCTCTCACCACTGATATCACAATGCTACATCACTATTGGTCACAATACTCCCTCACCCCTGTCATCACAATGTTCCATGACTCCTGTCATCACAATGCTACATGCACTTATCATCACAATGTTCGATGACACCTGAAATCACAATGTTCCATAACACCTGTCATCAAAATGTTCCATGACACTTTTCATCAAATTGCTCCATGACCCTGTCATCAGAATGCTCCCTGCCCTTCTCATCACAATGCACCACGCCCTTGCCATCAAAATGCTCCATGACCTTTGTCATCACAAAGATCCATGACCCTTGGCATCACAATGCTCCATGTCATGGTCATCACAATGCTCCATGAACGCTCTCATCACATTGCTCCATGCCCTTGTCTTCACATAGCTCCATGACACGTCATCAGAATGCTCCATGGCCTTCTCATCACAATGCTCCATGCCCTTGCCATCACAATGCTCCATTACCCCTGTCATAACAATGCTCCATGACCCCTGCCATCACGATGTTCCATGGCATTGTCATCAAAGGCTCCATGACCCTTCTCATCACAATGCTTCAAGAACACTGCAATCACAATGCTCTATGCCCCTTTTCATCTCAATGATCCATGAACCCTGTCATCACAATGCACCATGCCCATCATCATAATGCTTCATGCTATTGTCATCACAACGAAATCAAAATGTTCCATGACCTCTGTCATAACAATGCTCCAAACACTTGTGATCACAATATTCCATAACACTTATCACCACAATGCCCCATGACGCTCGTCATCACAATTATCCATGGTCTTCTCATCACAATGCTCCATGACCTTCGTCATCACAATGCTCAATACACTTGTCATCAACATGCTCCCTGACACTTGTTGTCTGTATGCTCCTTGAACCCTGTCATGACAAGGCTCCATGCCTTTTTCATCACAATGATCCATGCCCTTTTCATCACAATGCTCCAAGTCCTATGTAATCACAATGCTCCATGCACTTGTCATCACAAAGCTCAATGACGCATGCCATCAGAATGCTCCTTGGTCTTCTCCTCACAATGCTCCATGCCCTTGTCTTCACCATGTTCTGAGACCCCTGTATTCACAATGCTCCATTCCCCTTTTCATCAGTATGCTCCATGAGACTTGTCATCACAAGGCTCCATGGTTTTGTCATCACAATGCTCCAGGACCTTGTCATCACAATGCTTCACGACCTTGTCATCAAAATTTTTAATGGCCCTTGTCATCATAATGCTCCAAACCCTAATCATCACAATGCTCCATTATATTTGTCATCACAATCCTCCATTACATTTGGTATCACAAAGCTCCATGCCATTGTCATCGCCATGGGCCATGACATATGTCATCACAAAGCTCCCTGACACCTGTCTTCACAATATTCCATGACCTTATCATGACAATGCTCCATGCCCTTGTCATCACAATGCACCATACCCAATCTCATCACAATTATCTATGAAACTTGTCAGACCAATGCTCCATGCCACTGTCATCACAATGCTCCATGCCCTTGTCATCACAATGCACCATGACCCCTGTCATCACAATGCTCCGTGACTCCAGTCATCACAATGCTTCATAACGTTTGTCATCACAATGGTCCATGCCCGTGTCATCACAAGGCTCTGTGACCTTTGTAACCACAATGCTCCATGAAATTTTCATCACAATTCTCTGAGAAACTTGTCATCACAATGCTCCATGTCTTTGTCAGAACAATGCTCCATGACCATTGTCATCACAATGTGCCACGTGCATTTCATCACGACGTTCCAAACCTTGTCATTGCAATGCTCCATAAACCTTGTAATCACAATGGTCCATGCACTTCTCTTCAAAATGCTCTCTCACCAGAGATGTCACAATGTTCCATCACTAGTCATCACAATACACCCTCATCCTTGTAATCACAATGTTCCATGACACTGTCATCACAATGCTACATCCCCTTATCATCACAATGTTCCATGACCCCTGCCATCACAATGTTCCATAAGCCCTGTCATCAAAATGCTCCATGACCCGTTCCATCCCAAAGCTCCAAGAACCCTGCCATCACAATGTTCTATAACCCCTGCCATCAAAATGTTCCATTACACTTTTTATCAAATTGCTGCATGACCCGGTCATCAAAATGCTCCCTGCCCTTCTCATCAAAATGCTCCATGACTTGTGATCACAAAGCTCCAAGACCCTTGGCATCACATTGCTCCCTGTCATTGGCATCACAATGCACCATGAACACTCTCATCACATTGCTCCATGCCCTTGTCATCACAAAGCTCCATGACACTTGTCATCACAATGCTCGATGCCCATCTCATCACAATGCTCCATGCCCTTGTCATTACAGTCCTGCATGACCCATGTATCACAGTGTTCCGTGCCCTTGTCATCAAAATGCTCCATGCCCACTCTCATCACAATAATCCATGAAACATTTCAGACCAAAGTTCCATACCCTTCACATCACAATGCTCCATTACCCCTGTCATAACAATGCACCATGACACCTGCCATCACAATGATCCACGGCCTAGTTATCACAAGGTTCCATGATAATTCTCATCACAATGCTCAAGACAACTGATATCACAATGCTCCATGCCCTGGTCATCACAAAGCTCCATGATGCATGTCATCAGAATGTTCCATGGCCATCTCATCACAATGCTCCATGCACTTGTCATCACAATGCTCCAAGACCCTTGTAATCACAATGCTCCATGCCCCATTTCATCTCAATGCTCCATGAAATCTGTCATCACAATGCTCCAAGACCCTTGTAATCACAATGCTCCATGTCCTTTTTCATCTCAATGCTCCATGAACCCTGTCATCACAATGCACCATGCCCATCATCATAATGCTTCATGCTATTGTCATCACAACGAAATCAAAATGTTCCATGACCTCTGTCATAACAATGCTCCAAACACTTGTGATCACAATATTCCATAACACTTATCACCACAATGCCCCATGACGCTCGTCATCACAATTATCCATGGTCTTCTCATCACAATGCTCCATGACCTTCGTCATCACAATGCTCAATACACTTGTCATCAACATGCTCCCTGACACTTGTTGTCTGTATGCTCCTTGAACCCTGTCATGACAAGGCTCCATGCCTTTTTCATCACAATGATCCATGCCCTTTTCATCACAATGCTCCAAGTCCTATGTAATCACAATGCTCCATGCACTTGTCATCACAAAGCTCAATGACGCATGCCATCAGAATGCTCCTTGGTCTTCTCCTCACAATGCTCCATGCCCTTGTCTTCACCATGTTCTGAGACCCCTGTATTCACAATGCTCCATTCCCCTTTTCATCAGTATGCTCCATGAGACTTGTCATCACAAGGCTCCATGGTTTTGTCATCACAATGCTCCAGGACCTTGTCATCACAATGCTTCACGACCTTGTCATCAAAATTTTTAATGGCGCTTGTCATCATAATGCTCCAAACCCTAATCATCACAATGCTCCATTATATTTGTCATCACAATCCTCCATTACATTTGGTATCACAAAGCTCCATGCCATTGTCATCGCCATGGGCCATGACATATGTCATCACAAAGCTCCCTGACACCTGTCTTCACAATATTCCATGACCTTATCATGACAATGCTCCATGCCCTTGTCATCACAATGCACCATACCCAATCTCATCACAATTATCTATGAAACTTGTCAGACCAATGCTCCATGCCACTGTCATCACAATGCTCCATGCCCTTGTCATCACAATGCACCATGACCCCTGTCATCACAATGCTCCGTGACTCCAGTCATCACAATGCTTCATAACGTTTGTCATCACAATGGTCCATGCCCGTGTCATCACAAGGCTCTGTGACCTTTGTAACCACAATGCTCCATGAAATTTTCATCACAATTCTCTGAGAAACTTGTCATCACAATGCTCCATGTCTTTGTCAGAACAATGCTCCATGACCATTGTCATCACAATGTGCCACGTGCATTTCATCACGACGTTCCAAACCTTGTCATTGCAATGCTCCATAAACCTTGTAATCACAATGGTCCATGCACTTCTCTTCAAAATGCTCTCTCACCAGAGATGTCACAATGTTCCATCACTAGTCATCACAATACACCCTCATCCTTGTAATCACAATGTTCCATGACACTGTCATCACAATGCTACATCCCCTTATCATCACAATGTTCCATGACCCCTGCCATCACAATGTTCCATAAGCCCTGTCATCAAAATGCTCCATGACCCGTTCCATCCCAAAGCTCCAAGAACCCTGCCATCACAATGTTCTATAACCCCTGCCATCAAAATGTTCCATTACACTTTTTATCAAATTGCTGCATGACCCGGTCATCAAAATGCTCCCTGCCCTTCTCATCAAAATGCTCCATGACTTGTGATCACAAAGCTCCAAGACCCTTGGCATCACATTGCTCCCTGTCATTGGCATCACAATGCACCATGAACACTCTCATCACATTGCTCCATGCCCTTGTCATCACAAAGCTCCATGACACTTGTCATCACAATGCTCGATGCCCTTCTCATCACAATGCTCCATGCCCTTGTCATTACAGTCCTGCATGACCCATGTATCACAGTGTTCCGTGCCCTTGTCATCAAAATGCTCCATGCCCACTCTCATCACAATAATCCATGAAACATTTCAGACCAAAGTTCCATACCCTTCACATCACAATGCTCCATTACCCCTGTCATAACAATGCACCATGACACCTGCCATCACAATGATCCACGGCCTAGTTATCACAAGGTTCCATGATAATTCTCATCACAATGCTCAAGACAACTGATATCACAATGCTCCATGCCCTGGTCATCACAAAGCTCCATGATGCATGTCATCAGAATGTTCCATGGCCATCTCATCAAAATGCTCCATGCACTTGTCATCACAATGCTCCAAGACCCTTGTAATCACAATGCTCCATGCCCCATTTCATCTCAATGCTCCATGAAATCTGTCATCACAATGCTCCAAGACCCTTGTAATCACAATGCTCCATGTCCTTTTTCATCTCAATGCTCCATGAACCCTGTCATCACAATGCACCATGCCCATCATCATAATGCTTCATGCTATTGTCATCACAACGAAATCAAAATGTTCCATGACCTCTGTCATAACAATGCTCCAAACACTTGTGATCACAATATTCCATAACACTTATCACCACAATGCCCCATGACGCTCGTCATCACAATTATCCATGGTCTTCTCATCACAATGCTCCATGACCTTCGTCATCACAATGCTCAATACACTTGTCATCAACATGCTCCCTGACACTTGTTGTCTGTATGCTCCTTGAACCCTGTCATGACAAGGCTCCATGCCTTTTTCATCACAATGATCCATGCCCTTTTCATCACAATGCTCCAAGTCCTATGTAATCACAATGCTCCATGCACTTGTCATCACAAAGCTCAATGACGCATGCCATCAGAATGCTCCTTGGTCTTCTCCTCACAATGCTCCATGCCCTTGTCTTCACCATGTTCTGAGACCCCTGTATTCACAATGCTCCATTCCCCTTTTCATCAGTATGCTCCATGAGACTTGTCATCACAAGGCTCCATGGTTTTGTCATCACAATGCTCCAGGACCTTGTCATCACAATGCTTCACGACCTTGTCATCAAAATTTTTAATGGCCCTTGTCATCATAATGCTCCAAACCCTAATCATCACAATGCTCCATTATATTTGTCATCACAATCCTCCATTACATTTGGTATCACAAAGCTCCATGCCATTGTCATCGCCATGGGCCATGACATATGTCATCACAAAGCTCCCTGACACCTGTCTTCACAATATTCCATGACCTTATCATGACAATGCTCCATGCCCTTGTCATCACAATGCACCATACCCAATCTCATCACAATTATCTATGAAACTTGTCAGACCAATGCTCCATGCCACTGTCATCACAATGCTCCATGCCCTTGTCATCACAATGCACCATGACCCCTGTCATCACAATGCTCCGTGACTCCAGTCATCACAATGCTTCATAACGTTTGTCATCACAATGGTCCATGCCCGTGTCATCACAAGGCTCTGTGACCTTTGTAACCACAATGCTCCATGAAATTTTCATCACAATTCTCTGAGAAACTTGTCATCACAATGCTCCATGTCTTTGTCAGAACAATGCTCCATGACCATTGTCATCACAATGTGCCACGTGCATTTCATCACGACGTTCCAAACCTTGTCATTGCAATGCTCCATAAACCTTGTAATCACAATGGTCCATGCACTTCTCTTCAAAATGCTCTCTCACCAGAGATGTCACAATGTTCCATCACTAGTCATCACAATACACCCTCATCCTTGTAATCACAATGTTCCATGACACTGTCATCACAATGCTACATCCCCTTATCATCACAAAGTTCCATGACCCCTGCCATCACAATGTTCCATAAGCCCTGTCATCAAAATGCTCCATGACCCGTTCCATCCCAAAGCTCCAAGAACCCTGCCATCACAATGTTCTATAACCCCTGCCATCAAAATGTTCCATTACACTTTTTATCAAATTGCTGCATGACCCGGTCATCAAAATGCTCCCTGCCCTTCTCATCAAAATGCTCCATGACTTGTGATCACAAAGCTCCAAGACCCTTGGCATCACATTGCTCCCTGTCATTGGCATCACAATGCACCATGAACACTCTCATCACATTGCTCCATGCCCTTGTCATCACAAAGCTCCATGACACTTGTCATCACAATGCTCGATGCCCTTCTCATCACAATGCTCCATGCCCTTGTCATTACAGTCCTGCATGACCCATGTATCACAGTGTTCCGTGCCCTTGTCATCAAAATGCTCCATGCCCACTCTCATCACAATAATCCATGAAACATTTCAGACCAAAGTTCCATACCCTTCACATCACAATGCTCCATTACCCCTGTCATAACAATGCACCATGACACCTGCCATCACAATGATCCACGGCCTAGTTATCACAAGGTTCCATGATAATTCTCATCACAATGCTCAAGACAACTGATATCACAATGCTCCATGCCCTGGTCATCACAAAGCTCCATGATGCATGTCATCAGAATGTTCCATGGCCATCTCATCACAATGCTCCATGCACTTGTCATCACAATGCTCCAAGACCCTTGTAATCACAATGCTCCATGCCCCATTTCATCTCAATGCTCCATGAAATCTGTCATCACAATGCTCCAAGACCCTTGTAATCACAATGCTCCATGTCCTTTTTCATCTCAATGCTCCATGAACCCTGTCATCACAATGCACCATGCCCATCATCATAATGCTTCAGGCTATTTTCATCACAATGAAATCAATATTCTGCATGACCTCTGTCATCATAATGTTCCAAACCCTTGTGATCACAATGTTGCATAACACGTATCAGCAAAACACCCCATGACCCTCATCATCACAATTATCCATGGTCTTCTCATCACAGTGCTCCATGATCTTTGTCATCACAATGCTCAATACACTTGTCATCACAATGCTCCCTGACCCTTGTCGTCAGTATGCTCCTTGAACCCTGTCATGACAAGTTTCCATGCATTTTTCATCACAATGATCCATGACCATTTCATCACAATGCTCCAAGTTCCCTGTAATCACAATGCTCCATGCCCTTGTCATCACAAATCTCCATAATGCATGTCATCAGAATGCTCCATGGCATTCTCATCACAATGCTCTATGCCCTAGTCATAACAATGCTCCAAGACCCCTGTAATCACAATGCTCCATGCCCCTTTTCATCAGAATGCTCCATGAGACTTGCCATCACAAGTCTCCTGTAATCACAATGCTCCATGCCCCTTTTCATCAGAATGCTCCATGAGACTTGCCATCACAAGTCTCCATGGTCTTCTCATCACAATATTCCAGGACCTTGACATCACCATGATCCATTCCCTTGTCATCACAATGCTCCATGACCCCTGTCATCACAATAATCCATGAACATTTTCTGCCCAATGCTCCACGACCTTCTCATCACAATGCTCCATTGCCAATATCATCATAATGCTCCATGACCACGGTCATCACAACACTCCATGAAAACTGACAACACAATGATCCAGGACTCTTGTCATCACAATGCTCCATTCCCTTGTGGTCACAATGCTACATGACACCTGTCATCACAACTCTCCATGAACATTTTCAGCCAGTGCTCCATGACCCTTGTCATCACAATGATCCATGCCCTTGTCATCCCAATGCTCCATGACCCCTGTATTCACAATGCTCCTTGACCCCTGTCATCACAGTGCTCCATGACACATGTCATCACAATGGTCCATGCCTTCGTCATCATCAGTCTCTGTGACCTTTTTAACCACAATTCTCCATGAACATTTCATCACAATGCTCTTTGACCCTTGTCATTACAATGCTCTATGCCTTTCTCAGCACAATGCTCCATGACCCTTGTCATCACAATGCTCCATGTGCTTGTCAGCACAATGCTCCATGACACATGTCATCACAATGCACCATGGGCTTGTCATCACAGTGCTCCACAACATTGTCATCACAATGCTCCATAAAATTTGTCATCACAATGCTCCATGCACTTCTCATCAAAATGCTCTCTCACCACTGATATCACAATGCTACATCACTATTTGTCACAATACTCCCTTACCCCTGTCATCACAATGTTCCATGACTCCTGTCATCACAATGCTACATGCACTTATCATCACAATGTTCGATGACCCCTGACATCACAGTGTTCCATAACACCTGTCATCAAAATATTCCATGACACTTTTCATCAAATTGCTCCATGACCTAGTCATCAGAATGCTCCCTGCCCTTCTCATCACAATGCACAAAGCCCTTGCCATCAAAATGCTCAATGACCTTTGTCATCAAAAAGATCCATGACACTTGGCATCACAATGCTCCATGTCATTGTCATCACAATGCTTCATGAACGCTCTCATCACATTGCTCCATACCCTTGTCTTCACATAGCTCCATGACACATGTAATCAGAATGCTCCATGGCCTTCTCATCACAATGCTCCATGCCCTTGCCATCATAATGCTCCATTACCCCTGTCATAACAATGCTCCATGACCCCTGCCATCACGATGTTCCATGGCCTTGTCATCACAAGGCTCCATGACCCTTGTCATCACAATGATCCAAGAACACTGTAATCACAATGCACTATGCCCCTTTTCATCTCAATGATCCATGAACCCTGTCATCACAATGCACCATGCCCATCATCATAATGCTTCATGCTATTGTCATTACAACGAAATCAAAATGTGCCATGACCTCTGTCATAACAATGCTCCAAAACCTTGTGATCACAGTATTCCATAACACTTGTCATCACAATGCCCCATGATGCTCGTCATCACTCTTATCCATGGTCTTCTCATCACAATGCTCCATGACCTTCGTCATCACAATGCTCAATACACTTGTCATCAACATGCTCCCTGACACTTGTTGTCTGTATGCTCCTTGACGCCTGTCATGACAAAGCTCAATGCCTTTTTCATCACAATGATCCATGACCTTTTCATTCCAATGCTCCAAGTCCCATGTAATCACAATGGTCCATGCAATTGTCATCACAAAGTTCAATGATGCATGCCATCAGAATGCTCCTTGGTCTTCTCCTCACAATGCTCCATGCCCTTGTCTTCACAAAGTTCCAAGACCCCTGTAATCACAATGCTCCATTCCCCTTTTCATCAGTATGCTCCATGAGACTTGTCATCACAAGGCTCCATGGTTTTGTCATCACAATGCTCCAGGACCTTGTCATCACAATGCTTCAAGACCTTGTCATCAAAATTTTCAATGGCCCTTGTCATCATAATGCTCCAAACCCTAATCATCACAATGCTCCATTATATTTCTCATCACAATCCTCCATTACATTTGGTATCACAAAGCTCCATGCCATTGTCATCACCATGGGCCATGACATATGTCATCACAATGCTCCCTGACACCTGTCTTCAAAATATCCCATGACCTTATCATCACAAAGCTCCATGACGCATGTCACCAGAATGTTCCTTGGACTTCCAAACACAATGCTCCATGCACTTGTCATCACAATGTTCCATGACCTTTCTCATCACAATTCTCAATACACTTGTCATCACAATGCTCCCTGACACTTGTCGTCAGTATGCTCCATGAACCCTGTCATTACAAGGATCCATGCCTTTTTCATCAGAATGATCCATGCCCTTTTCATCACAGTGCTCCAAGACCCCTGTAATCACAATGGACCATGCCCTTATCATCACAAATCTCCATGACGCATGTCATCAGAATGTTCCATGGACTTCTCATCACAATTCTCCATGCCCTTGTCATCACAGTGCTCCAAGACCCCTGTAATCACAATGCTCTATGCACTTGTCTTCACAGAGCTCCATGACGCATGTCATCAGAATGTTCCAAGGACTTCCCAACACAATGCTCCATTCCCTTGTCTTCACAATGCTCCAAGACCCCTATAATCACAATGCTCCATGCCCCTTTTCATCTCCATGCTCCATGAACCCTGTCATCACAATGCACCATGCCTATCGTCATAATGCTTCAGGCTATTGTCATCACAATGAAATCAAAATGCTCCATGACCTCTGTCATCACAATGCTCCAAACCCTGGTGATCACAATGTTACATAACACTTATCATCACATCACCCCTTGACGCTCATCATCACAATTATCCATGGTCTTCTCATCACAGTGCTCCATGACCTTTGTCATCACAATTCTCAATTCACTTGTCATCACAATGCTTCCTGACACTTGTCGTCAGTATGCTCCATGAACACTGTCATGACAAGCCTCCATGACTTTTTCATCACAATGATCCAAGCCCTTTTCATCGCAATGTTCCAAGACTCCTGTAATCACAATGCTGCATGCCCTTGTCATCACAAAGCTCCATGACGCATGTCATCAGAATGTTCCATGGACTTCTCATCACAATGATCCATGCCCTTGTCATGACAATGCTCCAAGACCCCTGTAATCACAATGCTCCATGCCCCTTTTCATCTCAATGAACTATGAACCCTGTCATCACAATGCTCCATGCCCTTGTCATCACAAAGCTGCATGACACATATCATCACAATGTTCCATGGACTTCTCATCACAATGCTCCATGCCCTTGTCATCACAATTCTCCAAGACCCCTGTAATCACACTGCTCCATGCCACATTTCATCTCAATGCTCCATGAACCCTGTCATCACAAGGCACCATGCCCATCATCATAATGCTTCAGGCTATTGTCAACACAATGAAATCAAAATGTTCCATGACCTGTGTCATCACAATGCTCCAAACCCGGGTAATAACAAAGTTGCATAACACTTATCATCACAACACCCCATGACGCTCATCATCACATTTATCCAAGGTCTTCTCATCACAAGGCTCCATGAACTTTGTCATCACAATTCTCAATACACATGTCATCACAATGATCCCTGACACTTGTCTTCAGTATGCTCCATGAACCCTGTCATGACAAGGCTCCATGCCTTTTTCATCACAATGATCCCTGCCCTTTTCATCACAATGCTCCAAGACCCCTGTAATCACAATGCTCCATGCACTTGTCATCACAAAGCTCCATGACGCATGTCATCAGAATGTTCCATGGACTTCTCATCACAATGCTCCATGCCCTTGTCATCACAATGCTCCAAGACCTCTGTAATCACAATGCTCCATGCCCCCTTTTCATCTCAATGCTCCATGAACCCTGTCATCACAAGGCACCATGCCCATCATCATAATGCTTCAGGCTATTGTCAACACAATGAAATCAAAATGCTCCATGACCTCTGTCATCACAATGCTCCAAACCCGGGTAATAACAAAGTTGCATAACACTTATCATCACAACACCCCATGACGCTCATCATCACATTTATCCAAGGTCTTTTCATCACAATTCTCCATGACCTTTGTCGTCACAATTCTTAATACACGTGTCATCACAAGGCTCCCTGACACTTGTCGTCAGTATGCTCCATGAACCCTGTCATGACAAGGCTCCATGCCTTTTTCATCAAAATGATCCATGCCCTTTTCATCACAATGCTCCAAGACCCCTGTAATCACAATGCTCCATGCCCTTGTCATCACAACGCTCCATGACTCATGTCATCAGAATGTGCCATGGACTTCTCATCACAATGCTCCATGCCCTTGTCATCACAATGCTCCAAGACACCTGTAATCACAATGCTCCATGCCCATTTTCATCTCAATGCTCCATGAACCCTGTCATCACAATGCACCATGCCCATTGTCATAATGCTTCAGGCTACTGTCATCACACTGAAATCAAAATGCTCCATGACCTCTGTCATCACAATGCTCCAAACCCTGGTGATCACAATGTAGCATAACACTTATCATTACAACACCCCATGACGCTCATCATCACAATTATCCATGGTCTTCTCATCACAATGCTCCATGACGTTTTTCATCACAATTCTCAATAAAATGGTCATCCCAATGCTCCCTGACACTTGTCGTCAGTATGCTCCATGAACCCTGTCATGACAAGGCTCCATGCCTTTTTCTTCACAATGATCCATGCCCTTTTGTTCACAGTGCTCCAACACGCCTGTAATCACAATGCTCCATGACGTATGTGATCAGAATATTCCATGGACTTCTCATCACAATGCTCCATGCCCTTGTCATCACAATGTTCCAAGACGCCTCTAATCACAATGCTCCATGCACATTTTCATCTCAATGCTCAATGAACCCTGTCATCACAATGCACCATGCCCATCGTCATAATGCTTGAGGCTATTGTCATCACAATGAAATCAAAATGGTCCATGACCTGTGTCATCAAAATGCTCCAAACCCTGGTGATCACAATGTTGCATAACACTTATCTTCACAACACCCCATGATGCTAATCATCACAATTATCCATGGTCTTCTCATCACAATGCTCCATGAACTTTGTCATCACAATTCTCAATACACTTGTCATCACAATGCTCCCTGACACTTGTCGTCAGTATGCTCCATGAACCCTGTCATGACAAGGCTCCATGCCTTTTTCATCACAATGATCCATGCCCTTTTCATCACAGTGTTCCAAGACCCCTGTAATCACAATGCTCCATGCCCTTGTCATCACAAAGCTCCATGACACATGAGATCAGAATGTTCCATGGACTTCTCATCAAAATGCTCCATGCCCTTGTCATCAAAATGCTCCAAGACCCCTCTAATCACAATGTTCCATGCCCGTTTTCATCTCAAAGCTCCATGAACCCTGTCATGACAAGGCACCATGCCCATCATCATAATGCATCAGGCTATTGTCAACACAATGAAATCAAAATGCTCCATGACCTCTGTCATCACAATGCTCCAAACCATGGTGATCACAATGTTGCATAACACTTATCATCACAAAACCTCATGACGCTCATCATCACATTTATCCATGGTCTTCTCATCACAATGCTCCATGACCATTTTCATCACAATTCTCAATACACTTGTCATCACAATGCTCCCTGACACTTGTGGGCAGTATGCTCCATGAACCCTGTCATGACAAGGCTCCATGCCTTTTTCATCACAATGATCCATGCCCTTTTCATCACAGTGTTCCAAGACCCCTGTAATCACAATGCTCCATGCCCTTGTCATCACAAAGCTCCATGACACATGAGATCAGAATGTTCCATGGACTTCTCATCAAAATGCTCCATGCCCTTGTCATCAAAATGCTCCAAGACCCCTCTAATCACAATGTTCCATGCCCGTTTTCATCTCAAAGCTCCATGAACCCTGTCATGACAAGGCACCATGCCCATCATCATAATGCATCAGGCTATTGTCAACACAATGAAATCAAAATGCTCCATGACCTCTGTCATCACAATGCTCCAAACCATGGTGATCACAATGTTGCATAACACTTATCATCACAAAACCTCATGACGCTCATCATCACATTTATCCATGGTCTTCTCATCACAATGCTCCATGACCATTTTCATCACAATTCTCAATACACTTGTCATCACAATGCTCCCTGACACTTGTGGGCAGTATGCTCCATGAACCCTGTCATGACAAGGCTCCATGCCTTTTTCATCACAATGATCCATGCCCTTTTCATCACAGTGTTCCAAGACCCCTGTAATCACAATGCTCCATGCCCTTGTCATCACAAAGCTCCATGACACATGAGATCAGAATGTTCCATGGACTTCTCATCACAATGCTCCATGACGTTTTTCATCACAATTCTCAATAAAATGGTCATCCCAATGCTCCCTGACACTTGTCGTCAGTATGCTCCATGAACCCTGTCATGACAAGGCTCCATGCCTTTTTCTTCACAATGATCCATGCCCTTTTGTTCACAGTGCTCCAAGACGCCTGTAATCACAATGCTCCATGACGTATGTGATCAGAATATTCCATGGACTTCTCATCACAATGCTCCATGCCCTTGTCATCACAATGTTCCAAGACGCCTCTAATCACAATGCTCCATGCACATTTTCATCTCAATGCTCAATGAACCCTGTCATCACAATGCACCATGCCCATCGTCATAATGCTTGAGGCTATTGTCATCACAATGAAATCAAAATGGTCCATGACCTGTGTCATCACAATGCTCCAAACCCTGGTGATCACAATGTTGCATAACACTTATCTTCACAACACCCCATGATGCTCATCATCACAATTATCCATGGTCTTTTCACCACAATGCTCCATGAACTTTGTCATCACAATTCTCAATACACTTGTCATCACAATGCTCCCTGACACTTGTCGTCAGTATGCTCCATGAACCCTGTCATGACAAGGCTCCATGCCTTTTTCATCACAATGATCCATGCCCTTTTCATCACAGTGTTCCAAGACCCCTGTAATCACAATGCTCCATGCCCTTGTCATCACAAAGCTCCATGACACATGAGATCAGAATGTTCCATGGACTTCTCATCACAATGCTCCATGCCCTTGTCATCACAATCCTCCAAGACCCCTCTAATCACAATGCTCCATGCCCGTTTTCATCTCAAAGCTCCATGAACCCTGTCATGACAAGGCACCATGCCCATCATCATAATGCATCAGGCTATAGTCAACACAATGAAATCAAAATGCTCCATGACCTCTGTCATCACAATGCTCCAAACCATGGTGATCACAATGTTGCATAACACTTATCATCACAAAACCTCATGACGCTCATCATCACATTTATCCATGGTCTTCTCATCACAATGCTCCATGACCATTTTCATCACAATTCTCAATACACTTGTCATCACAATGCTCCCTGACACTTGTGGGCAGTATGCTCCATGAACCCTGTCATGACAAGGCTCCATGCCTTTTTCATCACAATGATCCATGCCCTTTTCATCACAGTGTTCCAAGACCCCTGTAATCACAATGCTCCATGCCCTTGTCATCACAAAGCTCCATGACACATGAGATCAGAATGTTCCATGGACTTCTCATCACAATGCTGCATGCCCTTGTCATCACAATGCTCCAAGACCCCTCTAATCACAATGCTCCATGCCCGTTTTCATCTCAAAGCTCCATGAACCCTGTCATGACAAGGCACCATGCCCATCATCATAATGCATCAGGCTATTGTAAACACAATGAAATCAAAATGCTCCATGACCTCTGTCATCACAATGCTCCAAACCCTGGTGATCACAATGTTGCATAACACTTATCATCACAAAACCTCATGACGCTCATCATCACATTTATCCATGGTCTTCTCATCACAATGCTCCATGATCATTGTCATCACCATTCTCAATACACTTGTCATCACAATGCTCCCTGACACTTGTGGGCAGTATGCTCCATGAACCCTGTCATGACAAGGCTCCATGCCTTTTTCATCATAATGATCCATGCCCATTTCATCACAATGCTCCAAGACCCCTGTAATCACAATGCTCCATGCACTTGTCATCACAAAGCTCCATGACGCATGTCATCAGAATGTTCCATGGACTTCTCATCACAATGCTCCATGCCCTTGTCATCACAATGCTCCAAGACCTCTGTAATCACAATGCTCCATGCCCCCTTTTCATCTCAATGCTCCATGAACCCTGTCATCACAATGCACCGTGCCCATCATGATAATGCTTCAGGCTCTTGTCAACACAATGAAATCAAATTGCTCCGTGACCTCTGTCATCACAATCCTCCAAATCCGGGTAATAACAATGTTGCATAAAACTTATCATCACAACACCCCATGACGCTCATCATCACATTTATCCATGGTCTTCTCATCACAATGCTCCATGACCTTTGTCGTCACAATTCTTAATACACTTGTCATCACAATGCTCCCTGACACTTGTCGTCAGTATGCTCCATGAACCCTGTCAAGACAAGGCTCAATGCCTTTTTCATCACAATGATCCATGCCCTTTTCCTTGCAATGCTCCAAGACTCCTGTAATCACAATGCTCCATGCACTTGTCATCACAAAGCTGCATGACGCATGTCATCAGATTGTTCCATGGACTTCTCATCACAATGCTCCATGCCCTTGTCATCACAAAGCTCCAACCCCTGTAATCACAATGCTCCATGCCCCTTTTCATCTCAATGCACCATGAACCCTTTCATGACAATTCACCATGCCCATCATCAAAAAGCTTCAAGCTATTGTCATCACAATGAAATAAAAATGCTCCATGACCTCTGTCATCACAATGCTCCAAAACCTGGTGATCACAATGTTGCATAACACTTATCATCACAACACCCCATGACGCTCATCATCACAATTATCCATGGTCTTCTCATCACAATGCTCCATGAACTTTGTCATCACAATTCTCAATACACATGTCATCACAATGATCCCTGACACTTGTCGTCAGTATGCTCCATGAACACTGTCATGACAAGGCTCCATGCCTTTTTCATCACAATGATCCCTGCCCTTTTCATCACAATGCTCCAAGACCCCTGTAATCACAATGCTCCATGCACTTGTCATCACAAAGCTCCATGACGCATGTCATCAGAAAGTTCCATGGACTTCTCATCACAATGCTCCATGCCCTTGTCATCACAGTGCTCCAAGGCCCCTATAATCACAATGCTCCATGCACTTGTCATCACAAAACTCCATGATGCATGTCATCAGAATGTTCCATGGACTTCTCATCACAATGCTCCATGCCCTTGTCATCACAATGCTCCAAGACATCTGTAATCACAATGCTCCATGCCCCTTTTCATCTCAAGGCACCATGAACCCTGTCATCACAAGGCACCATGCCCATCATCATAATGCTTCAGGCTATTGTCAACACAATGAAATCAAAATGCTCCATGACCTCTGTCATCACAATGCTCCAAACCCAGGTAATAACAATGTTGCATAACACGTATCATCACAACACCCCATGACGCTCATCATCACAATTATCCATGATCTTCTCATCACAATGCTCCATGACTTTTGTCATCACAATTCTCAATACACTTTTCATCACAATGCTCCCTGACCCTTGTCGTCAGTATGCTCCATGAACCCTGTCATGACAAGGCTCCATGCCATTTTCATCACAATGATACAAGCCCTTTTCATCGCAATGCTCCAAGACCCCTGTAATCACAATGCTGCATGCCCTTGTCATCACAAACTCCATGACACATGTCATCAAAATGTTCCATGGAATTCTCATCACAATTCTCCATGCCATTGTCATCACAGTGCTCCAAGACACCTATAATCACAATGCTCCTTGCACTTGTCATCACAAAGCTCCATGACGCAAGTCATCAGAATGTTCCATGGACTTCTCATCACAATGCTCCATGCCCTTGTCATCACAATGTTCCAAGACCCCTCTAATCACAATGCTCCATGCCCTTTTCATCACAATGCTCCATGCACATGTCTTAACAGAGCACCATGACGCATGTCATCAGAATGTTCCAAGGACTTCCCAACACAATGCTCCATGCCCTTGTCATCACAATTCTCCAAGACCCCTGTAATCACAATGCTCCATGCCCTTTTTCATCTCAATGCTCAATGAACCCTGTCACCAAAATGCATCATGTCCATCGTCATAATGCTTCAGGTTATGGTCATCACAATGAAATCAAAATGCTCCATGACCTCTGTCATCACAATGCTCCAAACCCTGGTGATCACAATGTTACATAACACGTATCATCACATCACCCATTGACGCTCATCATCACAATTATCCATGGTCTTCTCATCACAGTCCTCCATGACATATGTCAGCACATTTCTCAATACACTTGTCATCACAATGCTTCCTGACACTTGTCGTCAGTATACTCCATGAACCCTGTCATGACAAGGCTCCATGACATTTTCATCACAATGATCCAAGCACTTTTCAACGCAATGCTCCAAGACCCCTGTAATCACAATGCTTCATGCCCTTGTCATCACAAAGCTCCATGACGCATGTCATCAGAATGTTCCATGGAATTCTCATCACAATTCTCCATGCCCTTGTCATCACAATGCTCCAACACCCCTGTAATCACAATGATCCATGCCCCTTTTCATCTCAATGAACTATGAACCCTGTCATCACAATGCTCCATGCTCTTGTAATCACAATGCTCCATGAGGCATGTGATCAGAATGTTCCATGGACTTCTCATCACAATGCTCCATGCCCTTGTCATCACAATGCTCCAAGACCCCTCTAATCAAAATGCTCCATGCCCATTTTCATCTCAATGCTCAATGAACCCTGTCATCACAATGCACCATGCCCATCGTCATAATGCTTCAGGCTATTGTCATCACAATGAAATCAAAATGCTCCATGACCTCTGTCATCACAATGCTCCAAAACCTGGTGATCACAATGTTGCATAACACTTATCATCACAACACACCATGATGCTCATCATCACAATTATCCATGGGCTTCTCACCACAATGCTCCATGAACTTTGTTATCACATTTCTCAATACACTTGTCATCACAAGGCTCCCTGTCACTTGTCATCAGTATGCTCCATGAACCCTGTCATGACAAGGCTCCATGCCTTTTTCATCACAATGATCCATGCCCTTTTCATCACAGTGTTCCAAGACCCCTGTAATCACAATGCTCCATGCCCTTGTCATCACAAATCACCATGACGCATGTGATCAGAATGTTCCATGGACTTCTCATCACAATGCTCCATGCCTTTGTCATCACAATGCTCCAAGACCGCTCTAATCACAATGCTCCATGCCCCTTTTCATCTCAAAGCTCCATAAACCCTGTCATCACAAGGCACCATGCACATCATCATGATGCTTCAGGCTATTGTCAACACAATGAAATCAAAATGCTCCATGACCTCTGTCATCACAATGCTCCAAACCAGGGTAATAACAATGTTGCATAACACTTATCATCACAAAACCCCATGACGCTCATCATCACATTTATCCATGGTCTTCTCATCACAATGCTCCCTGACCATTGTCATCAGAATTCTCAATACACTTGTCATCACAATGCTCCCTGACACTTGTGGTCAGTATGCTCCATGAACACTGCCATGACAAGGATCCATGCCTTTTTCATCATAATGATCCATGCCCTTTTCCTTGCAATGCTCCAAGACTCCTGTAATCACAATGCTCCATGCATTTGTCATCACAAAGCTCCATGACGCATGTCATCAGAATGTTCCATGGATTTCTCATCACAATGCTCCATGCTTTTGTAATCACAATGCTCCAAGACCTCTGTAATCACAATGCTCCATGCCCACTTTTCATCTCAATGCTCCATGAACCCTCTCATCACAAGGCACCATGCCCATCATCATAATGCTTCAGGCTATTGTCAACAAAATGAAATCAAAATGCTCCATGACCTCTGTCATCACAATGCTCCAAACCCGGGTAATAACAGTGTTGCATAACACTTATCATCACAACACCCCATGACGCTCATCATCTCATTTATCCAAGGTCTTCTCATCACAATGCTCCATGACTTTTGTCGTCACAATTCTTAATACACGTGTCATCACAAGGCTCCCTGACACTTGTGGTCAGTATGCTCCATGAACCCTGTCATGACAAGGCTCCATGCCTTTTTCATCACAATTATCCATGCCCCTTTCCTCGCAAATCTCCAAGACTCCTGTAATCACAATGCTCCATGCAGTTGACATCACAAAGCTCCATGACACATGTCATCAGAATGTTCCATGGACTTCTCATCACAATGCTCCATGCCCTTGTCATCACAGTGCACCAAGACCACTATAATCACAATGCTCCATGCCCTTGTCATCACAAATCTCCATGACGCATGTCATCAGAATGTTCCATGGACTTCTCATCATAATGCTCCATGGCCTTGTCATCACAATGCTCCAAGAACCCTGTAAGCACAATGCTCCATGCCCCTTTCATCTCAATGCACCATGTACCCTGTCATCACAAGGCATCATGCCCATCATCATAATGCTTCAGGCTATTGTCAAAACAATGAAATCAAAATGCTCCATGACCTCTGTCATCACAATGCTCCAAACACGGGTAATAACCATATTGCATAACACTTATCATCACAACACCCCATGACGCTCATCATTACATTTATCCATGGTCTTCTCATCACAATGCTCCATGACCTTTGTCATCACAATTCTCAATACACTTGTCCTCACAATGCTCCCTGACCCTTGTCGTCAGTATGCTCCATGAACCCTGTCATGACAAGGCTCCATGCCTTTTTCATCACAATAATCCATGCCGTTTTCATCACAGTGCTCCAAGACCCCTATAATAACAATGCTCCATACCCTTGTCATCACAAAGCTCCATGACGCATGTGATCAGAATGTTCCATGGATTTCTCATCACAATGCTCCATGCCCTTGTCATCACAATGCTCCAAGAACCCTGTAATCACAATGCTCCATGGCCCTTTTCATCTGAATGCTCCATGAACCCTGTCATCACAATGCACCATGCCCATCATCATAATGCTTCAGGCTATTGTCATCCCAATCAAATCAAAATGCTCCATGACCTCTCTCATCACAATGCTCCAAACCCTGGTGATCACAATGTTTCATAACACTTATCATCACAACACCCCATGACGCTCATCATCACAGTTATCCATGGTCTTCTCATCACAATGCTGCATGACCTTTGTCATCACAATTCTCAATACAGTTGTCATCACAATGCTCCCTGACCTTTGTCGTCAGTATGATCCATGAACCCTGTCATGACAAGGCTCCATGCCTTTTTCATCACAATGATCCATGCCCTTTTCAACACAATGCTCCAAGACCCCTCTAATCACAATGCTCCATGCCCATTTTCATCACAATGCTCAATGAACCCTGTCATCACAATGCACCATGCCCATCGTCATAATGCTTCAGGCTATTGTCATCACAATGAAATCAAAATGCTCCATGACCTCGGTCATCACAATGCTCCAAACCCTGGTGATCACAATGTAGCATAACACTTATCATCACAACACCCCATGATGCTCATCATAACAATTATCCATGGGCTTCTCACCACAATGCTCCATGAACTTTGTTATCACATTTCTCAATACACTTGTCATCACAATGCTCCCTGACACTTGTCGTCAGTATGCTCCATGAACCCTGTCATGACAAGGCTCCATGCCTTTTTCATCACAATGATCCATGCCCTTTTCATCACAATGCTCCAAGACCCCTGTAATCACAATGCTCCATGCCCTTGTCATCACAAATCTCCATGACGCATGTGATCAGAATGTTCCATGGACTTCTCATCACAATGCTCCATGCCCTTGTCATCACAATGCTCCAAGACCCCTCTAATCACAATGCTCCATGCCCGTTTTCATCTCAAAGCTCCATGAACCCTGTCATCACAAGGCACCATGCCCATTATCATAATGCTTCAGGCTATTGTCAACACAATGAAATCAAAATGCTCCATGACCTCTGTCATCACAATGCTCCAAACCCGGGTAATAAAAATGTTGCATAACATTATCATCCCAACACCCCATGACGCTCATCATTACATTTATCCATGGTCTTCTCATCACAATGCTCCATGACCATTGTCATCACAATTCTCAATACACTTGTCATCACAATGCTCCCTGACACTTGTGGTCAGTATGCTCCATGAACACTGTCATGACAAGGCTCCATTCCTTTTTCATCACAATGATCCATGCCCTTTTCCTTGCAAGGCTCCAAGACTCCTGTAATCACAATGCTCCATGCACTTGTCATCACAAAGCTCCATGACGCATGTCATCAGATTGTTCCATGGACTTCTCATCACAATGCTCCATGCCCTTGTCATCACAATGCTCCAAGACCCCTGTAATCACAATATTCGATGCTCCTTTTCATTTCAATGCACCATGAACCCTGTCATCACAATGCACCATGCCCATCATCATAAAGCTTCAGGCTATTGTCATCACAATGAAATCAAAATGCTCCATGACCTCTGTCATCACAATGCTCCAAACCCTGGTGATCACAATGTTGCATAACACTTATCATCACAACACCCCATGACGCTCATCATCACAATTATCCATGGTCTTCTCATCACAATGCTCCATGAACTTTGTCATCACAATTCTCAATAAACATGTCATCACAATGATCCCTGACACTTGTCGTCAGTATGCTCCATGATCCCTGTCATGACAAGGCTCCATGCCATTTTCATCACAATGATCCATGCCATTTTCATCGCATAGCTCCAAGACCCCTGTAATCACAATGCTCCATGCAATTGTCATCACAAACTCCATGACGCATGTCATCAGAATGTTCCATGGACTTCTCATCACAATGCTCCATGCCTTTGTCATCACAATGCTCCAAGACCTCTGTAATCACAATGCTCCATGCCCCCTTTTCATCTCAATGCTCCATGAACCCTGTCATCACAAGGCACCATGCCCATCATCATAATGCTTCAGGCTATTGTCAACACAATGAAATCAAAATGCTCCATGACCTCTGTCATCACAATGCTCCAAACCCGGGTAATAACAATGTTGCATAACTCTTATCATCACAACACCCCATGACGCTCATCATCACATTTATCCAAGGGCTTCTCATCACAATGCTTCATGACCTTTGTCGTCACTATTCTTAATACACGTGTCATCACAAGGCTCCCTGACACTTGTCGTCAGTATGCTCCATGAACCCTGTCATGACAAGGCTCCATGCCTTTTTCATCACAATTATACATGCCCTTTTCCTCGCAAAGCTCCAAGACTCCTGTAATCACAATGCTCCATGCAGTTGACATCACAAAGCTCCATGACACATGACATCAGAATGTTCCATGGACTTCTCATCACAATGCTCCATGCCCTTCTCATCACAGTGCTCGAAGACCCCTACAATCACAATGCTCCATGCCCTTGTCATCAAAAAACTCCATGACGCATGTCATCAGAATGTTCCATGGACTTCTCATCACAATGTTCCATGCCCTTGTCATCACAATTCTCCAAGACCCCTGTAATCACAATGCTCCATGCCCCTTTTCATCTCAATGCACCATGAACCTTGTCATCACAAGGCACCATGCCCATCATCATAATGCTTCAGGCTATTGTCAACACAATGAAATCAAAATGCTCCATGACCTCTGTCATCACAATGCTCCAAACCCGGGTAATAAAAATGTTGCATAAAATTATCATCACAACACCCCATGACGCTCATCATTACATTTATCCATGGTCTTCTCATCACAATGCTCCATGACCATTGTCATCACAATTCTCAATACACTTGTCATCACAATGCTCCCTGACACTTGTCGTCAGTATGCTCCATTAACCCTGTCATGACAAGGCTCCATGCCTTTTTCATCACAATCATCCATGCCCTTTTCATCACAGTGCTCCAAGACCCCTATAATCACAATGCTCCATGCCCTTGTCATCACAAAACTCCATGACGCATGTGATCAGAATGTTCCATGGACTTCTCATCACAGTGATCCAAGCCCCTTTTCATCTCAATGCTTAGTGAACCCTGTCATCACAAGGCACCATTCCCATCGTCATAATGCTTCAGCCTGTTGTCAACACAATGAAATCAAAATGCTCCATGACCTCTGTCATCACAATGCTCCAAACCCTGGTGAACACAAGGTTGCATAACACTTATCATCACATCACCCCATGATGCTCATCATCACAGTTATCCATGGTCTTCTCTTCACAATGCTCCATGACATTTGTCATCACAATTCTCAATACACTTGTCATCACAATGCTCCCTGACACTTGTCGTCAGTATGCTCCATGAACCCTGTCATGACAAGGCTCCATGCCTTTTTCATCACAATGATCCATGCCCTTTTCATCACAGTGCTCCAAGAACCCTGTAATCAAAATGCTCCATGACGCATGTGATCAGAATGTTCCATGGACTTCTCATCACAATGCTCCATGCCCTTGTCATCACAATGCTCCAAGACCCCTCTAATCACAATGCTCCATGCCCCTTTTTCATCTCAATGCTCCATGAACCCTGTCATCACAATGCACCATGCCCATCGTCATAATGCTTCAGGCTATTGTCATCACAATGAAATCAAAATGCTCCATGACCTCTGTCATCACAATGCTCCAAACCCTGGTGATCACAATATTGCATAACAGTTATCATCACAACACCCCATGACGCTCATCATCACAATTATCCATGGTCTTCTCACCACAATGCTCCATGAACTTTGTCATCACAATTCTCAATACACTTGTCATCAAAATGCGCCCTGACACTTGTCGTCAGTATGCTCCATGAACCCTGTCATGACAAGGCTCCCTGCCTTTTTCATCACAATAATCCATGCCCTTTTCATCACAGTGTTCCAAGACCCCTCTAATCAGAATGCTCCATGACCTTGTCATCAGAAACCTCCATGACGCATGTGATCAGAATGTTCCATGGACTTTTCATCCCAATGCTCCATGCCATTGTCATCAAAATATTCCTCAAGCTTGTCATCAGAATGCTCCATGACCCTTGTCATCACAATTCTCCATGCACTTCTCAGCACAATTCTCCCTGACCCTTGTCATCACAATGCTCCAAGCCATTGTAACCACAATGCTCCATTACGTTTGTCATCAGAATCCTCCATGACACTTGGCATCACAATTCTCCATGCCATTGTCATTACAATGGGCCATTACATATGTCATCACAATGTTCACTGACACCTCTCTTCACAATACTGCATGAGCTGGTCATCACAATGCTCCATGCACTTGTCATCACAATGTGCCATTCCAACTCTCAACACAATAATCCATGAAACTTATTAGACCAATGCTCCATGCCCTTGTTATCACCATGCTCCATGCCCTTGTTATCACAATGTTCAAAACCACTATAATTAGAATGCTCCATGCCCCTTTTCATCAGTATGCTCCATGAGACTTGTCATCACAAGGCTCCATGGTTTTCTCATCACAATGCTCCAGGACCTTGTCATCACAATGCTTCACGACATTGTCATGAAAATTCTCAATGGCGCTTGTCATCATAATGCTCCAAGCCCTAGTCATGACAATGCTCCATTATATTTGTCATCACAATCCTCCCTTACATTTGGCATCAGAATGCTCCATGCCATTGTCATCGCAATGGACCATGACATATGTCATCACAATGCCCCCTGACACCTGTCTTCACAATACTCCATGCCCTTATCATCACAATGCTCCATGCCCTTGTCATCACAATGCACCATGTCCACTGTCATCACAATAATCTATGAAACTTGTCAGACCAATGCTCCATGCCCCTGTCATCACAATGGTCCATGACTCCTGTCATCACAATGCTTCAAAACGTTTCTTATCACAACGGTCCATTCCCGCGTCATCACAAGGCTCTGTGACCTTTGTAACCACAATGCTCCATGAACTTTTCATCACCATGCTCCGTGACCCTTGTCCTCACAATGCTCCATGCCTTTGTCAGAACAATGCTCCATGACCTTTGTCATCACAATGTGCCATGCGCTTTTCATCACAATGATCCAGAACCTTGTCATCACTATGCTCCATAAACCTTGTAATCACAATGCTCCATGTTCTTGTCATCCAAATGCTCTCTCACATGAGATATCACAATGTTCCATCACTAGTCATCACAATCCTCCCTCACCCTTGTTATCACAATGTTCCATGACCCCTGTCATCACAATGCTACATCCCCTTATCACCACAATGTTCCATGACCCCTGACATCACAATGTTCCATAACCCCTGTCATCAAAATGTTCCATTACACTTTTCATCAAATCGCTGCATGACCCTGTCATCAAAATGCTCCCTGCCGTTCTCATCACAATGCACCACACCCTTGTCATCAAAATGCTCCATGACCATTGTCATCACAAAGCTCCATGACACTTGTCTTCACAATTCTCGATGCCCTTCTCAACACAATGCTCCATGCCCTTGTCATTACAATCCTCCATGACCCATGTATCACAGTGTACCGTGCCCTTGTCATCACAATGCTCCATGCCCACTCTCATCACAATAATCCATGAAACATTTCAGACCAATGCTCAATGCCATTCTCATCACAATGCTCCATTAACTCTGTCATAACAATGCTCCATGACCCCTGCCATCACAATGATCCAAGGCCTTGTCATCACAAGGCTCCATGACCCTTGTCATCACAATGCTCCAAGACCCATGTAATCACAAAGCTCCATGACGCATGTCATCAGAATGTTCCATGGCTTTCTCCTCACAATGCTCCATGCCCTTGTGAACACAACGCTCCAAGAAACCAGTAATCACAATGCTCCATACCCCTTTTCATCAGAATGCTCCATTAGACTTGTCATCACAAGTCTCCATGGTCATCTCATCACAATGATCCACGACCTTGTCATCACCATGCTCCATTCCCTTGTCATCACAATGCTCCATGACCCCTGTCATCACAATACTCCATGAACATTTTCAGCCCAATGCTCCATGACCCTTGTCATCACAATGATCCATGCCCTTCTCATCCCAATGCTCCATGACCCCTGTATTCACAATGCTACATGACACTTGTCATCACAGTACTCCATGACACCTGTCATCACAATGCTCCATGCCTTTGTCAGCAAAATGCTACATGACCTTGTCATTACAATGCTCTATGCGCTTGTCATCACAATACTCCATTACCATTGTCATCACAATCCTCCATGAACCTTGGGATCCTATTGCTTCATGCCATTGTCATCACAATGCTCCATGCTCCTTGAAATCAGAATGATCCATGACCTCTGTCACCACAATGCTCCAAACACTTGTGATCACAATGTTCCATAACACTTGTCATCACAACGCTCCATGATGCCTGTCATCACAATACTCCATGCCCTTTTCATCACAGTGCTCCATGAAGTTGTCATCACAAATCTCAATACACTTGTCATCACAATGCTCCCTGACCCTTCTCGTCAGAATGCTCCTTGAACCCTGTCACGAAACGGCTCCATGCCTTTTCCATCACAATGCCCCATGCCGTTTTTATCCCAATGCTCCATGCCATTGCCATCAAAATACTCCACAAGCTTGTCATCAGAATGCTCCATGACCCTTGTCATCACAATTTTCAATGCACTTGTCAGCACAATGCTCCATGACCCTTGACATCACAATGCTCCAATCCATTGTCACCAAAATGCTCCATTACCTATGTAATCAGAATCCTCCACTACACTTGGCATCACAATTCTCCATGCCATTGTCATCACAATGGGCCATTACATATGTCATCATAATGCTCCCTGACACCTCTCTTCACAATACTGCATGACCTGGTCATCACAATGCTCCATGCCCTTGTCATCACAATGCGCCATTCCAACTGTCATCACAATAATCCATGAATCTTATTAGACCAGTGCTCCATGCCCTTGTCATCACAATGCTCCATGCCCTTTTTATCACAATGTTCCAAGACCCCTGTAATCAGAATCCTCCATGCCCCTTTTCATCAGTATGCTCCATGAGACTTGTCATCAAAAGGCTCCATGGTTTCCTCATCACAATGCTCCATGCCCTTGTCATCACAATGCTCCTTGTCCCCTGTCATCACAATGCTCCGTGATATTTGTCATCACAATCCTCCATTACATTTGGCATCACAATGCTCCATGCCACGGTCATCGCAATGGACCATGACGTATGTCATCACACTGCCCCCTGACACCTGTCTTCACAATACTCTATGCCATTATCATCACAATGCACCATGCCACTGTCATCACAATGCACCATGTCCACTGTCATCACAATAATCTATGAAACTTCACAGACCAATGCTCCATGTCCCTGTCATCACAATGCTACATGATTCTAGTCATCACAGTGCTTCATAACGTTTCTCATCACAACGGTCCATGCCCGCGTTATCACAAGGCTCTGTGACATTTGTAACCACAATGCTCCATGAACTTTTCATCAAAATGCTCCGTGACGCTTGTCATCACAATGCTCCATGCCTTTGTCAGAACAATGCTCCATGACCCTTGTCATCACAATGTGCCATGCACTTTTAATCACAATGATCCACAACCTTGTCATCACTATGCTCCATAAACCTTGTAATCACAATGCCCCATGCACTTCTCATCCAAATGCTCTCTCACATGAGATATCACAATGTTCCATCACTAGTCATCACAATCCTCCCTCACCTCTGTTATCACAGTGTTCCATGTCCCCTGTCATCACAATGCTACATCCCCTTATCAGCACAATGTTCCATGACCCCTGACATCACAATGTTCCATAACCCCTGTCATCAAAATGCTCCATGAGCCTTTTCATCCCAAAGCTCCATGACCCCTGGCATCACAATGTTCTATAACCCCTGTCATCAAAATGTTCCTTTACACTTTTCATCAAATTGCTGCATGACCCTGTCATCAAAATGCTCCCTGTCCTTCTCATCACAATGCACCACACCCTTGTCATCAAAATGCTCCATGACCATTGTCATCACTAAGCTCCATGACCTTTGGCATCAGAATGCTCCATGTCATTGTCATCACAATGTTACATGAACCCTCTCATCACATTGATCCATGCCCTTGTCATCACAAAACTCCATGACACTTGTCATCACAATGCTCGATGCCTTTCTGATCAAAATCCTCCTTGCCCTTGTCATTAAAATGCTCCATGTCCCATGTATCACAGTGTACCGTGCCCTCGTCATCACAATGCTCCATGCCCACTCTCATCACAATAATCCATGAAATATTTCAGACCAATGCTCAATGCTCTTCTCATCAAAATGCTCCATTACCTCTGTCATAACAATGCTCCATGACCACTGCCATGACAATGTTGCACGGCCTTGTCATCACAAGGCTCCATGTCCCTTGTCATCACAATGCTCCAAGACCCATGTAATCACAATGTTCCATGCCCTTGTCATCACAAAGCTCCATGACGCATGTCATCAGAATGTGTCATGTCTTTCTCCTCTACAATACTCCATGCCCTTGTCATCACAATGCTCCAAGACCCTCGTAATCACAAGGCTCCATGCACCTTTTCATCAGAATGCTCCATGAGAATTGTCATCACAAGTCTCCATGGTCATCTCATCACAATGCTCCAGGATCTTGTCATCACCATGCTCAATTCCCTTGTCATCACAATGCTCCATGACCCCTGTCAACACAATACTCCATGAACATTGTCAGTCCAGTGCTCCATGACCTACTCATCACAATGCTCCATGACCAATATCATCACAATGCTCCATGACCACCGTCATCACAACATTCCATGACACCTGACAACACAATGATCCGGGACTCTTGTCATCACAATGCTCCAAGACCCCTGTTCACAATGCTCCATGACCCCTGTCATAACAATACTCCTTGAACATTTTCATCCCAGTGCTCCATGACCCTTGTCATCACAATGATCCATGCCCTTGTCATCCCAATGTTCCATGACCCCTGTATTCACAATGCTCCGTGATGCTTGTCATCACACAGCTCCATGACACCTGTCATCACAATGCTCCATGCCTTTGTAAGCAAAATGCTACATGACCTTGTCATTACAATGCTCTATGCGCTTGTCATCACAATACTCCATTTCCATTGTCATCACAAACCTCCATGAACCTTGGGATCCTATTGCTTCATGCCGTTGTCATCACAATGCTCCATGCTCCTTGAAATCAAAATGATCCATGACCACTGTCATCACAATGCTCCAAACCCTTGTGATCACAATGTTCCATAACACCTGTCATCACAACGCACCATGATGCCTGCCATCACAAAACTCCATGCCCTTTTCATCACAATGCTCCATGAGCACTGTCATCACAATTCTCAATACACTTGTCATCACAATGCTCCCTGACACGTGTCGTCAGAATGCTCCTTGAACCCTGTCACAAAAAGGCTCCATGCCTTTTTCATCACAAAGCCCCATGCCGTTTTCATCCCAATGCTCCATGCCATTGTCATCAAAATACTCCACAAGCCTGTCATCAGAATGCTCCATGACCCTTGTCATCACAATTCTCCATGCACTTGTCAGCACAATGCTCCCTGACCCTTCTCATCACAATGTTTCAAGCCATTGTCACCACAATGCTCCATTACATTTGTCATTATAATCCTCCATGACACTTGGCATCACAATGCTCCATGCCATTGTCATCACAATTTGCCATTACATATGTCATCACAATGCTCCCTGACACCTCTCTTCACAATACTGCAAGACCTGGTCATCACAATGCTCCATGCCCTTGTAATCACAATGCGCCATTCCAACTGTCATCACAATAATCCATGAAACTTATTAGACCAATGCTCCATGCCCTTGTCATCATAATGCTCCATGCACTTGTTTTCACAATGGTCCAAGACCCCTGTAATCAGAATGCTCCATGCCCCTTTTCATGAGTATGCTCCATGAGACTTGTCATCACAGGGCTCCATGGTTTTCTCATCACAATGCTCCAGGACCTTGTCATCACAATGCTTCACAATATTGCTAAGAAAATTCTCAATGGCCCTTGTCATCATAATGCTCCAAGCCCTAGTCATCACAATGCTCCATGATATTTGTCATCACAATCCTCCCTTACTTTTGGCATCACAATGTTCCATGCTATTGTCATCGCAATGGACCATGACATATGTCACCACAATGCCCCCTCACACCTGTCTTCACAATACTCCATGACCTTATCATCACAATGCTCCATTCCCTTGTCATCACAATGCTCCATGCCCTTGTCATCACAATGCACCATGTCCACTGTCATCACAATAATCTATGAAACTTGTCAGACCAATGCTCCATGACTCTGTCATCACAATGCTCCATGCCCTTGTCAACTCAGTGCTCCTTGACCCATGTCATCACAATGCTCCGTGACTCCAGTCATCACAATGCTTCATAACGTTTGTCATCACAACTGTCCATGCCCGCATCATCACAAGGTTCTGTGACCTTTGTAACCACAATGCTCCATGAACATTTCATCACAATGCCCCGTGACACTTGTCATCACAATGCTCCATGCCTTTGTCAGAACAATGCTCCATGACCCTTGTCAACACAATGTGCCATGCACTTTTCATCACAATGATCCACCACCTTTTCATCGCTATGCTCCATAAAATTGTAATCACAATGCTCCATGCACTTCTCATCCAAATGCTCTCTCACATGAGATATCACAGTGTTCCATCACTAGTCATCACAATCCACCCTCACCCCTGTTATCACAATGTTCCATGACCCCTGTTATCACAATGCTACCTCCCCTTATCAGCACAATGTTCCATGAACCCTGACATCACAATATTCCATAACCCATGTCATCAAAATTCTCCATGACCCTTTTCATCCCAAAGCTCCATGACCCCTGGCCTCACAATGTTCTATAACCCCTGTCATCAAAATGTTCCATTACACTTTTCATCAAACTGCCGCATGACACTGTCATCAAAATGCTCCCTGCCCTTCTCATCACAATGCACCATGCCCTTGTCATTAAAATGCTCCATGACATTTGTCATCACAAAGCTGCATGACCCTTCGCATCACAATGCTCCATGTCATTGTCATCACAATGCTCCATGAACACTCTCATCACATTGCTCCATGCCCTTGTCATCACAAAGCTGCATGACCCTTCGCATCACAATGCTCCATGTCATTGTCATCACAATGCTCCATGAACCCTCTCATCACATTGCTCCATGCCCTTATCATCACAAAGCTCCATGACACTTGTCATCAAAATGCTCGATGCCCTTCTCATCACAATGCTCCATGCCATTGTCATCACAATGGGCAATTACATATGTCATCACAATGCTCCCTGACACCTCTCTTCACAATACTGCATGACCTGGTCATCACAATGCTCCAGGCCCTTGGCATCACAATGCGCCATTGCAACTGTCATCACAATAATCCTTGAAACTTATTAGACCAATGCTCCATGCCCTTGTCATCACAATGCTCCATGCCCTTGTAATCACAATGTTCCAAGACGCTTGTAATCAGAATGCTCCATGCCCCTTTTCATCAGTATGCTCCATGAGACTTTTCATCACAAGGCTCCATGGTTTTCTCATCACAATGCTCCAGGTACTTGTCATCACAATGCTTCACGACATTGTCATGAAAATTCTCAAATGCTCTTGTCATCAACATGCTCCAAGCCCTAGTCATCACAATGCTCCATTATTTTTGTCATCACAATCCTCCATTACATTTGGCATCACAATGCTCCATGCCATTGTCATCGCAATGGACCATGACATATGTCATCACAATGCTCCCTGACAACTGTCTTCACAATACTCCATGCCCTGGTCATCACAATGCTCCATGCCCTTCTCATCACAATGCATCATGTCCAAAGTCATCACAATAATCTATGAAACTTGTCATACCAATGCTCCATGCACCTGTCAACACAATGCTCCATGCACTTGTCATCACAATGCTCCATGACCCCTGTCTTCACAATGCTCCGTGACTCCAGTCATCACAATGCTTCATAACGTTTGTCATCACAACAGTCCATGCCCGCCTCATCACAAGGCTCTGTGACATTTGTAACCACAATGCTCCATGAACTTTTCATCACAATGCTCTGTGACCCTTGTCATCACAATGCCCCATGCCCACTCTCGTCACAATAATCCATGAAACATTTCAGACCAATGCTCAATTTCCTTCTCATCACAATGCTCCGTTACCACTGTCATAACAATGTTCCATGACCACTGCCATCACAATGTTCCACGGTCTTGTCATCACAAGGCTCCATGACCATTGTCATCACAATGCTCCAAGACCCATGTAATCACAATGCTCCATGCCCTTGTCATCACAAAGCTCCATGACGCATGTCATCAGAATGTTCCATGGCCTTCTCCTCACAATGCTCCATGCCCTTGTCATCACAACGCTCCAAGACCCCCATAATCACAGTGCTCCATGCTTCTTTTCATCAGAATGCTCCATTAGACTTGTCATCACAAGTCTCCATGGTCATTTCAACACAATGCTCCAAGACCTTGTTATCACCATGCTCCATTCCCTTGTCATGACAATGCTCCAAGACACCTGTCATCACAGTACTCCATGAATATTTTCAGCCCAATGCTCCATGACCTTCTCATCACAATGCTCCATATCCAATATCATCACAATGCTCCATGACCACTGTCATCACAACACTCCATGACACCTGACAACACAATGAACCGGGACTATTGTCAATACAATGCTCCAAGACCCCTGTAATCACAATGCTCCGTCACCCCTGTCATCACAGTACGCCATGAACATTTTCAGCCCAAAGCTCCATGACACTTGTCATCACAATCATCCATGCCCTTGTCATCCCAATGCTCCATGACCCATGTATTCACAATGCTCCGTGACCCTTGTCATCACAATGCACCATGCCCATCATCATAATGCTTCAGGCTATTGTCATCACAATGAAATCAATATTCTCCATGACCTCTTTCATCATAATGCTCCAAAACCTTTTGATCACAAAGTTCCATAACACTTATCATCACAACATCTCATGACGCTCATCATCACAGTTATCCATGGACTTCTCATCACAATGCTCCATGATCTTTGTCATCACAATGCTCAATACACTTGTCATCACAATGCTCCCTGACACTTGTCGTCAGTATGCCCCTTGAACCCTGTCATGAGAAGGCTCCATGCCTTTTTCATCACAATAATCCATGACCTTTTCATCACAATGCTCCAAGATCCCTGTAATCACAATGCTCCATGCCCTTCACATCAAAAAGCTGAATGACGCATGTCATCAGAATGTTCCATGGACTTCTCATCACAATGCTCCATGCCCTTTTCATCACAATGCTCCAAGACCCCTGTAATCACAATGCTCCATGCTCCTTTTCATCAGAATGCTCCATGAGACTTGTCATCACAAGTCGCCATGGCCTTCTCATCACAATGCTCCAGGACCTTGTCCTCACCATGCTCCATTCCCTTGTCATCACAATGCTCCATGACCCCTGTCATCACAACACTCCATGAACATTTTCAGCCCCATGTTCCATGACCTTCTCATCACAATGCTCCATGGCCAATATCGTCACAATGCTCCATGACCACTGTCATCACAACACTCCATGACACCTGACAACACAATGATCCGGGACTCTTGTCATCACAATGCTCCATTCCCTAGTCATCACAATGCTCCATGACCCCTGTCATCACAACACTCCATGAACATTTTCAGCCCAGTGCTCCATGACCCTTGTCATCACAGTGATCCATGCCCTTGTCATCCCAATGCTCCATGACCCCTGAATTCACAAAGCTCCGTGACGCTTGTCATCACAGTGCTCCATTACACATGTCATCACAATGCTCCATGTCTTTCTCAGCAAAATGCTACATGACCTTGTCATGACAATGCTCTATGCGCTTGTCATCACAATACTCCATTTCCATTGTCATCACAATCCTCCATGAACTTTGGGATCACATTGCTTCATGCCCTTGTCATCACAATGCTCCATGCTCCTTGAAATCAAAATGATCCATGACCTCTGTCATCACAATGCTCCAAACCCTTGTGATCACAATGTTCCATAACACTTGTCATCACAACGCTCCATGATGCCTGTCATCACAATACTCCATGCCCTTTTCATCACAATTCTCCATGACCTTTGTCATCAAAATTCTCAAGACACTTGTCATCACAATGCTCCCTGGCACTTGTCATCAGAATGCTCCTTGAAACCTGTCACGAAAAGGCTCCATGCCTTTTTCATCTCAATGCCCCATGCCGTTTTCATCACAATGCTCCGTGACCCTTGTCATTACAATTCTCCATGCACTTGTCAGCACAATGCTCCCTGACCCTTCTCCTCACAATGCTCCAAGCCATTGTCATCACAATGCTCCATTACCTTTGTCATCAGAATCCTTCATGACACTTGGCATCACAATAATCCATGCCATCGTCATCACAATGGGCCATTACATATGTCATCACAATGCTCCCTGACACCTGTCTTCACAATACTGCATGATCTGCTCATCACGATGTTCCATGCCCTTGTCATCACAATGCGCCATTCCAACTCTCATCGCAATAATCCATGAAACTTATTAGACCAATGTTCCATGCCCTTGTCATCAAAATGCTCCATGCCCTTGTTAACACAATGCTCCATGACCTCTGTCATCACAATGCTCCATCATTCCAGTCACCACAATGGTTCATACCCTCGTCATCAACAGTCTCTGTGACCTTTTTAACCACAATGCTCCATGAACTTTTCATCACAATGGTCCTTGACCCTTGTCATCACAATGCTCTATGCCTTTCTCAGCACAATGCTCTATGACCCTTGTCATCACAATGCACCATGTGCTTCTCATTACAATGCTCCACAATCTTGTCATCACAATGCTCCATAAAATTTGTCATCACAATGCTCCATGCACTTCTCATCAAAATGCTCTCTCACCACTGATATCACAATGCTACATCACTATTTGTCACAACACTCCCTCACCCCTGTCATCACAATGTTACATGACTCCTGTCATCACAATGCTACATGCACTTATCATCACAATGATCGATGAGCCCTGACATCAAAATGTTCCATAACACCTGTCATCAAAATGTTCCATGACACTTTTCATCAAATTGCTCCATGACCCTGTCATCACAATGCTCCCTGCCCTTCTCATCACAATGCACAACGCCCCTGCCATCAAAATGCTCCATGACCTTTGTCATCACAAAGATCCATGACCATTGGCATCACAATGCTCCATGTCATTGTCATCACATTGCTCCATGCCCTTGTCTTCACATAGCTCCATGACACATGTCATCAGAATGCTCCATGGCCTTCTCATCACAATGCTCCATGCCCTTGCCATGACAATGCTCCATTACCCCTGTCATAACAATGCTCCATGACCCCTGCCATCACGATGTTCCATGGCCTTGTCATCACAAGAATCCATGACCGTTCTCATCACAATGCTCTAAGAACACTGTAATCACAATTCTCTATGCCCCTTTTCATCTCAATGATCCATGAACCATGTCATCACAATGCACCATGCCCATCATCATAATGCTTCATGCTATTGTCATCACAATGAAATCAAAATGCTCCATGACCTCTGTCATAACAATGTTCCATACCCTTGTGATCACCATAATCCATAACACTTATCATCACAACACCCCATGACGCTCATCATCACAATTATACATGGTCTTCTCTTCACAATGCTCCATGATCTTTGTCTTCACAATTCTCAATACACTTGTCATCACAATGCTCCCTGACACTGGTGGTCAGTATGCTCCTTGAACCGTTTCATGACAAGGTTCCATGCCTTCTTCATCATAATAATCCATGCACTTTTCATCACAATGCTCCAAGATGCCTCTAATCACAATGCTCAATGCACTTGTCATCTAAAAGCTCCATGACACTTGTCATCAGAATGCTCCATTCCCTAGTCATCACAATGCTCCATGACCCCTGTCATCACAACACTCCATGAACATTTTCATCCCAGTGCTCCATGACCCTTGTCATCACAATGATCCATGCCCTTGTCATCCCAATGCTCCATGACCCCTGTATTCACAATACTCCGTGAAGCTTGTCATCACAGTGCTCTATGACACATGTCATCACAATGCTCCATGCCTTTGTCAGCAAAATGTTACAAGAACTTGTCATTACAGTCCTCTATGCGCTTGTCATCACAATACTCCTTTTCCATTGTCATCACAATCCTCCATGTACCTTGGGATCACATTGCTTCATGCTCTTGTCATCACAATGCTCCATGCTCCTTGAAGTCAAAATGATCCAAACCTCTGTCATCACAATGCTCCAAACACTTGTGATCACAATGTTCTATAACACTTGTCATCACAACGCTCCATGATGCCTGTCATCACAATACACCATGCCCTTTTCATTACAAAGCTCCATGACCTTTGTCATAACAATTCTCAATACACTTGTCATCACAATGCTCCCTGACACTTGTCATCAGAATGCTCCTTGAACCCTCTCACGAAAAGGCTTCATGCCTTTACCATCACAATGCCCCATTCCATTTTCATCACAATACTCCATGCCATTGTCATCAAAATACTCCACAAGCTTGTCATCAGAATGTTCCATGCCCCTTGTCATCACAATTCTCCATGCACTTGTCAGCACAAAGCTCCCTGACCCTTGTCATCACAATGCTCCAAGCCATTGTCATCACAATGCTCCATTACCTTTGTCATCAGATTCCTCCATGACACTTGTCATCGCTATGCTCCATGCCATCGTCATCACAATGGGCCATTACATATGTCATCACAATGCTCCCTGACACCTGGCTTCACAATACTGCATGACCTGGTCATCAGGATGCTCCATGCCCTTTTCATCAAAATGCGCCATTCCAACTGTCATCGCAATAATCCATGAAACTTATTAGACCAATATTCCATGCCCTTGTCATCACAATGCACCATGCCCACTCTCAACATAATAATCTAAGAAACATGTCAGACCAGTTCTCCATGCATCTGTCATCACAGTGCACCATGCCCTTGTCATCACAATGCTCATGACCCCTGTCATCACAATGCTCCGTGACTCCAGTCATCACAATGCTTCATAACGTTTGTCATTACAATGGTCCATGCCCGCCTCATCACAAGGCTCTGTGACCTTTGTAACCACAATGCTCCATGAACTTTTCATCACAATTCTCTGTGACCCTTGTCATCACAATGCTCCATGTCTTTTTCAGAGCAATGCTCCATGACCATTGTCATCACAATGTGCCACGCGCATCTCACCACAACGTTCCAAACCTTGTCATTGCAATGCTCCATAAACCTTGTAATCACAATGGTCCATGCACTTCTCATCAAAATGCTCTCTCACCAGAGATATCACAATGTTCCATCATTAGTCATCACAATACTCCCTCACCCGTGGAATCACAATGATCCATGACCCTGTCATCACAATGCTACATCCACTTATCATCACAATGTTCCATGACCCCTGCCATCACAATGTTCCATAACCCCTGTCATCAAAATGCTCCATGACCCTTTCCATCCCAAAGCTCCATGACCCCTGGCATCACAATGTTCTATAACCCCTGCCATCTAAATGTTCCATTACACTTTTTATCAAATTGCTGCATGACCCGGTCTTCAAAATGCTCCCTGCCCTTCTCATCACAATGCACCATGCCCTTGTCCTCAAAATGCTCCATAACTTGTCATCACAAAGCTCCATGACCCTTGGCATCACACTGCTCCATGTCATTGTCATCACAATGCTCCATGAACACTCTCATAACATTGTTCAATGCCATTGTCATCACAAAGCTCCATGATACTTGTCATCACAACGCTCGATGCCCTTCTCATCACAATGCTCCATGCCCTTGTCATTACAGTCCTGCATGACCCATGTATCACAGTGTTCCGTGCCCTTGTCATCACAATGCTCCAAGCCCACTCTCATCACAATAATCCATGAAACATTTCAGACCAAAGTTCCATACCCTTCTCATCACAATTCTCCATTACCCCTGTCATAACAATGCACCATTACCCCTGCCATCACAATGTTCCATAACCCCTGTCATCAAAATGCTCCATGACCCTTTCCATCCCAAAGCTCCAAACCCCTGACATCACAATGTTCTATAACCCCTGCCATCTAAATGTTCCATTACACTTTTTATCAAATTACTGCATGACCCGGTCATCAAAATGCTCCCTGCCCTTCTCATCACAATGCACCATGCCCTTGTCATCAAAATGCTCCATGACTTGTCATCACAAAGCTCCATGACCCTTGGCATCACACTGCTCCATGTCAGTGTCATCACAATGCTCCATGAACCCTCTCATAACATTGTTCAATGCCATTGTCATCACAAAGCTTCTTGATACTTGTTATCACAATGCTCGATGCCCTTCTCATCACAATGCTCCATGCCCTTGTCATTACAGTCCTGCATGACCCATGTATCACAGTGTTCCGTGCCCTTGTCATCACAATGCTCCATTACCTCTGTCATTACAATGAACCATGACCCCTGCCATCACAATGTTCCACGGCCTAGTCATCAAAATGTTCCATAAAACTTGTCATCGCAATGCTGAAGACCACTGAAATCACAATGCTCCATGCCCTTGTTATCACAAAGCTCTATGACGCATGTCATCAGAAAGTTCCAAGGCCTTCTCATCACAATTCTCCTTGCCATAGTCATCACAATGCTCCAAGACCCCTGTAAACATAATGCTCCATGCCCCTTTTCATCTCAATGCTCCATGAACCCTGTCATCACAATGCACCATGCCCATCATCATAATGCTTCAGGCTATTGTCATCACAATGAAATCAATATTCTCCATGACCTCTTTCATCATAATGCTCCAAAACCTTGTGATCACAATGTTCCATAACACTTATCATCACAACATCCCATGACGCTCATCATCACAGTTATCCATGGACTTCTCATCACAATGCTCCATGATCTTTGTCATCACAATGCTCAATATACTTGTCATCACAATGCTCCCTGACACTTGTCGTCAGTATGCCCCTTGAACCCTGTCATGAGAAGGCTCCATGCCTTTTTCATCACAATAATCCATGACCTTTTCATCACAATGCTCCAAGATCCCTGTAATCACAATGCTCCATGCCCTTCACATCAAAAAGCTGAATGACGCATGTCATCAGAATGTTCCATGGACTTCTCATCACAGTGCTCCATGCCCTTTTCACCACAATGCTCCAAGAACCCTGTAATCACAATGCTCCATGCTCCTTTTCATCAGAATGCTCCATGAGACTTGTCATCACAAGTCGCCATGGCCTTCTCATCACAATGCTCCAGGACCTTATCCTCACCATGCTCCATTCCCTTGTCATCACAATGCTCCATGACCCCTGTCATCACAACACTCCATGAACATTTTCAGCCCCATGTTCCATGACCTTCTCATCACAATGCTCCATGGCCAATATCGTCACAATGCTCCATGACCACTGTCATCACAACACTCCATGACACCTGACAACACAATGATCCGGGACTCCTGTCATCACAATGCTCCATTCCCTAGTCATCACAATGCTCCATGACCCCTGTCATCACAACACTCCATGAACATTTTCAGCCCAGTGCTCCATGTCCCTTGTCATCACAGTGATCCATGCCCTTGTCATCCCAATGCTCCATGACCCCTGAATTCACAAAGCTCCGTGACGCTTGTCATCACAGTGCTCCATTACACATGTCATCACAATGCTCCATGTCTTTCTCAGCAAAATGCTACATGATCTTGTCATGACAATGCTCTATGCGCTTGTCATCACAATACTCCATTTCCATTGTCATCACAATCCTCCATGAACTTTGGGATCACATTGCTTCATGCCCTTGTCATCACAATGCTCCATGCTCCTTGAAATCAAAATGATCCATGACCTCTGTCATCACAATGCTCCAAACCCTTGTGATCACAATGTTCCATAACACTTGTCATCACAACGCTCCATGATGCCTGTCATCACAATACTCCATGCCCTTTTCATCACAATTCTCCATGACCTTTGTCATCAAAATTCTCAAGACACTTGTCATCACAATGCTCCGTGGCACTTGTCATCAGAATGCTCCTTGAAACCTGTCACGAAAAGGCTCCATGCCTTTTTCATCTCAATGCCCCATGCCGTTTTCATCACAATGCTCCGTGACCCTTGTCATTACAATTCTCCATGCACTTGTCAGCACAATGCTCCCTGACCCTTCTCCTCACAATGCTCCAAGCCATTGTCATCACAATGCTCCATTACCTTTGTCATCAGAATCCTTCATGACACTTGGCATCACAATAATCCATGCCATCGTCATCACAATGGGCCATTACATATGTCATCACAATGCTCCCTGACACCTGTCTTCACAATACTGCATGATCTGCTCATCACGATGTTCCATGCCCTTGTCATCACAATGCGCCATTCCAACTCTCATCGCAATAATCCATGAAACTTATTAGACCAATGTTCCATGCCCTTGTCATCAAAATGCTCCATGCCCTTGTTAACACAATGCTCCATGACCTCTGTCATCACAATGCTCCATCATTCCAGTCACCACCATGGTTCATACCCTCGTCATCAACAGTCTCTGTGACCTTTTTAACCACAATGCTCCATGAACTTTTCATCACAATGGTCCTTGACCCTTGTCATCACAATGCTCTATGCCTTTCTCAGCACAATGCTCTATGACCCTTGTCATCACAATGCACCATGCGCTTCTCATTACAATGCTCCACAATCTTGTCATCACAATGCTCCATAAAATTTGTCATCACAATGCTCCATGCACTTCTCATCAAAATGCTCTCTCACCACTGATATCACAATGCTACATCACTATTTGTCACAACACTCCCTCACCCCTGTCATCACAATGTTACATGACTCCTGTCATCACAATGCTACATGCACTTATCATCACAATGATCGATGAGCCCTGACATCACAATGTTCCATAACACCTGTCATCAAAATGTTCCATGACACTTTTCATCAAATTGCTCCATGACCCTGTCATCACAATGCTCCCTGCCCTTCTCATCACAATGCACAACGCCCCTGCCATCAAAATGCTCCATGACCTTTGTCATCACAAAGATCCATGACCATTGGCATCACAATGCTCCATGTCATTGTCATCACATTGCTCCATGCCCTTGTCTTCACATAGCTCCATGACACATGTCATCAGAATGCTCCATGGCCTTCTCATCACAATGCTCCATGCCCTTGCCATGACAATGCTCCATTACCCCTGTCATAACAATGCTCCATGACCCCTGCCATCACGATGTTCCATGGCCTTGTCATCACAAGAATCCATGACCGTTCTCATCACAATGCTCTAAGAACACTGTAATCACAATTCTCTATGCCCCTTTTCATCTCAATGATCCATGAACCATGTCATCACAATGCACCATGCCCATCATCATAATGCTTCATGCTATTGTCATCACAATGAAATCAAAATGCTCCATGACCTCTGTCATAACAATGTTCCATACCCTTGTGATCACCATAATCCATAACACTTATCATCACAACACCCCATGACGCTCATCATCACAATTATACATGGTCTTCTCTTCACAATGCTCCATGATCTTTGTCTTCACAATTCTCAATACACTTGTCATCACAATGCTCCCTGACACTGGTGGTCAGTATGCTCCTTGAACCGTTTCATGACAAGGTTCCATGCCTTCTTCATCATAATAATCCATGCCCTTTTCATCACAATGCTCCAAGATGCCTCTAATCACAATGCTCAATGCACTTGTCATCTAAAAGCTCCATGACACTTGTCATCAGAATGCTCCATTCCCTAGTCATCACAATGCTCCATGACCCCTGTCATCACAACACTCCATGAACATTTTCATCCCAGTGCTCCATGACCCTTGTCATCACAATGATCCATGCCCTTGTCATCCCAATGCTCCATGACCCCTGTATTCACAATACTCCGTGAAGCTTGTCATCACAGTGCTCTATGACACATGTCATCACAATGCTCCATGCCTTTGTCAGCAAAATGTTACAAGAACTTGTCATTACAGTCCTCTATGCGCTTGTCATCACAATACTCCTTTTCCATTGTCATCACAATCCTCCATGTACCTTGGGATCACATTGCTTCATGCTCTTGTCATCACAATGCTCCATGCTCCTTGAAGTCAAAATGATCCAAACCTCTGTCATCACAATGCTCCAAACACTTGTGATCACAATGTTCTATAACACTTGTCATCACAACGCTCCATGATGCCTGTCATCACAATACACCATGCCCTTTTCATTACAAAGCTCCATGACCTTTGTCATAACAATTCTCAATACACTTGTCATCACAATGCTCCCTGACACTTGTCATCAGAATGCTCCTTGAACCCTCTCACGAAAAGGCTTCATGCCTTTACCATCACAATGCCCCATTCCATTTTCATCACAATACTCCATGCCATTGTCATCAAAATACTCCACAAGCTTGTCATCAGAATGTTCCATGCCCCTTGTCATCACAATTCTCCATGCACTTGTCAGCACAAAGCTCCCTGACCCTTGTCATCACAATGCTCCAAGCCATTGTCATCACAATGCTCCATTACCTTTGTCATCAGATTCCTCCATGACACTTGTCATCGCTATGCTCCATGCCATCGTCATCACAATGGGCCATTACATATGTCATCACAATGCTCCCTGACACCTGGCTTCACAATACTGCATGACCTGGTCATCAGGATGCTCCATGCCCTTTTCATCAAAATGCGCCATTCCAACTGTCATCGCAATAATCCATGAAACTTATTAGACCAATATTCCATGCCCTTGTCATCACAATGCACCATGCCCACTCTCAACATAATAATCTAAGAAACATGTCAGACCAGTTCTCCATGCATCTGTCATCACAGTGCACCATGCCCTTGTCATCACAATGCTCATGACCCCTGTCATCACAATGCTCCGTGACTCCAGTCATCACAATGCTTCATAACGTTTGTCATTACAATGGTCCATGCCCGCCTCATCACAAGGCTCTGTGACCTTTGTAACCACAATGCTCCATGAACTTTTCATCACAATTCTCTGTGACCCTTGTCATCACAATGCTCCATGTCTTTTTCAGAGCAATGCTCCATGACCATTGTCATCACAATGTGCCACGCGCATCTCACCACAACGTTCCAAACCTTGTCATTGCAATGCTCCATAAACCTTGTAATCACAATGGTCCATGCACTTCTCATCAAAATGCTCTCTCACCAGAAATATCACAATGTTCCATCATTAGTCATCACAATACTCCCTCACCCGTGGAATCACAATGATCCATGACCCTGTCATCACAATGCTACATCCACTTATCATCACAATGTTCCATGACCCCTGCCATCACAATGTTCCATAACCCCTGTCATCAAAATGCTCCATGACCCTTTCCATCCCAAAGCTCCATGACCCCTGGCATCACAATGTTCTATAACCCCTGCCATCTAAATGTTCCATTACACTTTTTATCAAATTGCTGCATGACCCGGTCTTCAAAATGCTCCCTGCCCTTCTCATCACAATGCACCATGCCCTTGTCCTCAAAATGCTCCATAACTTGTCATCACAAAGCTCCATGACCCTTGGCATCACACTGCTCCATGTCATTGTCATCACAATGCTCCATGAACACTCTCATAATATTGTTCAATGCCATTGTCATCACAAAGCTCCATGATACTTGTCATCACAACGCTCGATGCCCTTCTCATCACAATGCTCCATGCCCTTGTCATTACAGTCCTGCATGACCCATGTATCACAGTGTTCCGTGCCCTTGTCATCACAATGCTCCAAGCCCACTCTCATCACAATAATCCATGAAACAATTCAGACCAAAGTTCCATACCCTTCTCATCACAATTCTCCATTACCCCTGTCATAACAATGCACCATTACCCCTGCCATCACAATGTTCCATAACCCCTGTCATCAAAATGCTCCTTGACCCTTTCCATCGCAAAGCTCCAAACCCCTGACATCACAATGTTCTATAACCCCTGCCATCTAAATGTTCCATTACACTTTTTATCAAATTACTGCATGACCCGGTCATCAAAATGCTCCCTGCCCTTCTCATCACAATGCACCATGCCCTTGTCATCAAAATGCTCCATGACACCCTCCTTTTCTTGGCGGGGATCGGGCGTGCGGTCCCGGTCCGCGTAATGTACGGAGGTAGAGGGAAAGGGCTCCGGCCCCCTCGGCGTCATGTCTTCGGTACCGGCGGCTTCCATTCCGCGGGTTCTATCCTCAAGCGCCGGGACACAGGGAAAAAAAAAAAAAAAAAAAAAAAAATGCTCCATGACTTGTCATCACAAAGCTCCATGACCCTTGGCATCACACTGCTCCATGTCAGTGTCATCACAATGCTCCATGAACCCTCTCATAACATTGTTCAATGCCATTGTCATCACAAAGCTTCTTGATACTTGTTATCACAATGCTCGATGCCCTTCTCATCACAATGCTCCATGCCCTTGTCATTACAGTCCTGCATGACCCATGTATCACAGTGTTCCGTGCCCTTGTCATCACAATGCTCCATTACCTCTGTCATTACAATGAACCATGACCCCTGCCATCACAATGTTCCACGGCCTAGTCATCAAAATGTTCCATAAAACTTGTCATCGCAATGCTGAAGACCACTGAAATCACAATGCTCCATGCCCTTGTTATCACAAAGCTCTATGACGCATGTCATCAGAAAGTTCCAAGGCCTTCTCATCACAATTCTCCTTGCCATAGTCATCACAATGCTCCAAGACCCCTGTAAACATAATGCTCCATGCCCCTTTTCATCTCAATGCTCCATGAACCCTGTCATCACAATGCACCATGCCCATCATCATAATGCTTCAGGCTATTGTCATCACAATGAAATCAATATTCTCCATGACCTCTTTCATCATAATGCTCCAAAACCTTGTGATCACAATGTTCCATAACACTTATCATCACAACATCCCATGACGCTCATCATCACAGTTATCCATGGACTTCTCATCACAATGCTCCATGATCTTTGTCATCACAATGCTCAATATACTTGTCATCACAATGCTCCCTGACACTTGTCGTCAGTATGCCCCTTGAACCCTGTCATGAGAAGGCTCCATGCCTTTTTCATCACAATAATCCATGACCTTTTCATCACAATGCTCCAAGATCCCTGTAATCACAATGCTCCATGCCCTTCACATCAAAAAGCTGACTGACGCATGTAATCAGAATGTTCCATGGACTTCTCATCACAATGCTCCATGCCCTTTTCATCACAATGCTCCAAGACCCCTGTAATCACAATGCTCCATGCTCCTTTTCATCAGAATGCTCCATGAGACTTGTCATCACAAGTCGCCATGGCCTTCTCATCACAATGCTCCAGGACCTTGTCCTCACCATGCTCCATTCCCTTGTCATCACAATGCTCCATGACCCCTGTCATCACAACACTCCATGAACATTTTCAGCCCCATGTTCCATGACCTTCTCATCACAATGCTCCATGGCCAATATCGTCACAATGCTCCATGACCACTGTCATCACAACACTCCATGACACCTGACAACACAATGATCCGGGACTCCTGTCATCACAATGCTCCATTCCCTAGTCATCACAATGCTCCATGACCCCTGTCATCACAACACTCCATGAACATTTTCAGCCCAGTGCTCCATGTCCCTTGTCATCACAGTGATCCATGCCCTTGTCATCCCAATGCTCCATGACCCCTGAATTCACAAAGCTCCGTGACGCTTGTCATCACAGTGCTCCATTACACATGTCATCACAATGCTCCATGTCTTTCTCAGCAAAATGCTACATGATCTTGTCATGACAATGCTCTATGCGCTTGTCATCACAATACTCCATTTCCATTGTCATCACAATCCTCCATGAACTTTGGGATCACATTGCTTCATGCCCTTGTCATCACAATGCTCCATGCTCCTTGAAATCAAAATGATCCATGACCTCTGTCATCACAATGCTCCAAACCCTTGTGATCACAATGTTCCATAACACTTGTCATCACAACGCTCCATGATGCCTGTCATCACAATACTCCATGCCCTTTTCATCACAATTCTCCATGACCTTTGTCATCAAAATTCTCAAGACACTTGTCATCACAATGCTCCGTGGCACTTGTCATCAGAATGCTCCTTGAAACCTGTCACGAAAAGGCTCCATGCCTTTTTCATCTCAATGCCCCATGCCGTTTTCATCACAATGCTCCGTGACCCTTGTCATTACAATTCTCCATGCACTTGTCAGCACAATGCTCCCTGACCCTTCTCCTCACAATGCTCCAAGCCATTGTCATCACAATGCTCCATTACCTTTGTCATCAGAATCCTTCATGACACTTGGCATCACAATAATCCATGCCATCGTCATCACAATGGGCCATTACATATGTCATCACAATGCTCCCTGACACCTGTCTTCACAATACTGCATGATCTGCTCATCACGATGTTCCATGCCCTTGTCATCACAATGCGCCATTCCAACTCTCATCGCAATAATCCATGAAACTTATTAGACCAATGTTCCATGCCCTTGTCATCAAAATGCTCCATGACCTTGTTAACACAATGCTCCATGACCTCTGTCATCACAATGCTCCATCATTCCAGTCACCACCATGGTTCATACCCTCGTCATCAACAGTCTCTGTGACCTTTTTAACCACAATGCTCCATGAACTTTTCATCACAATGGTCCTTGACCCTTGTCATCACAATGCTCTATGCCTTTCTCAGCACAATGCTCTATGACCCTTGTCATCACAATGCACCATGCGCTTCTCATTACAATGCTCCACAATCTTGTCATCACAATGCTCCATAAAATTTGTCATCACAATGCTCCATGCACTTCTCATCAAAATGCTCTCTCACCACTGATATCACAATGCTACATCACTATTTGTCACAACACTCCCTCACCCCTGTCATCACAATGTTACATGACTCCTGTCATCACAATGCTACATGCACTTATCATCACAATGATCGATGAGCCCTGACATCACAATGTTCCATAACACCTGTCATCAAAATGTTCCATGACACTTTTCATCAAATTGCTCCATGACCCTGTCATCACAATGCTCCCTGCCCTTCTCATCACAATGCACAACGCCCCTGCCATCAAAATGCTCCATGACCTTTGTCATCACAAAGATCCATGACCATTGGCATCACAATGCTCCATGTCATTGTCATCACATTGCTCCATGCCCTTGTCTTCACATAGCTCCATGACACATGTCATCAGAATGCTCCATGGCCTTCTCATCACAATGCTCCATGCCCTTGCCATGACAATGCTCCATTACCCCTGTCATAACAATGCTCCATGACCCCTGCCATCACGATGTTCCATGGCCTTGTCATCACAAGAATCCATGACCGTTCTCATCACAATGCTCTAAGAACACTGTAATCACAATTCTCTATGCCCCTTTTCATCTCAATGATCCATGAACCATGTCATCACAATGCACCATGCCCATCATCATAATGCTTCATGCTATTGTCATCACAATGAAATCAAAATGCTCCATGACCTCTGTCATAACAATGTTCCATACCCTTGTGATCACCATAATCCATAACACTTATCATCACAACACCCCATGACGCTCATCATCACAATTATACATGGTCTTCTCTTCACAATGCTCCATGATCTTTGTCTTCACAATTCTCAATACACTTGTCATCACAATGCTCCCTGACACTGGTGGTCAGTATGCTCCTTGAACCCTTTCATGACAAGGCTCCATGCCTTCTTCATCATAATAATCCATGCCCTTTTCATCACAATGCTCCAAGATGCCTGTAATCACAATGCTCCATGCACTTGTCATCTAAAAGCTCCATGACACTTGTCATCAGAATGCTCCATTCCCTAGTCATCACAATGCTCCATGACCCCTGTCATCACAACAATCCATGAATATTTTCAGCACAGTGCTCCATGACCCTTGTCATCACAATGATCCATGCCCTTGTCATCCCAATGCTCCATGAACCCTGTATTCACAATGCTCCGTGACGCTTGTCAACACAGTGCTCCATGACACATGTCATCACAATGCTCCATGCCTTTGTCAGCAAAATGCTACATGACCTTGTCATTACAATCCTCTATGTGGTTGTCATCACAATACTCCATTTCCATTGTCATCACAATCCTCCATGAATTTTGGGATCACATTGCTTCATGCCCTTTTCATCACAATGCTCCATGCTCCTTGAAATCAAAATGATCCATGACCTCTGTCATCACAATGCTCCAAACTTTTGTGATTACAATGTTCCATAACACTTGTCATCACAACGCTCCATGATGCCTGTCATCACAATACTCCATGCCCTTGTCATCACAATGCTCCTTGACACCTGTCATCACAATGCTCCGTGACTCCAGTCATCACAATGCTTCATAACGTTTGTCATCACAATGATCCATGCCCGCATCATCACAAGGCTCTGTGACCTTTGTAACCACAATGCTCCATGAACATTTCATCACAATTCTCTGTGACCCTTGTCATCACAATGCTCCATATCTTTGTCAGAACAATGCTCCATGACCATTGTCATCACAATGTGCCACACGCATTTCATCACAACGGTCCACAACGTTTTCATTGCAATGCTCCATAAACCTTGTAATCACAATGGTCCATGCACTTCTCATCAAAATGCTCTCTCACCAGAGATATCACAATGTTCCATCACTAGTCGTCAAAATACTCCCTCACCCCTGGAATCACAATGATCCATGACTCTGTAATCAAAATGCTACGTCCCCTTATCATCAAAATGTTCCATGACCCCTTACATCACAATGTTCTATAACCCCTGCCATCAAAATATTCCATTACAATTTTTATCAAATTGCTGCATGACCCGGTCATCAAAATGCTCCCTGCACTTCTCATCACAATGCACAATGCCCTTGTCATTAAAATGCTCCATGACTTGTCATCACAAAGCTCCATGACCCTTGGCATCACATTGCTCAATGTCATTGACATCACAATGCTCCATGAAAAATCTCATAACATTGCTCAATGCCCTTGTCATCATAAAGCTCCATGACACCTGTCATCACAATGCTCGAAGCCCTTCTCATCACAATGCTCCATGCCCTTGTCATTACAGTCCTGCATAACCCATGTATCACAGTGTTCCGTGCCCTTGTCATCACAATGCTCCATGCCCACTCTCATCACAATAATCCATGAAACATTTCAGACCAAAGTTCCATACCCTTCTCATCACAATGCTCCATTACCCCTGTCATAACAATGCACCATGACCGCTGCCATCAAAATGTTCCACGGCCTAGTCATCACAAGGTTCCATGACACTTCTCATCACAATGCTCAAGACCCCTGAAATCACAATGCTCCATGTCCTTGTCATCACAATGCTCAAAAATCCTTGTAATTACAATGCTCCATGCCCCTTTTCATCTCAATGCTCCATGAACCCTGTCATCACAATGCACCATGCACATCATCATAATGCTTCAGGCTATTTTCATCACAATGAAATCAATATTTTCCATGACCTCTGTCATCATAATGCTCCAAACCCTTGTGATCACAATGTTGCATAACACTTATCATCACAACACACCATGATGCTCATCATCACAATTTTCCATGGTCTTCTCATAACAATGCTCCATGATCTTTGCCAGCCCAATGCTCAATACACTTGTCATCACAATGCTCCCTGACACTTGTCGTCAGTATGCTCCTTGAACCCTGTCATGACAAGGCTCCATGCCTTTTTCATCACAAAGATCCATGACTTTTTCATCTCAATACTCCAAGATCCCTGTAATCACAATGCTCCATGCCCTTGTTATCACAAAACTCCACGACGCATGTCAACAGAATGCTCCATGGCTTTCTCATCACAATGCTCCATGCCCTAGTCATCACAATGCACTAAGACCCCTGTAAACACAATGCTCCAGGCCCCTTTTCTTCAGAATGCTCCATGAGGCTTGTCATCACAACTCTCCATGGTCTTCTTTTCACAATGCTCCAAGACCTTGTCACCACCATGCTCCATTCCCTTGTCATCACAATGCTCCATGACCCCTGTCATCACAGTAATCCATGAACATTTTCAGCCCAGTGCTCCACTACTTTCTCATCACAATGCTCCATGGCCAATATCATCACAATGCTCCATGACCACTGTCATCACAACACTCCATGACACCTGACAACACAATGATCCGGGACTCTTTTCATCACAGTGCTCTATTCCCTATTCATCACAATGCTCCATGACTCCTGTCATCACAACACTCCATGAACATTTTCAGCCCACTGCTCCATGACACTTGTCATCACAAAGATCCATGCCCTTGTCATCCCAATGTTCCATGACCCCTGTATTCACAACGGACGGTAATGATTGTCATCACTGTGGCCATGACACATGTCATCACAATGCTGCATGCCTTTGTCATCAAAATGCTACATGACCTTGTCATGACAATGCTCTATGCGCTTGTCATCACAATACTCCACTTCCATTGTCATCACAATCCTCCATGAACTTGGGGATCACATTGCTTCATGCCCTTGTCATCATAATTCTCCATGCTCCTTGAAATCAAAATGATCCATGACCTCTGTCATCACAATGCTCCAAACCCTTGTGATCACAATGTACCATAACACTTGTCATCACAACACTCCATGATGCCTGTCATCACAATACTCCATGCCCTTTTCATTACAAAGCTCCATGACCTTTCTCATCAGAATTCTCAATACACTTGTCATCACAATGCTCCCTGACACTTGTCATCACAATGCTCCTTGAACACTGTCACGAAAAGGCTCCATACAATGCTCCATTACATTTGTCATCAGAATCCTCCATGACACTTGGCATCACAATGCTCCAAGCCATCGTCATCATAATGGGCCATTATATATGTCATCACAATGCTCCCTGACACCTGTCTTCACAATACTGCATGACCTTGTCATCGGGATGCTCCATGCCCTTGTCATCACAATGCGCCATTCCAACTGTCATCGCAATAATCCATGAAACTTATTAGACCAATGTTCCATGCCCTTGTCATCACAATGCTCCATGCCTTTGTTATCACAATGCTCCATGACCTCTGTCATCACAATGCTCCGTGACTCCAGTCATCACAATGCTTCATGACCTTTGTCATCACAATGATTCATGCCCTCGTCATCAACAGTATCTGTGACCTTTTTAACCACAATGCTCCATGAACTTTTCATCACAATGCTCTTTGACCCTTGTCATCACAATGCTCCATGCGCTTGTCAGCAAAATGCTCCATGAAACATGTCATCACAATGCACCATGCGCTTGTCATCAGAGTGCTCCACAATCTTGTCATCACAATGCTCCATAAATTTGTCATCACAATGCTCCATGCACTTCTCATCACAATGCCCTCTCACCACTGATATCACAATGCTACATCACTATTTGTCACAATACACCCTCACCCTTGTCGTCACAATGTTCCATGACTCGTGTCATCACAATGCTACATGCAATTATCATCACAAAGTTCGATGACCCCTGACATCACAATGTTCCATAACACCTGTCATCAATATGTTGCATGATACTTTTCATCAAATTGCTCCATGACCCTGTCATCAGAATGCTCCCTGCCCTTCTCATCACAATGCACAACGCCCTTGCCATCAAAATGCTCCATGACCCTTGGCATCACAATGCTCCATGTCATTGTCATCACAATGCTCCATGAACGCTCTCATCACATTGCTCCATGCCGTTGTCATCAAAAAGCTCAATGACACATGTCATCAAAATGCTCCATGGCCTTCTCATCACAATGTTCCATGCCCTTGCCATCACAATGCTCCATTACCCCTGTCATAACAATGCTCCATGACTCCTGTCATCACGAATTTCCATGGCCTTTTCATCAAAGGCTCCATGACCCTTCTCATCACAATGCTCCAAGAACACTGTAATCACAATGCTCTATGCCCCTTTTCATCTCAATGATCCATGAAGGCTGTCATCACAATGCACCATGCCCATCATCATAATGCTTCATGCTATTGTCATCACAATGAAATCAAAATGCTCCATGACCTCTGTCATAACAATGCTCCAAACCCTTGTGAACACAATATTCCATAACACTTGTCATCACAATGCCCCATGTGGCTCGTCATCACAATTATCAATGGACTTCTCATCGCAATGCTCGTTGACCTTTGTCATCACAATGCTCAATACACTTGTCATCAAAATGCTCCCTGACACTTGTCGTCAGTATGCTCCTTGAACCCTGTCATGACAAGGATCCATGCATTTTTCATCACAATGATCCATGACCTTTTCATCACAATTCTCAATATACATGTTATCACAATGCTCCCTGACACTTGTCATCAGAATGCTCCTTGAACCCTGTCACGAAAAGGCTCCATGCATTTTTCATCACAATGCCCCATGCCGTTTTCATCACAATGCTCCATTCCACTGTCATCACAATACTCCACAAGCTCGTCATCAGAATGCTCCATGACCCTTGTCATCACAATTCTCCATGCACTTGTCAGCACAATGCTCCCTGAACCTTGTCATCACAATTCTCCAAGCCATTGTCATCACAATGCTCCATTACTTTTGTCATCAGAATCCTCCATGACACTTGGCAACACAATGCTCCATTCCCTAGTCATCACAATGCTCCATGACACCTGTCATCACAACACTCCGTTTATATTTTCAGCCCAGTGCTTCATGACACTTTTCATCACAATGATCCATGCCCTCGTCATCCCAATGCTCCTTGAACCCTGTATTCACAATGCTCCGTGACGCTTGTCAACACAGTGCTCCATGACACATGTCATTACAATGCTCCATGCATTTGTCAGCAAAATGCTACATGACCTTGTCATTAAAATCCTCTATGCGCTTGTCATCACAATACTCCATTTCCATTGTCATCACAATCCTCCATGAAACTTGGGATCACTTTTCTTCATGCCCTTGTCATCACAATGCTCCACGTCCCATGTAATCACAATGGTCCATGCCATTGTCATCACAAAGCTCAATGACGCATGTCATAAGAATGCTCCTTGGTCTTCTCCTCACAATGCTCCATGCCCTTGTCTTCAAAATGTTCCAAGACACCTGTAATCAAAATGCTCCTTTCCCCTTTTAATCAGTATGCTCCATGAGACTTGTCATCACAGGGCTCCATGGTTTTGTCATCAAAATGCTCCAGGACCATGTCATCACAATGGTTCACGACCTTGTCATCAAAATTTTCAATGGCCCTTGTCATCATAATGTTTCAAGCCCTAATCATCACAATGCTCCATTATATTTGTCATCACAATCCACCATTACATTTGGTATCACAAAACTCCATGCCATTGTCATCGCCATGGATCATGACATATGTCTCACAATGCTCCCTGACACCTGTCTTCACAATACTCCATGACCTTATCATCACAATGCTGCATGCCCTTGTCATCACAATGCACCATGCCCACTCTCATCACAATAATCTATGAAACTTGTCAGACCAATGCTCCATGACACTGTCATCACAATGCTCCATGCCCCTGTCATCACAATGCTCCATGATTCCAGTCATCACAATGCTTCATAACGTTTGTCATCACAATGGTCCATGCCCGCGTCATCACAAGGCTCTGTGACCTTTGTAACCACAATGCTCCATGAACTTTTCATCACAATTCTCTGAGAAACTTGTCATCACAATGCTCCATGTATTTGTCAGAACAATGCTTCATGACCATTGTCATCACAATGTGCCACGTGCATGTCATCACAATGTTCCAAACCTTGTCATTGCAATGCTCCATAAACCTTGTAATCACAATGCTCCATGCACTTCTCATCAAAATGCTCTCTCACCAGAGATATCACAATATTCAATCACGAGTCATCACAATAAACCCTCACCCTTGTAATCACAATGTTCCATGACCCTGTCATCACCATGCTACATCCCCTTATCATCGCAATGTTCCATGACCCCTGCCATCACAATGTTCCATAAGACCTGTCATCAAAATGCTCCATGACCCTTTCCATCCCAAAGCTCCAAGACCCCTGACATCACAATGTTCTATAACCACTGCCATCAAAATGTTCCTTTACACATTTTAAAATATGCTGCATGACCCTGTCATCAAAATGCTCCATGACTTGTCATCACAAAGCTCCAAGACCCTTGGCATCACAATGTTCCATGTCATTGTCATCACAGTGCAGCATGAACCCTCTCATCACCTTGCTCCATGCCCTTGAAATCACAAAGCTCCATGACACTTGTCATCACAATGCTCGATGCCCTTCTCATCACAATTCTCCATGCCCTTGTCATTACAGTCCTGCATGAGCCATGTATCACAGTGTTCCCTTTCCTTGTCATCACAATGCTCCATGCCCACTCTCATCACAATAATCCATGAATCATTTCAGACCAAAATTCCATACCCTTCTCATCACAATGCTCAATTAACCCTGTCATAACAATGCACCATGACACCTGCCATCACAATGTTCCACTGCCTAGTCATCACAAAGTTCCATAATACTTCTCATCACAATGCTCAAGACCCCTGAAATCACAATGCTCCATGCCCTTGTCATCACAAAGCTCCATGACGCATGTCATCAGAATGTTCCATGGCTTTCTCATCACAAAGCTCCATGCCATTGTCATCACAATGCTCCAAGAGCCTTGTAATCACAATGCTCCATGCCCCATTTCATCTCAATGTTCCATGAAATCTGTCTTCACAATGCTCCAAGAGCCTTGTAATCACAATGCTCCATCCCACTTTTCATCTCAATGCTCCATGAACCCTGTCATCACAATGCACCATGCCCATCATCATAATGCTTCAGGCTATTGTCATCACAATGAAATCAATATTCTGCATGACCTCTGTCATCATAATGCTCCAAACCCTTGTGATCACAATGTTGCATAACACGTATCATCACAACACCCCATGACGCTCATCATCACAATTATCCATGGTCTTCTCATCACAATGCACCATGATCTTTGTCATCACAATGCTCAAAACACTTGTCATCACAATGCTCCCTGACACTTGTCGTCAGTATGCTCATTGAACCCTGTCATGACAACGTTCCATGCATTTTTCATCACAATGATCCATGACCATTTCATCACAATCCTTCAAGGTCCCTGTAATCACAATGCTCCATGCCCTTGTCATCACAAATCTCCATGACGCATGCCATCAGAATGCTCCATGGCCTTCTCATCACAATGCTCTATGCCCTAGTCATCACCATGCTCCAAGACCCCTGTAATCACAATGCTCCATGCCCCTTTTCATCAGAATGCTCCATGAGACTTGCCATCACAAGTCTCCATGATCTTCTCATCACAATGCTCCAGGAACTTGTCATCACCATGCTCCATTCCCTTGTCATCACAATGCTCCATGACAGCTGTCATCACAATAATCCATGAACATTTTCAGCCCAATGCTCCACGACCTTCTCATCACAATGCTCCATTGCCAATATCATCACAATGCTCCATGACCACTGTCATCACAACACTCCATGACACCTGACAACACAATGATCCAGGACTCTTGTCATCACAATGCTCCATTAGCTTGTCGTCACAATGCTACATGACACCTGTCATCACAACTCTCCATGAACATTTTCAGCCCAGTGCTCCATGACCCTTGTCATCACAATGATCCAAGGCTTTGTCATCCCAATGCTCCATGACCCCTGTATTCACAATGCTCCTTGACGCTTGTCATCACAGTGCTCCATGACACATGTCATCACAATGCTCCATGCCTTTGTCAGCAAAATGCTACATGACTTTGTCATTACAATACTCTATGAGCTTGTCATCAAACTACTCAATTTCCATTGTCATCACAATCCTCCATGAACTTTGGGATTACATTGCTTCATGCCCTTGTCATCACAATGCTCCATGCTCCTTGAAATCAAAATGATCCATGACCTCTGTCATCCCAATGCTCCAAACCCTTGTGATTACAATGTTCCATAACACTTGTCATCATAACGCTCCATGATGCCTGTCATCACAGTACTCCATGCCCTTTTCATCACAATGCTCCATGACTTTTGTCACCACAATTCTCAATACACTTGTCATCACAATGCTCCCTGACACTTGTCATCAGAATGCTCCTTGAACCCTGTCACGAAAAGGCTCCATAGCTTTTTCATCACAATGCCCCATGCCGTTTTCATCACAATGCTCCATGCCATTGTCATCAAAATACTCCACAAGCTTGTCATCAGAATGCTCCATGACCCTTGTCATCACAATGCTCCAAGCCATTTTCATCACAATTCTCCATTACCTTTGTCATCAAAATCCTCCCTGACACTTGGCATCACAATACTCCTGCCATCCTCATCACAATGGGCCATTACATATGTGATCACAATGCTCCCTGACACCTGTCTTCACAATACGGCATGACCTGGTCATCACAATGCTCCATGCCCTTGTCATCACAGTGTGCCATTCCAACTGTCATCGAAATACTGCATGAAACTCATTAGACAAATGTTCCATGCCATTCTCATCACGATGCTCAATGCCCTTATTATCACAATGCTCCATGACCCCTGTCAGCACAATTCTCCATGACTCCAGTCATCACAATGCTTCATGACCTTTGTCATTACAATGGTCCATGCCCTCGTCATCAACAGTCTCTGTGATCTTTTCAACCACAATGCTCCATGAACTTTTCATCACAATGCTCTTTGACCCTTGTCATCACAATTTTCTATGTCTTTCTCAGCACAATGCTCCATGAACCTTGTTATCACAGTGCTCCATGCGCTTGTCAGCACAATGCTCCATGTCACATGTCATCACAATGCACCATGCGCTTGTCATCACAGTGCTCCACAACCTTGTCATCACAATGCTCCATAAAATTTGTCATCACAGTGCTCCATGCACTTCTCATCAAAATGCTCTCTCACCACTGATATCACAATGCTACATCACTATTTGTCACAATACTCCCTCACCCCTGTCATCACAATGTTCCATGACTCCTGTCATCACAATGCTACACGTATTTATCATCACAATGTTCGATGACCCCTGACATCACAATGTTCTATAACACCTGTCATCAAAATGTTCCATGACAATTTTCATCAAATTGCTTTATGACCCAGTCATCAGAATGCTCCCTGCCCTTCTCATCACAATGCACAACGCACTTGCCATCAAAATGCTCCATGACCTTTGTCATCACAAAGATCCATTACCCTTGGCATCACAATGCTCCATGTCATTGTCATCACAATGCTCCATGAACGCTCCCATCACGTTGCTCCATGCCCTTGTCTTCACATAGCTCCATGACACATGTCATCAGAATGCTCCATGGCCTTCTCATCACAATGTTCCATGCCCTTGTCATCACAATAGGCCATTCCAACTGTCATCGCAAGAAACCATGAAACGTATTACACCAATGTTCCATGCCCTTGTCATCACAATGCTCCATGCCCTTGTTATCACAATGCTCCATGACCCATGTCATCACAATGCTCCGTGACTCCAGTCATCACAATGCTTCATGAACTTTGTCATCACAATGGTCCATGCCCTTGTCATCAACTGTCTCTGTGACCTTTTTAACCCCAATGCTCCATGAACTTTTCTTCGCAGTGCTCTTTGACCCTTGTCATCACAATGCTCTATGCCTTTCTCAGCACAATGCTCCATGACCCTGGTCATCACAATGCTCCATGCACTTGTCTGCACAATGTTCCATGACACATGTCATCACAGACCTCCATGACCCCTGTCATCACAATGCTCAGTGACTCCAGTCATCACAATGCTTCATAACGTTTTTCCTCAAAATTGTCCAAGCCCGCGTCATCACAAGGCTCTGTGACATTTGTTACCACAATGCTCCATGAACTTTTCATCACAATTCTCTGTGACCCTCGTCATCACAATGCTACATGTCTTTGTCAGAACAATGCTCCATAACCATTATCATCACAGTGTGCCACGCGCATTTCATCACAACGGTACACAATCTTGTCATTGCAATGCTCCATAAACTTTGTAATCACAATGCTCCATGCACTTCTCATCAAAATGCGCTGTTACCAGAGATATCACAGTATTCCATCCCTAGTCATCGCAATACTCCCTCACCCCTGTAATCAGAATGTTCCATGACCCTGTCATCACACTGCTACATCCCCTTATCAACACAATGTTCCATGACCCCTGACATCTCAATGTTCCATAACCCATGTCATCAAAATGCTCCATGATCCTTTTCATCCCAAAGCTCCAAGACCCCTGACATCACAATGTTCTATAACCCCCGCCATCAAAATATTCCATTACACTTTTCATCAAATTGCTGCATGAGCCGGTCATCAAAATGCTCCCTGCCCTTCTCATCACAATGCACCATGTCCTTGTCATCAAAATGCTCCATGACTGGTCAGCAGAAAGCTCCATGACCACTGGCATCACAATGCTAAATGTCATTGTCATCACCATGCTCCATGAACCCTCTCATAACATTGCTCAATGCCCTTGTCATCACAGAGCTCCATGACACTTGTCATAACAATGCTCGATGCCCTTCTCATCACAATGCTCCATGTCCTTGTCATTACAATCCTGCATGACGAATGTATCATAGAGTTCCGTACCCTTGTCATCACAATCCTCCATGCCCACTCTCATCACAAAAATCCATGAAACATTTCAGACCAATGTTCCATGGCCTTCTCATCACAATGCTCCATTACCTCTGTCATAACAATGCACCATGAACCCTGCCATCACTATGTTCCACGGCGTAGTCTTCACAAGGTTCCATGACACTTGTCATCACAATGCTGAAAACCACTGTAATCACAATGCTCCATGCCCTTCTCATCACAAAGCTCCATGACGCATGTCATCAGAATGTTCCATGGCCTTCTCATCACAATGCTCCATGCCCTTGTCATCACAATGCTCCAAGACCTTGTAAACACAATGCACCATGCCCATTTTCATCTCAATGCTCCATGAACCCTGTCATCACAGTGCACGTTGCCCATCATCATAATACTTCAGTCTATTGTCATCACAATGAAATCAATATTCTCCATGACCTCTGACTTCATAATGCTCCAAACCCTTGTGATCACAATGTTCCATATAACTTATCATCACAGCACCCCATGACGCTCATCATCACAATTATCCATGGTCTTCTCATCACAATGCTCCATGATCTTTGTCATCCTGATGCTCAATACACTTGTCATCACAATGCTCCCTGACACTTGTCGTCAGTATGCTCCTTGAACCCTGTCATGACAAGGCTCCAAGCCTTTTTCATCACAATAATCCATTCCCTTTCCATCACAATGCTCCAAGATCCATGTAATCACAATGCTCCATGGCCTTGTCATCAAAAAGCTCCATGAGACATGTCATCAGAATGTTTCCTGGCCTTCTCATCACAATGTTCCATGCCCTTTTCATCACAATGCTCCAAGACCCCTGTAATCACAATGCTCCATGCCCCTTTTCATCAGAATTCTCCATGAGACTTTTCATCACAAGTCTCCATGGTCTTCCCATCACAATGCTCCAGGACCTTGTCATCACCATGATCCATTCCCTTGTCATCACAATGCTACATGACCCCTGTCATCTCAGTAATCCATGAACAAATGTCAGCCCAATGCTCCACGACCTTCTCATCACAATGCTCCATGGCCAATATCATCACAATGCTCCATGACCACAGTCCTCACAACACTCCATGACACCTGACAACACAATGATCTGGGACACTTGTGATCACAATGCTCCATTCCCTAGGCATCACAATGCTCCATGAACCCTGTCATCACAAATCTCCATGAACATTTTCAGCCCAGTGATCCATGACTCTTGCCATCACAATGATCCATGCCCTTGTCATCCCAATGCTCCATGACGCCTGTATTCACAATGCTCTTGACTCTTGTCATCACAGTGCTCCATGACCTTTGTCACCACAATCCTCTTTACACTTGTCATCACAATGTTCCCTGACAGATGTCATCAGAATGCTCCTTGAAACCTGTCACGAAAAGGCTCCATGCCTTTTTCATCACAATGCCCCATGCCGTTTTCATCACAATGCTCCATGCCATTGTCATCAAAATACTCCACAAGCTTGTCATCAGAATGCTCCCTGACCCTTGTCATCACAATTCTCCATGCACTTGTCAGCACAATGCTCCCTGACCCTTGTCATCACAATGCTCCAAGTCATTGTCCTCACAATGTTCCATGACCCCTGTCATCACAACACTCCATGACACCTGACAACACAATGATCCGGGATTCTTGTCATCACAATGCTCCATTCCCTAGTCGTCACAATGCTCCATGACACCTGTCATCACAACACTCCATGAACATTTTCAGCCGAGTGCTTCTTGAAGCTTGTCATCACAATGATCCATGCCCTTGTCATCCCAATGCTCCATGACCCCTGTATTCACAATGCTCCTTGAAGCTTGTCATCACAGTGGTCCATGACACATGTCATCACAATGCTCCATGCCTTTGTCAGCAAAATGCTACATGACCTTGTCATTACAATCCTCTATGCGCTTGTCATCACAATACTCCATTTCCATTGGCATCACAATCCTCTATGAACCTGGGGATCACATTGCTTCATGCCCTTGTCATCACAATGCTCCATGCTCCTTGAAATCAAAATGATCCATGACCTCTGTCATCACAATGCTCCAACCACTTGTGATCACAATATTCTGTAACACTTGTCAACACAATGCCCCTTGACGATCGTCATCACAATTATCCATGGTCTTCTCATCACAATGCTCCCTGACCTTCGTCATCACAATGCTCAATTCACTTGTCATCAACATGCTCCCTGACACTTGTTGTCTGTATGCTCCTTGAACCCTGTCATGACCAGGCTCCATGCCTTTTTCATCACAATGATCCATGCCCTTTTCATCACAATGTTCCAAGTCCCATGTAATCACAATGGTCCATGCCATTGTCATCAAAGAGCTCAATGACGCATGTCATCAGAATGCTCCTTGGTCTTCTCCTCACAATGCTCCATGCCCTTGTCTTCACAATGTTCCAAGACCCTTGTAATCACAATGCTCCATTCCCCTTTTAATCAGTATGCTCCTTGAGACTTGTCATCACAAGGCTCCATGGTTTTGTCATCACAATGCTCCAGGACCTTGTCATCACAATGCTTCACGACCTTATCCTGAAAATTTTCAATGGCCCTTGTCATCATAATGCTCCAAGCCCTAATCATCACAATGCTCCATTATATTTGTCATCACAATCCACCATTACATTTGGTACCACAAAGCTCCATGCCATTGTCATTGTCATGGACCATGACATATGTCTCACAATGCTCCCTGACACCTTTCTTCACAATACTCCATGACCTTATCATCACAATGCTCCATGCCCTTGTCATTACAATGCACCATGCCCACTCTCATCACAATAATCTGTGAAACTTGTCAGACAAATGCTCCATGCCACTGTCATCACAATGCTCCATGCCCTTGTCATCACAAGGCTCCATGACCCCTGTCATCACAATGCTCCATTACTCCAGTCATCACAATGCTTCATAACGTTTGTCATCACAATGGTCCATGCCCCCGTCATCACAAGGCTCTGTGAAATTTGTAACCACAATTCTTCATGAACATTTCATAACAATTCTCTGTGAAACTTGTCATCACAATGCTCCATTTCTTTGTCAGAACGATTCTCCATGACCATTGTCATCAGAATGTGCTACGCGCAGTTCATCACAACGGTCCACAAGTTGTCATTGCAATGCTCCATAAAACTTGTAATCACAATGGTCAATGTAATTCTCATCAAAATGCTCTCTCACCAGACATATCACAATGTTACATCAGTAGTCATCAAAATACTCCCTCACCCTTGTAATCAAAATGTTCCATGACACTGTCATCACAATGCTACATCCCCTTATCATAACAATGTTCCATGACCCCTGCCATCACAATGTTCATAAGCCCTATCATCAAAATGCTCAATGACCCTTTCCATCCCAAAGCTCCAAGACCCCTGACATCACAATGTTCTATAACCCCTGCCATCAAAATGTTCCATTACACTTTTTATCAAATTGCTGCATGACCCGGTCCTCAAAATGTTCCCTGCCCTTCTCATCAAAATGCTCCATGACTTGTCATCACAAAGCTCCAAGACCCTTGGCATCACAATGCTCCATGTCATTGTCATCACAATGCTCCATGAACCCTCTCATCACATTGCTCCATGCCCTTGTCATCTCACAGATCCGTGACACTTGTCATCACAATGCTCAATGCCTTTCTCATCACAATGCTCCATGCCCTTCTCATTACAGTCCTGCATGACCCATGTATCACAGTGTTCCGTGCCCTTGTCATCACAATGCTCCATGCCCACTCTCATCACAATAAGCCATGAAGCATTTCAGACCAAATTTCTATACCCTTTTCATCACAATGCTCCATTACCCCTGTCATAACAATGCACCATGACACCTGCCATCACAATGCACCATGACACCTGGCATCACAATGATCCACGGCCTAGTTATCACAATGTTCCATGATAATTCTCATCACAATGCTCAAGACCCCTGATATCACAATGCTCCATGCCCTTGTCATCACAAAGCTCCATGACGCATGTCATCAGAATGTTCCATGGCCTTCTCATCACAATGCTCCATGCCCTTGTCATCACAATGCTCCAAGACCCTTGTCATCACAATGCTCCATTCCCCACTTCATCTCAGTGCTCCATGAAATCTGTCATCACAATGCTCCAAGACCCTTGTAATCACAATGCTCCATGCCCCTTTTCATCTCAATGCTCCATGAACCCTGTCATCACAATGCACCATGCCCATCATCATAATGCTTCAGGCTATTGTCATCACAATGAAATCAATATTCTGCATGACCTCTGTCATCATAATGCTCCAAACCCTTGTGATCACAATGTTGCATAACACGTATCATCACAACACCCCATGACACTCATCATCTCAATTGTCCATGGTCTTCTCATCACAATGCTCCATGATCTTTGCCATCACAATGCTCAATACACTTGTCATCGCAATGCTCCCTGACCCTTGTCGTCAGTATGCTCCTAGAACCCTGTCATGACAAGTTTCCATGCATTTTTCATCACAATGATCCATGACCATTTCATCACAATGCTCCAAGGTCCCTGTAATCACAATGCTCCATACCCTTGTCATCACAAAACTCCATGACGCATGTCATCAGAATGCTCCATGGCCTTCTCATCACAATGCTCTATGCCCTAGTCATAACAATGCTCCAAGACCCCTGTAATAACAATGCCCCATGCCCCTTTTCATCAGAATGCTCCATGAGACTTGCCATCACAAGTCTCCATGGTCTTCTCATTACAATGTTCCAGGACCTTGACATCACCATGATCCATTCCCTTGTCATCACAATGCTCCATGACCCCTGTCATCACAATAATCCATGAACATTTTCAGCCCAATGCTCCACGACCTTCTCATCACAATGCTCCATTGCCAATATCATCACAATGCTCCATGACCACTGTCATCACAACAATCCATGACACATGACAACACAATGATCCAGGACTCTTGTCATCACAATGCTCCATTAACTTGTCGTCACAATTCTAAATGACAACTGTCACCACAACTCTCAATGAACATTTTCAGCCCAGTGTTCCAAGACCCTTGTCATCACAATGATCGATGCCCTTGTCATCCAAATGCTCCATGACCCATGTATTCACAATGCTCCTTGACGCTTGTCATCACAGTGCTCCATGACACATGTCATCACAATGCTCCATGCCTTTGTCAGCAAAATGATACATGACCTTGTCATTACAATGCTCTATGCACTTGTCATCACAATACTCCATTTCCATTGTCATAACAATCCTCCATGAACTTTGGGATCACATTGCTTCATGCCCTTGTCATCACAATGCTCCATGCTCCTTGAAATCAAAATGATCCATGACCTCTGTCATCACAATGCTCCAAACCCTGGTGATCATAATATTGCATAACACTTGTCCTCACAACGCTCCAAGATGCCTGTCATCACAATACTCCATGCCCTTTTCATCACAATTCTCCATGACCTTTGTCACCACAATTCTCAATACACTTGTCATCACAATGCTCCCTGACACTTGTCATCAGAATGCTCCTTGAACCCTGTCACGAAAAGGCTCCATGCCTTTTTCATCACAATGACCCATGCCATTTTCATCACAATGCTCCATGCCATTGTCATCAAAATACTCCACAAGCTTGTCATCAGAATGCTCCATGACCCTTGTCATCACAATTTTCCATGCACTTGTCAGCACAATGCTCCCTGACCCTTGTCATCACAATGCTCCAAGCCATTGTCATCACAATGCTCCATTACCTTTGTCATCAGAATCCTCCCTGACACTTGGCATCACAATGCTCCATGCCATCCTCATCAAAATGGGCCATTACATATGTGATCACAATGCTCCCTGACACGGGTCTTCACAATACGGCATGACCTGGTCATCACAATGCTCCATGCCCTTGTCATCACAGTGTGCCATTCCAACTCTCATCGCCATACTCCATGAAAGTTATTAGACCAATGTTCCATGCCCTTGTCATCACAATGCTCCATGCCCTTGTTTCACAATGCTCCATGACCCCTGTCATCACAATGCTCCATGACTCCAGTCATCACAATGCTTCATGACCTTTGTCATCACAATGGTCCATGCCCTCGTCATCAACAGTCTCTGTGACCTATTTAACCACAATGCTCCATGAACTTTTCATCACAATGCTCTTTGACCCTTGTCATCACAATGCTCTATGCCTTTCTCAGCACAATGCTCCATGACCCTTGTCATCACAATGCTCCATGCGCTTGTCAGCACAATGCTTCATGACACATGTCATCACAATGCACCATGCGCTTGTCATCACAGTGCTCCACAACATTGTCATCACAATGCTCCATAAAATTTGTCATCACAATGTTCCATGCACTTCTCATCAAAATGCTCTCTCACCACTGATATCACAATGCTACATCACTATTTGTCACAATACTCCCTCACCCCTGTCATCACAATGTTCCATGACTCCTGTCATCACAATGCTACATGCACTTATCATCACAATGTTCGATGACCCCTGAAATCACAATGTTCCATAACACCTGTCATCAAAATGTTCCATGACACTTTTCATCAAATTGCTCCATGACCCTGTCATCAGAATGCTCCCTGCCCTTCTCATCACAATGCACAACGCCCTTGCCATCAAAATGCTCCATGACCTTTGTCATCACAAAGATCCATGACCCTTGGCATCACAATGCTCCATGTCATTGTCATCACAATGCTCCATGAACGCTCTCATCACATTGCTCCATGCCCTTGTCTTCACATAGCTCCATGACACATGTCATCAGAATGCTCCATGGCCTTCTCATCACAATGCCCCAAGCCCTGTCCATCACAATGCTCCATTACACCTGTCATAACAATGCTCCATGACCCCTGCCATCACGATGTTCCATGGCCTTGTCATCACAAGGCTCCATGACCCTTCTCATCACAATTCTCCAAGAACACTGTAATCACAATGCTCTATGCCCCTTTTCATCTCAATGATCCATGAACCCTGTCATCACAATGCACTATGCCCATCATCATAATGCTTCATGCTATTGTCATAACAACGAAATCAAAATGTTCCATGACCTCTGTCATAACAATGCTCCAAACCCTTGTGATCACAATATTCCATAACACTTGTCATCACAATGCCCCAGGATGCTCATCATCACAATTATCCATGGTCTTCTCATCACAATGCTCCATGACCTTCGTCATCACAATGCTCAATACACTTGTCATCAACATGCTCCCTGACACTTGTTGTCTGTATGCTCCTTGAACCCTGTCATGACAAGGCTCCATGCCTTTTTCATCACAATGATCCATGCCCTTTTCATCACAATGCTCCAAGTCCCATGTAATCACAATGGTCCATGCCATTGTCATCACAAAGCTCAATGACGCATGCCATCAGAATGCTCCTTGGTCTTCTCCTCACAATGCTCCATGCATTTGTCTTCACAATGTTCCAAGACCCCTGTAATCACAATGCTCCATTCCCCTTTTAATCAGTATGCTACATTCCCCTTTTAATCAGTATGCTCCATTCCCCTTTTAATCAGTATGCTCCATGGTTTTGTCATCACAGTGCTCCAGGACCTTGTCATCACAATGCTTCACGACCTTGTCATCAAAATTTTCAATGGCCCTTGTCATCATAAGGCTACAAGCCCTAATCATCACAATGCTCCATTTTATTTGTCATCACAATCCTCCATTACATTTGGTATCACAAGCTCCATGACATTGTCATCGCCATGCACCATGACATATGTCATCACAATGCTCCCTGACACCTGTCTTCACAATACTCCATGACCTTATCATCACAATGTTCCATGCCCTTGTCATCACAATGCAACATGCCCACTCTCATCACAATAATCTATGAAACTTGTCAGACCAATGCTCCATGCCACTGTCATCACAATGCTCCATGCCCTTGTCATCACAATGCTCCATGACCACTGTCATCACAATGCTCCGTGACTCCAGTCATCACAATGCTTCATAACATTTGTCATCACAATGGTCCATGCCCGCGTCATCACAAGGCTCTGTGACCTTTGTAACAACAATGCTCCATGAACTTTTCATCACAATTCTCTGAGAAACTTGTCATCACAATGCTCCATGTCTTTGTCAGAACAATGCTCCATGACAATTGTCATCACAATGTGCCACGCGCATTTCATCACAACGTTCCAAACATTGTCATTGCAGTGCTCCATAAACCATGTAATCACAATGGTCCATGCACTTCTCATCAAAATGCTCTCTCACCAGAGATATCACAATGTTCCATCAATAGTCATCACAATACACACTCGTCCTTGTAATCACAATGTTCCATGACACTGTCATCACAATGCTACATCCCCTTATCATCACAATGTTCCATGACCCCTGCCATCACAATGTTCCATAAGTCCTGTCATCAAAATGCTCAATGACCCTTTCCATCCCAAAGCTCCAAGACCCCTGCCATCACAATGTTCTATAACCACTGCCATCAAAATGTTCCATTACACTTTTTATCAAATTGCTGCATGACCCGGTCAACAAAATATTCCCTGCCCTTCTCATCAAATGCTCCATGACTTGTCATCACAAAGCTCCAAGACCCTTGGCATCACAATGCTCCATGTCATTGTCATCACAATGCTCCATGAACCCTCTCATCACATTGCTCCATGCCCTTGTCATCACACAGCTCCGTGACACTTGTCATCACAATGCTCCATGCCCACTCTCATCACAATAAGCCATGAAGCATTTCAGACCAAATTTCTATACCCTTCTCATCACAATGCTCCATTACCCCTGTCATAAAAATGCACCATGACACCTGCCATCACAATGCACCATGACACCTGCCATCACAATGATCCACGGCCTAGTCATCACAAGGTTCCATGATAATTCTCATCACAATGCTCAAGACCCCTGATATCACAATGCTCCATGCCCTTGTCATCAAAAAGCTCCATGACGCATGTCATCAGAATGTTCCATGGCCTTCTCATCACAATGCTCCATGCCCTTGTCATCACAATGCTCCAAGACCCTTGTCATCACAATGCTCCATGCCCCATTTCATCTCAATGCTCCAAGAAATCTGTCATCACAATGCTCCAAGACCCTTGTAATCACAATGCTCCATGCCCCTTTTCATCTCAATGCTCCATGAACCCTGTCATCACAATGCACCATGCCCATCATCATAATGCTTCAGGCTATTGTCATCACAATGAAATCAATATTCTGCATTACCTCTGTCATCATAATGTTCCAAACCCTTGTGATCACAATGTTGCATAACACGTATCAGCAAAACACCCCATGACGCTCATCATCACAATTATCCATGGTCTTCTCATCACAATGCTCCATGATCTTTGTCATCACAATGCTCAATACACTTGTCATCACAATGCTCCCTGAACCTTGTCGTCAGTATGCTCCTTGAACCCTGTCATGACAAGTTTCCATGCATTTTTCATCACAATGATCCATGACCATTTCATCACAATGCTCCAAGATCCCTGTAATCACAATGCTCCATGCCCTTGTCATCACAAATCTCCATAATGCATGTCATCAGAATGCTCCATGGCATTCTCATCACAATGCTCTATGCCCTAGTCATAACAATGCTCCAAGACCCCTGTAATCACAATGCTCCATGCCCCTTTTCATCAGAATGCTCCATGAGACTTGCCATCACAAGTCACCTGTAATCACAATGCTCCATGCCCCTTTTCATCAGAATGCTCCATGAGACTTGCCATCACAAGTCTCCATGGTCTTCTCATCACAATGTTCCAGGACCTTGACATCACCATGATCCATTCCCTTGTCATCACAATGCTCCATGACCCCTGTCATCACAATAATCCATGAACATTTTCTGCCCAATGCTCCACGACCTTCTCATCACAATGCTCCATTGCCAATATCATCACAATGCTCCATGACCACGGTCATCACAACACTCCATGACACCTGACAACACAATGATCCAGGACTCTTGTCATCACAATGCTCCATTCCCTTGTGGGCACAATGCTACATGACACCTGTCATCACAACTCTCCATGAACATTTTCAGCCCAGTGCTCCATAACACTTTTCATCACAATGATCCATGCCCTTGTCATCCCAATCCTCCATGACCCCTGTATTCACAATGCTCCTTGACCCCTGTCATCACAGTGCTCCATGACACATGTCATCACAATGGTCCATGCCTTCGTCATCATCAGTCTCTGTGACCTTTTTAACCACAATTCTCCATGAACATTTCATCACAATGCTCTTTGACCCTTGTCATTACAATGCTCTATGCCTTTCTCAGCACAATGCTCCATGACCCTTGTCATCACAATGCTCCATGTGCTTGTCAGCACAATGCTCCATGACACATGTCATCACAGTGCACCATGGGCTTGTCATCACAGTGCTCCACAACATTGTCATCACAATGCTCCATAAAATTTGTCATCACAATGCTCCGTGCACTTCTCATCAAAATGCTCTCTCACCACTGATATCACAATGCTACATCACTATTTGTCACAATACTCCCTTACCCCTGTCATCACAATGTTCCATGACTCCTGTCGTCACAATGCTACATGCACTTATCATCACAATGTTCGATGACCCCTGACATCACAATGTTCCATAACACCTGTCATCAAAATGTTCCATGACACTTTTCATCAAATTGCTCCATGACCTAGTCATCAGAATGCTTCCTGCCCTTCTCATCACAATGCACAAAGCCCTTGCCATCAAAATGCTCAATGACCTTTGTCATCAAAAAGATCCATGACCCTTGGCATCACAATGCTCCATGTCATTGTCATCACAATGCTTCATGAACGCTCTCATCACATTGCTCCATACCCTTGTCTTCACATAGCTCCATGACACATGTAATCAGAATGCTCCATGGCCTTCTCATCACAATGCTCCATGCCCTTGCCATCATAATGCTCCATTACCCCTGTCATAACAATGCTCCATGACCCCTGCCATCACGATGTTCCATGGCCTTGTCATCACAAGACTCCATGACCCTTGTCATAACAATGATCCAAGAACACTGTAATCACAATGCACTATGCCCCTTTTCATCTCAATGATCCATGAACCCTGTCATCACAATGCACCATGCCCATCATCATAATGCTTCATGCTATTGTCATTACAACGAAATCAAAATGTGCCATGACCTCTGTCATAACAATGCTCCAAAACCTTGTGATCACAGTATTCCATAACCCTTGTCATCAAAATGCCCCATGATGCTCGTCATCACAATTATCCATGGTCTTCTCATCACAATGCTCCATGACCTTCGTCATCACAATGCTCAATACACTTGTCATCAACATGCTCCCTGACACTTGTTGTCTGTATGCTCCTTGACGCCTGTCATGACAAAGCTCAATGCCTCTTTCATCACAATGATCCATGACCTTTTCATTCCAATGCTCCAAGTCCCATGTAATCACAATGGTCCATGCAATTGTCATCACAAAGTTCAATGATGCATGCCATCAGAATGCTCCTTGGTCTTCTCCTCACAATGCTCCATGCCCTTGTCTTCACAAAGTTCCAAGACCCCTGTAATCACAATGCTCCATTCCCCTTTTCATCAGTATGCTCCATGAGACTTGTCATCACAAGGCTCCATGGTTTTGTCATCACAATGCTCCAGGACCTTGTCATCACAATGCTTCAAGACCTTGTCATCAAAATTTACAATGGCCCTTGTCATCATAATGCTCCAAACCCTAATCATCACAATGCTCCATTATATTTGTCATCACAATCCTCCATTACATTTGGTATCACAAAGTTCCATGCCATTGTCATCGCCATGGGCCATGACATATGTCATCACAATGCTCCCTGACACCTGTCTTCACAATATCCCATGACCTTATCATCACAAACCTCCATGACGCATGTCACCAGAATGTTCCTTGGACTTCCAAACACAATGCTCCATGCACTTCTCATCACAATGTTCCATGACCTTTCTCATCACAATTCTCAATACACTTGTCATCACAATGCTCCCTGACACTTGTCGTCAGTATGCTCCATGAACCCTGTTATTACAAGGATCCATGCCTTTTTCATCAGAATGATCCATGCCCTTTTCATCACAGTGCTCCAAGACCCCTGTAATCACAATGCACCATGCCCTTATCATCACAAATCTCCATGACGCATGTCATCAGAATGTTCCATGGACTTCTCATCACAATTCTCCATGCCCTTGTCATCACAGTGCTCCAAGACCCCTGTAATCACAATGCTCCATGCACTTGTCTTCACAGAGCTCCATGACGCATGTCATCAGAATGTTCCAAGGACTTCCCAACACAATGCTCCATTCCCTTGTCATCACAATGCTCCAAGACACCTATAATCACAATGCTCCATGCCCCTTTTCATCTCCATGCTCCATGAACCCTGTCATCACAATGCACCATGCCTATCGTCATAATGCTTCAGGCTATTGTCATCACAATGAAATCAAAATGCTCCATGACCTCTGTCATCACAATTCTCCAAACCCTGGTGATCACAATGTTACATAACACTTATCATCACATCACCCCTTGACGCTCATCATCACAATTATCCATGGTCTTCTCATCACAGTGCTCCATGACCTTTGTCATCACAATTCTCAATTCACTTGTCATCACAATGCTTCCTGACACTTGTCGTCAGTATGCTCCATGAACACTGTCATGACAAGCCTCCATGACTTTTTCATCACAATGATCCAAGCCCTTTTCATCGCAATGTTCCAAGACTCCTGTAATCACAATGCTGCATGCCCTTGTCATCACAAAGCTCCATGACGCATGTCATCAGAATGTTCCATGGACTTCTCATCACAATGATCCATGCCCTTGTCATGACAATGCTCCAAGACCCCTGTAATCACAATGCTCCATGCCCCTTTTCATCTCAATGAACTATGAACCCTGTCATCACAATGCTCCATGCCCTTGTCATCACAAAGCTGCATGACACATATCATCACAATGTTCCATGGACTTCTCATCACAATGCTCCATGCCCTTGTCATCACAATTCTCCAAGACCCCTGTAATCACAATGCTCCATGCCACATTTCATCTCAATGCTCCATGAACCCTGTCATCACAAGGCACCATGCCCATCATCATAATGCTTCAGGCTATTGTCAACACAATGAAATCAAAATGCTCCATGACCTGTGTCATCACAATGGTCCAAACCCGGGTAATAACAAAGTTGCATAACACTTATCATCACAACACCCCATGACGCTCATCATCACATTTATCCAAGGTCTTCTCATCACAAGGCTCCATGAACTTTGTCATCACAATTCTCAATACACATGTCATCACAATGATCCCTGACACTTGTCTTCAGTATGCTCCATGAACCCTGTCATGACAAGGCTCCATGCCTTTTTCATCACAATGATCCCTGCCCTTTTCATCACAATGCTCCAAGACCCCTGTAATCACAATGCTCCATGCACTTGTCATCACAAAGCTCCATGACGCATGTCATCAGAATGTTCCATGGACTTCTCATCACAATGCTCCATGCCCTTGTCATCACAATGCTCCAAGACACCTGTAATCACAATGCTCCATGCCCATTTTCATCTCAATGCTCCATGAACCCTGTCATCACAATGCACCATGCCCATTGTCATAATGCTTCAGGCTACTGTCATCACACTGAAATCAAAATGCTCCATGACCTCTGTCATCACAATGCTCCAAACCCTGGTGATCACAATGTAGCATAACACTTATCATTACAACACCCCATGACGCTCATCATCACAATTATCCATGGTCTTCTCATCACAATGCTCCATGACGTTTTTCATCACAATTCTCAATAAAATGGTCATCCCAATGCTCCCTGACACTTGTCGTCAGTATGCTCCATGAACCCTGTCATGACAAGGCTCCATGCCTTTTTCTTCACAATGATCCATGCCCTTTTGTTCACAGTGCTCCAAGACGCCTGTAATCACAATGCTCCATGACGTATGTGATCAGAATATTCCATGGACTTCTCATCACAATGCTCCATGCCCTTGTCATCACAATGTTCCAAGACGCCTCTAATCACAATGCTCCATGCACATTTTCATCTCAATGCTCAATGAACCCTGTCATCACAATGCACCATGCCCATCGTCATAATGCTTGAGGTTATTGTCATCACAATGAAATCAAAATGCTCCATGACCTCTGTCATCACAATGCTCCAAACCCTGGTGATCACAATGTTACATAACACGTATCATCACATCACCCCTTGACGCTCATCATCACAATTATCCATGGTCTTCTCATCACAGTCCTCCATGACATTTGTCAGCACATTTCTCAATACACTTGTCATCACAATGCTTCCTGACACTTGTCGTCAGTATACTCCATGAACCCTGTCATGACAAAGCTCCATGACATTTTCATCACAATGATCCAAGCACTTTTCAACGCAATGCTCCAAGACCCCTGTAATCACAATGCTTCATGCCCTTGTCATCACAAAGCTCCATGACGCATGTCATCAGAATGTTCCATGGAATTCTCATCACAATTCTCCATGCCCTTGTCATCACAATGCTCCAACACCCCTGTAATCACAATGATCCATGCCCCTTTTCATCTCAATGAACTATGAACCCTGTCATCACAATGCTCCATGCTCTTGTAATCACAATGCTCCATGAGGCATGTGATCAGAATATTCCATGGACTTCTCATCACAATGCTCCATGCCCTTGTCATCACAATGCTCCAAGACCCCTCTAATCAAAATGCTCCATGCCCATTTTCATCTCAATGCTCAATGAACCCTGTCATCACAATGCACCATGCCCATCGTCATAATGCTTCAGGCTATTGTCATCACAATGAAATCAAAATGCTCCATGACCTCTGTCATCACAATGCTCCAAAACCTGGTGATCACAATGTTGCATAACACTTATCATCACAACACACCATGATGCTCATCATCACAATTATCCATGGGCTTCTCACCACAATGCTCCATGAACTTTGTTATCACATTTCTCAATACACTTGTCATCACAAGGCTCCCTGACACTTGTCATCAGTATGCTCCATGAACCCTGTCATGACAAGGCTCCATGCCTTTTTCATCACAATGATCCATGCCCTTTTCATCACAGTGTTCCAAGACCCCTGTAATCACAATGCTCCATGACCTTGTCATCACAAATCACCATGACGCATGTGATCAGAATGTTCCATGGACTTCTCATCACAATGCTCCATGCCCTTGTCATCAAAATGCTCCAAGACCGCTCTAATCACAATGCTCCATGCCCCTTTTCATCTCAAAGCTCCATGAACCCTGTCATCACAAGGCACCATGCACATCATCATGATGCTTCAGGCTATTGTCAACACAATGAAATCAAAATGCTCCATGACCCCTGTCATCACAATGCTCCAAACCAGGGTAATAACAATGTTGCATAACACTTATCATCACAAAACCCCATGACGCTCATCATCACATTTATCCATGGTCTTCTCATCACAATGCTCCCTGACCATTGTCATCAGAATTCTCAATACACTTGTCATCACAATGCTCCCTGACACTTGTGGTCAGTATGCTCCATGAACACTGCCATGACAAGGATCCATGCCTTTTTCATCATAATGATCTATGCCCTTTTCCTTGCAATGCTCCAAGACTCCTGTAATCACAATGCTCCATGCATTTGTCATCACAAAGCTCCATGACGCATGTCATCAGAATGTTCCATGGATTTCTCATCACAATGCTCCATGCTTTTGTAATCACAATGCTCCAAGACCTCTGTAATCACAATGCTCCATGCCCCCTTTTCATCTCAATGCTCCATGAACCCTCTCATCACAAGGCACCATGCCCATCATCATAATGCTTCAGGCTATTGTCAACAAAATGAAATCAAAATGCTCCATGACCTCGGTCATCAAAATGCTCCAAACCCGGGTAATAACAGTGTTGCATAACACTTATCATCACAACACCCCATGACGCTCATCATCTCATTTATCCAAGGTCTTCTCATCACAATGCTCCATGACCTTTGTCGTCACAATTCTTAATACACGTGTCATCACAAGGCTCCCTGACGCTTGTCGTCAGTATGCTCCATGAACCCTGTCATGACAAGGCTCCATGCCTTTTTCATCACAATTATCCATGCCCCTTTCCTCGCAAATCTCCAAGACTCCTGTAATCACAATGCTCCATGCAGTTGACATCACAAAGCTCCATGACACATGTCATCAGAATGTTCCATTGACTTCTCATCACAATGCTCCATGCCCTTGTCATCACAGTGCTCCAAGACCACTATAATCACAATGCTCCATGCCCTTGTCATCACAAAGCTCCATGACGCATGTCATCAGAATGTTCCATGGACTTCTCATCATAATGCTCCATGGCCTTGTCATCACAATGCTCCAAGAACCCTGTAAGCACAATGCTCCATGCCCCTTTCATCTCAATGCACCATGAACCCTGTCATCACAAGGCATCATGCCCATCATCATAATGCTTCAGGCTATTGTCAAAACAATGAAATCAAAATGCTCCATGACCTCTGTCATCACAATGCTCCAAAAACGGGTAATAACAATATTGCATAACAATTATCATCACAACACCCCATGACGCTCATCATTACATTTATCCATGGTCTTCTCATCACAATGCTCCATGAACTTTGTCATCACAATTCTCAATACACTTGTCCTCACAATGCTCCCTGACCCTTGTCGTCAGTATGCTCCATGAACCCTGTCATGACAAGGCTCCATGCCTTTTTCATCACAATAATCCATGCCGTTTTCATCACAGTGCTCCAAGACCCCTATAATCACAATGCTCCATACCCTTGTCATCACAAAGCTCCATGACGCATGTGATCAGAATGTTCCATGGATTTCTCATCACAATGCTCCATGCCCTTGTCATCACAATGCTCCAAGAACCCTGTAATCACAATGCTCCATGGCCCTTTTCATCTGAATGCTCCATGAACCCTGTCATCACAATGCACCATGCCCATCATCATAATGCTTCAGGCTATTGTCATCCCAATGAAATCAAAATGCTCCATGACCTCTCTCATCACAATGCTCCAAACCCTGGTGATCACAATGTTGCATAACACTTATCATCACAACACCCCATGACGCTCATCATCACAGTTATCCATGGTCTTCTCATCACAATGCTGCATGACCTTTGTCATCACAATTCTCAATACAGTTGTCATCACAATGCTCCCTGACCTTTGTCGTCAGTATGATCCATGAACCCTGTCATGACAAGGCTCCATGCCTTTTTCATCACAATGATCCATGCCCTTTTCATCACAATGCTCCAAGACCCCTCTAATCGCAATGCTCCATGCCCATTTTCATCTCAATGCTCAATGAACCCTGTCATCAAAATGCACCATGCCCATCGTCATAATGCTTCAGGCTATTGTCATCACAATGAAATCAAAATGCTCCATGACCTCTGTCATCACAATGCTCCAAACCCTGGTGATCACAATGTAGCATAACACTTATCATCACAACACCCCATGATGCTCATCATAACAGTTATCCATGGGCTTCTCACCACAATGCTCCATGAACATTGTTATCACATTTCTCAATACTTTTGTCATCACAATGCTCCCTGACACTTGTCGTCAGTATGCTCCATGAACCCTGTCATGACAAGGCTCCATGCCTTTTTCATCACAATGATCCATGCCCTTTTCATCACAATGCTCCAAGACCCCTGTAATCACAATGCTCCATGCCCTTGTCATCACAAATCTCCATGACGCATGTGATCAGAATGTTCCATGGACTTCTCATCACAATGCTCCATGCCCTTGTCATCACAATGCTCCAAGACCCCTCTAATCACAATGCTCCATGCCCGTTTTCATCTCAAAGCTCCATGAACCCTGTCATCACAAGGCACCATGCCCATTATCATAATGCTTCAGGCTATTGTCAACACAATGAAATCAAAATGCTCCATGACCTCTGTCATCACAATGCTCCAAACCCGGGTAATAAAAATGTTGCATAACATTATCATCCCAACACCCCATGACGCTCATCATTACATTTATCCATGGTCTTCTCATCACAATGCTCCATGACCATTGTCATCACAATTCTCAATACACTTGTCATCACAATGCTCCCTGACACTTGCGGTCAGTATGCTCCATGAACACTGTCATGACAAGGCTCCATTCCTTTTTCATCACAATGATCCATGCCCTTTTCCTTGCAAGGCTCCAAGACTCCTGTAATCACAATGCTCCATGCACTTGTCATCACAAAGCTCCATGACGCATGTCATCAGATTGTTCCATGGACTTCTCATCACAATGCTCCATGCCCTTGTCATCACAATGCTCCAAGACCCCTGTAATCACAATATTCGATGCTCCTTTTCATTTCAATGCACCATGAACCCTGTCATCACAATGCACCATGCCCATCATCATAAAGCTTCAGGCTATTGTCATCACAATGAAATCAAAATGCTCCATGACCTCTGTCATCACAATGCTCCAAACCCTGGTGATCACAATGTTGCATAACACTTATCATCACAACACCCCATGACGCTCATCATCACAATTATCCATGGTCTTCTCATCACAATGCTCCATGAACTTTGTCATCACAATTCTCAATAAACATGTCATCACAATGATCCCTGACACTTGTCGTCAGTATGCTCCATGATCCCTGTCATGACAAGGCTCCATGCCATTTTCATCACAATGATCCATGCCATTTTCATCGCATAGCTCCAAGACCCCTGTAATCACAATGCTCCATGCAATTGTCATCACAAAGCTCCATGACGCATGTCATCAGAATGTTCCATGGACTTCTCATCACAATGCTCCATGCCTTTGTCATCACAATGCTCCAAGACCTCTGTAATCACAATGCTCCATGCCCCCTTTTAATCTCAATGCTCCATGAACCCTGTCATCACAAGGCACCATGCCCATCATCATAATGCTTCAGGCTATTGTCAACACAATGAAATCAAAATGCTCCATGACCTCTGTCATCACAATGCTCCAAACCCGGGTAATAACAATGTTGCATAACTCTTATCATCACAACACCCCATGACGCTCATCATCACATTTATCCAAGGGCTTCTCATCACAATGCTTCATGACCTTTGTCGTCACTATTCTTAATACACGTGTCATCCACAAGGCTCCCTGACACTTGTCGTCAGTATGCTCCATGAACCCTGTCATGACAAGGCTCCATGTCTTTTTCATCACAATTATCCATGCCCTTTTCCTCGCAAAGCTCCAAGACTCCTGTAATCACAATGCTCCATGCAGTTGAAATCACAAAGCTCCATGACACATGACATCAGAATGTTCCATGGACTTCTCATCACAATGCTCCATGCCCTTCTCATCACAGTGCTCGAAGACCCCTACAATCACAATGCTCCATGCCCTTGTCATCAAAAAACTCCATGACGCATGTCATCAGAATGTTCCATGGACTTCTCATCACAATGATCCATGCCCTTGTCATCACAATGCTCCAAGACCCCTCTAATCACAATGCTCCATGCCCCTTTTCATCTCAATGCACCATGAACCTTGTCATCACAAGGCACCATGCCCATCATCATAATGCTTCAGGCTATTGTCAACACAATGAAATCAAAATGCTCCATGACCTCTGTCATCACAATGCTCCAAACCCGGGTAATAAAAATGTTGCATAAAATTATCATCACAACACCCCATGACGCTCATCATTACATTTATCCATGGTCTTCTCATCACAATGCTCCATGACCATTGTCATCACAATTCTCAATACACTTGTCATCACAATGCTCCCTGACACTTGTCGTCAGTATGCTCCATTAACCCTGTCATGACAAGGCTCCATGCCTTTTTCATCACAATCATCCATGCCCTTTTCATCACAGTGCTCCAAGACCCCTATAATCACAATGCTCCATGCCCTTGTCATCACAAAACTCCATGACGCATGTGATCAGAATGTTCCATGGACTTCTCATCACAGTGCTCCAAGCCCCTTTTCATCTCAATGCTCAGTGAACCCTGTCATCACAAGGCACCATTCCCATCGTTATAATGCTTCAGCCTATTGTCAACACAATGAAATCAAAATGCTCCATGACCTCTGTCATCACAATGCTCCAAACCCTGGTGAACACAAGGTTGCATAACACTTATCATCACATCACCCCATGATGCTCATCATCACAGTTATCCATGGTCTTCTCTTCACAATGCTCCATGACATTTGTCATCACAATTCTCAATACACTTGTCATCACAATGCTCCCTGACACTTGTCGTCAGTATGCTCCATGAACCCTGTCATGACAAGGCTCCATGCCTTTTTCATCACAATGATCCATGCCCTTTTCATCACAGTGCTCCAAGAACCCTGTAATCAAAATGCTCCATGACGCATGTGATCAGAATGTTCCATGGACTTCTCATCACAATGCTCCATGCCCTTGTCATCACAATGCTCCAAGACCCCTCTAATCACAATGCTCCATGCCCCTTTTCATCTCAATGCTCCATGAACCCTGTCATCACAATGCACCATGCCCATCGTCATAATGCTTCAGGCTATTGTCATCACAATGAAATCAAAATGCTCCATGACCTCTGTCATCACAATGCTCCAAACCCTGGTGATCACAATATTGCATAACAATTATCATCACAACACCCCATGACGCTCATCATCACAATTATCCATGGTCTTCTCACCACAATGCTCCATGAACTTTGTCATCACAATTCTCAATACACTTGTCATCAAAATGCGCCCTGACACTTGTCGTCAGTATGCTCCATGAACCCTGTCATGACAAGGCTCCCTGCCTTTTTCCTCACAATAATCCATGCCCTTTTCATCACAGTGTTCCAAGACCCCTCTAATCAGAATGCTCCATGACCTTGTCATCAGAAACCTCCATGACGCATGTGATCAGAATGTTCCATGGACTTTTCATCCCAATGCTCCATGCCATTGTCATCAAAATACTCCACAAGCTTGTCATCAGAATGCTCCATGACCCTTGTCATCACAATTCTCCATGCACTTCTCAGCACAATGCTCCCTGACCCTTGTCATCACAATGCTCCAAGCCATTGTCACCACAATGCTCCATTACGTTTGTCATCAGAATCCTCCATGACACTTGGCATCACAATTCTCCATGCCATTGTCATTACAATGGGCCATTACATATGTCATCACAATGCTCACTGACACCTCTCTTCACAATAATGCATGACCTGGTCATCACAATGCTCCATGCACTTGTCATCACAATGTGCCATTCCAACTCTCACCACAATAATCCATGAAACTTATTAGACCAATGCTCCATGCCCTTGTTATCACCATGCTCCATGCCCTTGTTATCACAATGTTCAAAACCACTATAATTAGAATGCTCCATGCCCCTTTTCATCAGTATGCTCCATGAGACTTGTCATCACAAGGCTCCATGGTTTTCTCATCACAATGCTCCAGGACCTTGTCATCACAATGCTTCACGACATTGTCATGAAAATTCTCAATGGCGCTTGTCATCATAATGCTCCAAGCCCTAGTCATGACAATGCTCCATTATATTTGTCATCACAATCCTCCCTTACATTTGGCATCAGAATGCTCCATGCCATTGTCATCGCAATGGACCATGACATATGTCATCACAATGCCCCCTGACACCTGTCTTCACAATACTCCATGCCCTTATCATCACAATGCTCCATTAACCCTGTCATAACAATGCACCATGACACCTGCCATCACAATGATCCACGGCCTAGTGATCACAAGGTTCCATGATAATTCTCATCACAATGCTCAAGACCCCTGATATCACAATGCTCCATGCCCTTGTCATCACAAAGCTCCATGACGCATGTCATCAGAATGTTCCATGGCCTTCTCATCACAATGCTCCATGCCCTTGTCATCACAATGCTCCAAGACCCTTGTAATCACAATGCTCCATGCCGCATTTCATCTCAATGCTCCATGAAATCTGTCATCACAATGCTCCAAGACCCTTGTAATCACAATGCTCCATGCCGCTTTTCATCTCAATGCTCCATGAACCCTGTCATCACAATGCACCATGCCCATCATCATAATGCTTCAGGCTATTGTCATCACAACGAAATCAAAATGTTCCATGACCTCTGTCATAACAATGCTCCAAACCCTTGTGATCACAATGTTGCTTAACACGTATCATCACAACACCCCATGATGCTCATCATCACAATTATCCATAGTCTTCTCATCACAATGCTCCATGATCTTTGTCATAACAATGCTCAATACACTTGTCATCACAATGCTCCCTGACCCTTGTCGTCAGTATGCTCCTTGAACCCTGTCATGACAAGTTTCCATGCATTTTTCATCACAATGATCCATGACCATTTCATCACAATTCTCCAAGGTCCCTGTAATCACAATGCTCCATGCCCTTGTCATCACAAAACTCCATGTCGCATGTCATCAGAATTCTCCATGGCCTTCTCATCACAATGCTCTATGCCCTAGTCATAACAATGCTCCAAGACCACTGTAATCACAATGCTCCATGCCCCTTTTCATCAGAATGCTCCATGAGACTTGCCATCACAAGTCTCCATGGTCTTCTCATCACAATGTTCCAGGACCTTGACATCATCATGATCCATTCCCTTGTCATCACAATGCTCCATGACCCCTGTCATCAAAATAATCCATGAACATTTTCAGCCCAATGCTCCACGACCTTCTCATCACAATGCTCCATTGCCAATATCATCACAATGCTCCATGACCACTGTCATCACAACACTCCATGACACCTGACAACACAATGATCCAGGACTCTTGTCATCACAATGCTCCATTCCCTTGTCGTCACAATGCTACATGACACCTGTCAGCACAACTCTCCATGAACATTTTCAGCCCAGTGCTCCATGACCCTTGTCATCACAATGATCCATGCCCTTGTCATCCCAATGCTCCATGACCCCTGTATTCACAATGCTCCTTGACGCTTGTCATCACAGTGCTCCATGACACATGTCATCAAAATGCTCCATGCCTTTGTCAGCAAAATGCTACATGACCTTGTCATTACAATGCTCTATGCGCTTGTCATCACAATACTCCATTTCCATAGTCATCACAATCCTCCATAAACTTTGGGATCACATTGCTTCATGCCCTTGTCATCACAATGCTCCATGCTCCTTGAAATCAAAATGATCCATGACCTCTGTCATCACAATGCTCCAAACCCTTGTGATCACAATGTTCCATAACACTTGTCATCACAATGCTCCATGATGCCTGTCATCACAATACTCCATGCCCCTTTCATCACAGTGCTCGATGACCTTTGTCACCACAATTCTCAATACACTTGTCATCACAATGCTCCCTGACACTTGTCATCAGAATGATCCTTGTACCCTTTCATGAAATGGCTCCATGCCTTTTTCATCACAATGCCCTATGCCATTTTCATCACAATGCTCCATGCCATTGTCATCAAAATACTCCACAAGCTTGTCATCAGAATGCTCCATGACCCTTGTCATCACAATTCTCCATGCACTTGTCAGCACAATGCTCCCTGACCCTTGTCATCACAATGCTCCAAGCCATTGTCATCACAATGCTCCATTACCTTTGTCATCAGAATCCTCCCTGACACTTGGCATCACAATGCTCCATGCCATCCTCATCACAATGGGCCATTACATATGTGATCACAATGCTCCCTGACACCTGTCTTCACAATACGGCATGACCTGGTCATCACAATGCTCCATGCCCTTGTCATCACAGTGTGCCATTCCAATTCTCATCGCAATATTCCATGAAAGTTGTTAGACCAATGTTCCATGTCCTTGTCATCACAATGCTCCATACCCTTGTTATCACAATGCTCCATGACCCCTGTCATCACAATGCTCCGTGACTCCAGTCATCACAATGCCTCATGACCTTTCTCATCACAATGGTCCATGCCCTCGTCATCAACAGTCTCTGTGACCTTTTTAACCACAATGCTCCATGAACTTTTCATCACAATGCTCTTTGACCCTTGTCATCACAATGCTCTATGCCTTTCTCAGCACAATGCTCCATGACCCTTGTCATCACAAAGCTCCATGCGCTTGTCAGCACAATGCTCCATGACACATGTCATCACAATGCACCATGCGCTTGTCATCACAGTGCTCCACAACATTGTCATCACAATGCTCCATAAAATTTGTCATCACAATGCTCCATGCACTTCTCATCAAAATGCTCTCTCACCACTGATATCACAATGCTACATCACTATTTGTCACAATACTCCCTCACCCCTGTCATCACAATGTTCCATGACTCCTGTCATCACAATGCTACATGCACTTATCATCACAATGTTCGATGACCCCTGAAATCACAATGTTCCATAACACCTGTCATCAAAATGTTCCATGACACTTTTCATCAAATTGCTCCATGACCCTGTCATCAGAATGCTCCCTGCCCTTCTCATCACAATGCACAGCGCCCTTGCCATCAAAATGCTCCATGACCTTTGTCATCACAAAGATCCATGACCATTGGCATCACAATGCTCCATGTCATTGTCATCACAGTGCTCCATGAACGCTCTCATCACATTGCTCCATGCCCTTGTCTTCACATAGCTCCATGACACATGTCATCAGAATGCTCCATAGCCTTCTCATCACAATGCTCCAAGCCCTTGCCATCACAATGCTCCATTACCCCTGTCATAACCATGCTCCATGACCCCTGCCATCACGATGTTCCATGGCCTTGTCATCACAAGGCTCCATGACCCTTCTTATCACAATGCTCCAAGAACACTGTAATCACAATGCTCTATGCCCCTTTTCATCTCAATGATCCATGAACCCTGTCATCACAATGCACCATGCCCATCATCATAATGCTTCATGCAATTGTCATCACAATGAAATCAAAATGTTCCATGACCTCTGTCATAACAATGCTCCAAACCCTTGTGATCACAATATTCCATAACACTTGTCATCACAATGCCCCAGGATGCTCGTCATCACAATTATCCATGGTGTTCTCATCACAATGCTCTATGACCTTCGTCATCACAATGCTCAATACACTTGTCATCAACATGCTCCCTGACACTTGTTGTCTGTATGCTCCTTGAACCCTGTCATGACAAGGCTCCATGCCTTTTTCGTCACAATGATCCATGCCCTTTTCATCACAATGCTCCAAGTCCCATGTAATCACAATGGTACATGCCATTGTCATTACAAAGCTCAATGACGCATGCCATCAGAATGCTCCTTGGTCTTCTCCTCACAATGCTCCATGCCCTTGTCTTCACAATGTTCCATGCCCTTGTCATCACAATGCTCCATGCCCATGTCATCACAATGCTCCATGACCCCTGTCATCACAATGCTCCGTGACTCCAGTCCTCACAATAATTCATGACTTTTGTCATCACAATGGTCCATGTCCTCGTCATCAACCGTCTCTGTGACCTTTTTAACCACAATGCTCCATGAACATTCTCAGCACAATGCTCCATGACCCTTGTCATCACATTGCTCCATGCGCTTTTCAGCACAATGCTCCATGACACATGTCATCACAATGCACCATGCGCTTGTCATCACAGTGCTCCACAACATTGTCATCACAATGCTCCATAAAATTTGTCATCACAATGCTCCATGCACTTCTCATCAAAATGCTCTCTCACCACTGATATAACAATGCTACATCACTATTTGTCACAATACTCCCTCACCCCTGTCATCACAATGTTCCATGACTCCTGTCATCACAATGCTACATGCACTTATCATCACAATGTTCGATGAGCCCTGAAATCACAATGTTCCATAACACCTGTCATCAAAATGTTCCATGACACTTTTCATCAAATTGCTCCATGACCCTGTCATCAGAATGCTCCCTGCCCTTCTCATCACAATGCACATCGCCCTTGCCATCAAAATGCTCCATGACCTTTGTCATCACAAAGATCCAAGACCCTTGGCATCACAATGCTCCATGTCATTGTCATCACAATGCTCCATGAACCCTCTCATCACATTGCTCCATGCCCTTGTCATCACACAGCTCCATGACACTTGTCATCACAATGCTCGATGCCCTTCTCATCACAATGCTCCATGCCTTTGTCATTACAGTCCTGCATGACCCATGTATCACAGTGTTCCGTGCCCTTGTCATCACAATGCTCCATGCCCACACTCATCACAATAATCCATGAAACATTTCAGACCAAAGTTCCATACCCTTCTCATCACAATACTCCATTACCCCTGTCATAACAATGCACCATGACACCTGCCATCACAATGATCCACGGCCTAGTGATCACAAGGTTCCATGATAATTCTCATCACAATGATCAAGACCCCTGATATCACAATGCTCCATGCCCTTGTCATCACAAAGCTCCATGACGCATGTCATCAGAATGTTCCATGGCCTTCTCATCACAATGCTCCATGCCCTTGTCATCACAATGCTCCAAGACCCTTGTCATCACAATGCTCCATGCTGCATTTCATCTCAATGCTCCATGAAATCTGTCATCACAATGCTCCAAGACCCTTGTAATCACAATGCTCCATGCCGCTTTTCATCTCAATGCTCCATGAACCCTGTCATCACAATGCACCATGCCCATCATCATAATGCTTCAGGCTATTGTCATCACAATGAAATCAATATTCTGAATGACCTCTGTCATCATAATGCTCCAAACCCTTGTGATCACAATGTTGCATAACACGTATCATCACAACACCCCATGATGCTCATCATCACAATTATCCATAGTCTTCTCATCACAATGCTCCATGATCTTTGTCATAACAATGCTCAATACACTTGTCATCACAATGCTCCCTGACCCTTGTCGTCAGTATGCTCCTTGAACCCTGTCATGACAAGTTTCCATGCATTTTTCATCACAATGATCCATGACCATTTCATCAAAATTCTCCAAGGTCCCTGTAATCACAATGCTCCATGCCCTTGTCATCACAAAACTCCATGACGCATGTCATCAGAATGCTCCATGGCCTTCTCATCACAATGCTCTATGCCCTAGTCATAACAATGCTCCAAGACCCCTGTAATCACAATGCTCCATGCCCCTTTTCATCAGAATGCTCCATGAGACTTGCCATCACAAGTCTCCATGGTCTTCTCATCACAATGTTCCAGGACCTTGACATCATCATGATCCATTCCCTTGTCATCACAATGCTCCATGACCCCTGTCATCAAAATAATCCATGAACATTTTCAGCCCAATGCTCCACGACCTTCTCATCACAATGCTCCATTGCCAATATCATCACAATGCTCCATGACCACTGTCATCACAACACTCCATGACACCTGACAACACAATGATCCAGGACTCTTGTCATCACAATGCTCCATTCCCTTGTCGTCACAATGCTACATGACACCTGTCAGCACAACTCTCCATGAACATTTTCAGCCCAGTGCTCCATGACCCTTGTCATCACAATGATCCATGCCCTTGTCATCCCAATGCTCCATGACCCCTGTATTCACAATGCTCCTTGACGCTTGTCATCACAGTGCTCCATGACACATGTCCTCAAAATGCTCCATGCCTTTGTCAGCAAAATGCTACATGACCTTGTCATTACAATGCTCTATGCGCTTGTCATCACAATACTCCATTTCCATAGTCATCACAATCCTCCATAAACTTTGGGATCACATTGCTTCATGCCCTTGTCATCACAATGCTCCATGCTCCTTGAAATCAAAATGATCCATGACCTCTGTCATCACAATGCTCCAAACCCTTGTGATCACAATGTTCCATAACACTTGTCATCACAATGCTCCATGATGCCTGTCATCACAATACTCCATGCCCCTTTCATCACAATGCTCCATGACCTTTGTCACCACAATTCTCAATACACTTGTCATCACAATGCTCCCTGACACTTGTCATCAGAATGATCCTTGAACCCTGTCATGAAATGGCTCCATGCCTTTTTCATCACAATGCCCTATGCCATTTTCATCACAATGCTCCATGCCATTGTCATCAAAATACTCCACAAGCTTGTCATCAGAATGCTCCATGACCCTTGTCATCACAATTCTCCTTGCACTTGTCAGCACAATGCTCCCTGACCCTTGTCATCACAATGCTCCAAGCCATTGTCATCACAATGCTCCATTACCTTTGTCATCAGAATCCTCCCTGACACTTGGCATCACAATGCTCCATGCCATCCTCATCACAATGGGCCATTACATATGTGATCACAATGCTCCCTGACACCTGTCTTCACAATACGGCATGACCTGGTCATCACAATGCTCCATGCCCTTGTCATCACAGTGTGCCATTCCAATTCTCATCGCAATATTCCATGAAAGTTGTTAGACCAATGTTCCATGTCCTTGTCATCACAATGCTCCATACCCTTGTTATCACAATGCTCCATGACCCCTGTCATCACAATGCTCCGTGACTCCAGTCATCACAATGCCTCATGACCTTTCTCATCACAATGGTCCATGCCCTCGTCATCAACAGTCTCTGTGACCTTTTTAACCACAATGCTCCATGAACTTTTCATCACAATGCTCTTTGACCCTTGTCATCACAATGCTCTATGCCTTTCTCAGCACAATGCTCCATGACCCTTGTCATCACAAAGCTCCATGCGCTTGTCAGCACAATGCTCCATGACACATGTCATCACAATGCACCATGCGCTTGTCATCACAGTGCTCCACAACATTGTCATCACAATGCTCCATAAAATTTGTCATCACAATGCTCCATGCACTTCTCATCAAAATGCTCTCTCACCACTGATATCACAATGCTACATCACTATTTGTCACAATACTCCCTCACCCCTGTCATCACAATGTTCCATGACTCCTGTCATCACAATGCTACATGCACTTATCATCACAATGTTCGATGACCCCTGAAATCACAATGTTCCATAACACCTGTCATCAAAATGTTCCATGACACTTTTCATCAAATTGCTCCATGACCCTGTCATCAGAATGCTCCCTGCCCTTCTCATCACAATGCACAGCGCCCTTGCCATCAAAATGCTCCATGACCTTTGTCATCACAAAGATCCATGACCATTGGCATCACAATGCTCCATGTCATTGTCATCACAGTGCTCCATGAACGCTCTCATCACATTGCTCCATGCCCTTGTCTTCACATAGCTCCATGACACATGTCATCAGAATGCTCCATGGCCTTCTCATCACAATGCTCCAAGCCCTTGCCATCACAATGCTCCATTACCCCTGTCATAACCATGCTCCATGACCCCTGCCATCACGATGTTCCATGGCCTTGTCATCACAAGGCTCCATGACCCTTCTTATCACAATGCTCCAAGAACACTGTAATCACAATGCTCTATGCCCCTTTTCATCTCAATGATCCATGAACCCTGTCATCACAATGCACCATGCCCATCATCATAATGCTTCATGCAATTGTCATCACAACGAAATCAAAATGTTCCATGACCTCTGTCATAACAATGCTCCAAACCCTTGTGATCACAATATTCCATAACACTTGTCATCACAATGCCCCAGGATGCTCGTCATCACAATTATCCATGGTCTTCTCATCACAATGCTCTATGACCTTCGTCATCACAATGCTCAATACACTTGTCATCAACATGCTCCCTGACACTTGTTGTCTGTATGCTCCTTGAACCCTGTCATGACAAGGCTCCATGCCTTTTTCGTCACAATGATCCATGCCCTTTTCATCACAATGCTCCAAGTCCCATGTAATCACAATGGTACATGCCATTGTCATTACAAAGCTCAATGACGCATGCCATCAGAATGCTCCTTGGTCTTCTCCTCACAATGCTCCATGCCCTTGTCTTCACAATGTTCCATGCCCTTGTCATCACAATGCTCCATGCCCATGTTATCACAATGCTCCATGACCCCTGTCATCACAATGCACCGTGACTCCAGTCCTCACAATAATTCATGACTTTTGTCATCACAATGGTCCATGTCCTCGTCAACAACCGTCTCTGTGACCTTTTTAACCACAATGCTCCATGAACATTCTCAGCACAATGCTCCATGACCCTTGTCATCACATTGCTCCATGCGCTTTTCAGCACAATGCTCCATGACACATGTCATCACAATGCACCATGCGCTTGTCATCACAGTGCTCCACAACATTGTCATCACAATGCTCCATAAAATTTGTCATCACAATGCTCCATGCACTTCTCATCAAAATGCTCTCTCACCACTGATATAACAATGCTACATCACTATTTGTCACAATACTCCCTCACCCCTGTCATCACAATGTTCCATGACTCCTGTCATCACAATGCTACATGCACTTATCATCACAATGTTCGATGAGCCCTGAAATCACAATGTTCCATAACACCTGTCATCAAAATGTTCCATGACACTTTTCATCAAATTGCTCCATGACCCTGTCATCAGAATGCTCCCTGCCCTTCTCATCACAATGCACATCGCCCTTGCCATCAAAATGCTCCATGACCTTTGTCATCACAAAGATCCAAGACCCTTGGCATCACAATGCTCCATGTCATTGTCATCACAATGCTCCATGAACCCTCTCATCACATTGCTCCATGCCCTTGTCATCACACAGCTCCATGACACTTGTCATCACAATGCTCGATGCCCTTCTCATCACAATGCTCCATGCCTTTGTCATTACAGTCCTGCATGACCCATGTATCACAGTGTTCCGTGCCCTTGTCATCACAATGCTCCATGCCCACACTCATCACAATAATCCATGAAACATTTCAGACCAAAGTTCCATACCCTTCTCATCACAATACTCCATTACCCCTGTCATAACAATGCACCATGACACCTGCCATCACAATGATCCACGGCCTAGTGATCACAAGGTTCCATGATAATTCTCATCACAATGATCAAGACCCCTGATATCACAATGCTCCATGCCCTTGTCATCACAAAGCTCCATGACGCATGTCATCAGAATGTTCCATGGCCTTCTCATCACAATGCTCCATGCCCTTGTCATCACAATGCTCCAAGACCCTTGTCATCACAGTGCTCCATGCTGCATTTCATCTCAATGCTCCATGAAATCTGTCATCACAATGCTCCAAGACCCTTGTAATCACAATGCTCCATGCCGCTTTTCATCTCAATGCTCCATGAACCCTGTCATCACAATGCACCATGCCCATCATCATAATGCTTCAGGCTATTGTCATCACAATGAAATCAATATTCTGAATGACCTCTGTCATCATAATGCTCCAAACCCTTGTGATCACAATGTTGCATAACACGTATCATCACAACACCCCATGATGCTCATCATCACAATTATCCATAGTCTTCTCATCACAATGCTCCATGATCTTTGTCATAACAATGCTCAATACACTTGTCATCACAATGCTCCCTGACCCTTGTCGTCAGTATGCTCCTTGAACCCTGTCATGACAAGTTTCCATGCATTTTTCATCACAATGATCCATGACCATTTCATCACAATTCTCCAAGGTCCCTGTAATCACAATGCTCCATGCCCTTGTCATCACAAAACTCCATGACGCATGTCATCAGAATGCTCCATGGCCTTCTCATCACAATGCTCTATGCCCTAGTCATAACAATGCTCCAAGACCCCTGTAATCACAATGCTCCATGCCCCTTTTCATCAGAATGCTCCATGAGACTTGCCATCACAAGTCTCCATGGTCTTCTCATCACAATGTTCCAGGACCTTGACATCATCATGATCCATTCCCTTGTCATCACAATGCTCCATGACCCCTGTCATCAAAATAATCCATGAACATTTTCAGCCCAATGCTCCACGACCTTCTCATCACAATGCTCCATTGCCAATATCATCACAATGCTCCATGACCACTGTCATCACAACACTCCATGACACCTGACAACACAATGATCCAGGACTCTTGTCATCACAATGCTCCATTCCCTTGTCACAATGCTACATGACACCTGTCAGCACAACTCTCCATGAACATTTTCAGCCCAGTGCTCCATGACCCTTGTCATCACAATGATCCATGCCCTTGTCATCCCAATGCTCCATGACCCCTGTATTCACAATGCTCCTTGACGCTTGTCATCACAGTGCTCCATGACACATGTCATCAAAATGCTCCATGCCTTTGTCAGCAAAATGCTACATGACCTTGTCATTACAATGCTCTATGCGCTTGTCATCACAATACTCCATTTCCATAGTCATCACAATCCTCCATAAACTTTGGGATCACATTGCTTCATGCCCTTGTCATCACAATGCTCCATGCTCCTTGAAATCAAAATGATCCATGACCTCTGTCATCACAATGCTCCAAACCCTTGTGATCACAATGTTCCATAACACTTGTCATCACAATGCTCCATGATGCCTGTCATCACAATACTCCATGCCCCTTTCATCACAATGCTCGATGACCTTTGTCACCACAATTCTCAATACACTTGTCATCACAATGCTCCCTGACACTTGTCATCAGAATGATCCTTGAACCCTGTCATGAAATGGCTCCATGCCTTTTTCATCACAATGCCCTATGCCATTTTCATCACAATGCTCCATGCCATTGTCATCAAAATACTCCACAAGCTTGTCATCAGAATGCTCCATGACCCTTGTCATCACAATTCTCCTTGCACTTGTCAGCACAATGCTCCCTGACCCTTGTCATCACAATGCTCCAAGCCATTGTCATCACAATGCTCCATTACCTTTGTCATCAGAATCCTCCCTGACACTTGGCATCACAATGCTCCATGCCATCCTCATCACAATGGGCCATTACATATGTGATCACAATGCTCCCTGACACCTGTCTTCACAATACGGCATGACCTGGTCATCACAATGCTCCATGCCCTTGTCATCACAGTGTGCCATTCCAATTCTCATCGCAATATTCCATGAAAGTTGTTAGACCAATGTTCCATGTCCTTGTCATCACAATGCTCCATACCCTTGTTATCACAATGCTCCATGACCCCTGTCATCACAATGCTCCGTGACTCCAGTCATCACAATGCCTCATGACCTTTCTCATCACAATGGTCCATGCCCTCGTCATCAACAGTCTCTGTGACCTTTTTAACCACAATGCTCCATGAACTTTTCATCACAATGCTCTTTGACCCTTGTCATCACAATGCTCTATGCCTTTCTCAGCACAATGCTCCATGACCCTTGTCATCACAAAGCTCCATGCGCTTGTCAGCACAATGCTCCATGACACATGTCATCACAATGCACCATGCGCTTGTCATCACAGTGCTCCACAACATTGTCATCACAATGCTCCATAAAATTTGTCATCACAATGCTCCATGCACTTCTCATCAAAATGCTCTCTCACCACTGATATCACAATGCTACATCACTATTTGTCACAATACTCCCTCACCCCTGTCATCACAATGTTCCATGACTCCTGTCATCACAATGCTACATGCACTTATCATCACAATGTTCGATGACCCCTGAAATCACAATGTTCCATAACACCTGTCATCAAAATGTTCCATGACACTTTTCATCAAATTGCTCCATGACCCTGTCATCAGAATGCTCCCTGCCCTTCTCATCACAATGCACAGCGCCCTTGCCATCAAAATGCTCCATGACCTTTGTCATCACAAAGATCCATGACCATTGGCATCACAATGCTCCATGTCATTGTCATCACAGTGCTCCATGAACGCTCTCATCACATTGCTCCATGCCCTTGTCTTCACATAGCTCCATGACACATGTCATCAGAATGCTCCATGGCCTTCTCATCACAATGCTCCAAGCCCTTGCCATCACAATGCTCCATTACCCCTGTCATAACCATGCTCCATGACCCCTGCCATCACGATGTTCCATGGCCTTGTCATCACAAGGCTCCATGACCCTTCTTATCACAATGCTCCAAGAACACTGTAATCACAATGCTCTATGCCCCTTTTCATCTCAATGATCCATGAACCCTGTCATCACAATGCACCATGCCCATCATCATAATGCTTCATGCAATTGTCATCACAACGAAATCAAAATGTTCCATGACCTCTGTCATAACAATGCTCCAAACCCTTGTGATCACAATATTCCATAACACTTGTCATCACAATGCCCCAGGATGCTCGTCATCACAATTATCCATGGTCTTCTCATCACAATGCTCTATGACCTTCGTCATCACAATGCTCAATACACTTGTCATCAACATGCTCCCTGACACTTGTTGTCTGTATGCTCCTTGAACCCTGTCATGACAAGGCTCCATGCCTTTTTCGTCACAATGATCCATGCCCTTTTCATCACTATGCTCCAAGTCCCATGTAATCACAATGGTACATGCCATTGTCATTACAAAGCTCAATGACGCATGCCATCAGAATGCTCCTTGGTCTTCTCCTCACAATGCTCCATGCCCTTGTCTTCACAATGTTCCATGCCCTTGTCATCACAATGCTCCATGCCCATGTCATCACAATGCTCCATGACCCCTGTCATCACAATGCTCCGTGACTCCAGTCCTCACAATAATTCATGACTTTTGTCATCACAATGGTCCATGTCCTCGTCATCAACCGTCTCTGTGACCTTTTTAACCACAATGCTCCATGAACATTCTCAGCACAATGCTCCATGACCCTTGTCATCACATTGCTCCATGCGCTTTTCAGCACAATGCTCCATGACACATGTCATCACAATGCACCATGCGCTTGTCATCACAGTGCTCCACAACATTGTCATCACAATGCTCCATAAAATTTGTCATCACAATGCTCCATGCACTTCTCATCAAAATGCTCTCTCACCACTGATATAACAATGCTACATCACTATTTGTCACAATACTCCCTCACCCCTGTCATCACAATGTTCCATGACTCCTGTCATCACAATGCTACATGCACTTATCATCACAATGTTCGATGAGCCCTGAAATCACAATGTTCCATAACACCTGTCATCAAAATGTTCCATGACACTTTTCATCAAATTGCTCCATGACCCTGTCATCAGAATGCTCCCTGCCCTTCTCATCACAATGCACATCGCCCTTGCCATCAAAATGCTCCATGACCTTTGTCATCACAAAGATCCAAGACCCTTGGCATCACAATGCTCCATGTCATTGTCATCACAATGCTCCATGAACCCTCTCATCACATTGCTCCATGCCCTTGTCATCACACAGCTCCATGACACTTGTCATCACAATGCTCGATGCCCTTCTCATCACAATGCTCCATGCCTTTGTCATTACAGTCCTGCATGACCCATGTATCACAGTGTTCCGTGCCCTTGTCATCACAATGCTCCATGCCCACACTCATCACCATAATCCATGAAACATTTCAGACCAAAGTTCCATACCCTTCTCATCACAATACTCCATTACCCCTGTCATAACAATGCACCATGACACCTGCCATCACAATGATCCACGGCCTAGTGATCACAAGGTTCCATGATAATTCTCATCACAATGATCAAGACCCCTGATATCACAATGCTCCATGCCCTTGTCATCACAAAGCTCCTTGACGCATGTCATCAGAATGTTCCATGGCCTTCTCATCACAATGCTCCATGCCCTTGTCATCACAATGCTCCAAGACCCTTGTCATCACAATGCTCCATGCTGCATTTCATCTCAATGCTCCATGAAATCTGTCATCACAATGCTCCAAGACCCTTGTAATCACAATGCTCCATGCCGCTTTTCATCTCAATGCTCCATGAACCCTGTCATCACAATGCACCATGCCCATCATCATAATGCTTCAGGCTATTGTCATCACAATGAAATCAATATTCTGAATGACCTCTGTCATCATAATGCTCCAAACCCTTGTGATCACAATGTTGCATAACACGTATCATCACAACACCCCATGATGCTCATCATCACAATTATCCACAGTCTTCTCATCACAATGCTCCATGATCTTTGTCATAACAATGCTCAATACACTTGTCATCACAATGCTCCCTGACCCTTG